>NC_142286.1:28360106-28668387 GCF_965620075.1 Prunus avium
GTGTTGGTACAATAATCAGTTTCTAAGTGTTTGGTAAATTTGGTTGTGAAAGTGTTGTGAGTTGTGTATAATGACTAAAAAGGGCATTATGTAGAAATGACTTTTTTTGTTCCAGTGTTTTATAAAAGGGAAAACACTTTCATTTTCATTTATATATATTTTTTGTATTAAATATGTTTCCATCACACCCCAAAAATTATTTTAATTATAAAATAAATTAAATATTTGTATCCAAATGCTCTAAACTAATGTTTCAAGTAAAATCCAATATATTCCATTAAAAATAAATATTATGTCAAAGAAACAAAGAAACAAGAACAAGAACAAAAAATAAATAAGTAAACAAAAATCAACATCAACAACTATTGAAGTTAAAACCCTAGAAATTAAAGAGAGAGTGAAGAATGAAATTTATAATTAAAACCCTAGAAATTAAAGAGAAATAGGGAAGAATGAAATTGAGAAGAAATAAACATAATATGGCTATTACCTGAGTCTTGTGGCTTCTCAGGAGTGTGCTTCAATTGATTCAACAAGAAAAAATAATATGAAGAACAGAAGAGATTGTGTGAAATAAATTGGGGTATTTTCGGAAGTTTGTAAATTTCATTAAACCTAGCGCCTCTTTGAAACTTATTCTCGCATAATCAGAAAACGAAAGCACCTCATTAGCTACTTTCCCTTATAGCTTTCTCTCACAACAAATTTTAATAATAAGTGATTTTCTCATGGTTTATCAAACGGGCTGAGCTTCCCAAATATTTTAAAAGATCACTTATCACCCCAAATAAGCAATGTCATTTATTTTTATTTTGTAAACAATCCACCGAACAGATATTCAATATGTTTTCTGAGTTTGAAAACAGAAAACGGTGCTTAAAAACGGATATTGAATGACAGCTTCCTACTTAATTGATTTCTTTCCAGTGCAAACACTAAGAAGCAATGTTGGTTATTTAATTTAATTTTATATTCCACTATATATATATATATAAAGGGTATACTAGTGATTTACCCCTTGAACTTGTACCTAACTTTCGATTGGCCCCCTATCCTCTTTTTTAGAAAATTAAGAATATGAACTTCTTTTTTCGCCAATTTCCTCCCTCCGTCTAAATCCACAACATTTCATCCAATTTGCCGTTAAAAATGAGGACAAAATGGTCATTTTGTACATTACAAATAAATAAAAAATGAAAAATAAAATAAAAAACAGAATTTGCCGTTTCAATTTTTCTTGTCTTGTCTTTTTATTTTTCTTCTATTGAATTCAAAGAAAACATACGGAGAAAGCATGCCAAACCGATTGCAGGAAGAAAAGGAAAACACAAATAATAAGCTAGGCATAAAAAAAGGAAGAATCGTTGGGTTCACAAAAATAGTAGAATAGGAAGCAGAAACGACTCTCTCTCTCTCTCTCTCTCTCTCTCTCTCTCTTTGCTGGCTTGCATGGGATGGGGTCATCATTTGGCAGTGGCTTGGAGGATGGCGACTAAGTGGTCAGCGAGGCTGGGGTTGTGGGTAGGGACTGGGGTTTGGGGTTGGTGCTGGTGCCGGGGGGGATAAGAAATCGAAGGGGGTTTCTGGGTTTGTGGGGGAGAGGTGAAAAACCAGAAGGAGTTTCTAGGTTTGTGGTTGCTGGCTGGGGTTTCTAGGTTTGTGGGGGAGGGGTGGTCATGGGAGAATTCGGGGTACGGTTTCAGTAGATAGATTAGAGAAAGTAGGGGGTTGAGAATCTAGGGCTTCGATTAGAGGAGGGTTAGGGTTTGATTGGAGTAGTTGATGACGTAGTAGGCCATGACGAATTGAGTGTGGGTGGGCGAAGGGTACCGGTCTTGCTTTTGGCACCATATCCTAGCTCTGCAAGAATAGCTTCAAGTTCTTCAAGCCCCTTTTTCTTCAGTTCCTTCTTAGAAAGTTGCCTTTCAGTATGTTCAACATGGTCATGATGTTTATTTTTAGAATTGGTTCTGGATTCTCTGGATTTTTATTCTTTCTTTCTTTGTTTTTTTCTTCAATATTTTTCCAAAATTTTTTTTAAAAAAAATGATTTAACTAAAAATTGGATGAAATGTTGAGGATTTAGACGGTATGTTGGAAATTGAAGGAAAAAAAAAAGTTCATATCCTTAATTTTCTATCTCCAAAAAAAAAAAAAAGGATAGGGGGTTAATTGAAATTTAGGTATAAGTTGGTGCCACCCATAGTTGGGGCCCATCCATGACCACCTCATAGTTCAGACAAAAAAAAAAAAGTTAGGTACAAGTTTAGGGGGCAAATCACTAGTATACCCATATATAAATATACAAAGACATTACTTGCATATGTATATCTTCTACTTGCTATTTGGGGTGAACCAATCTGAATACCAACCCTAATATATCGATCAGCCTCTCAATATATAATTCTGCCACAATGGTGCCAAGTATACAAGTTAAGAGACAATGCCGTATCCTTGAAGTATATGAGTTGTCTCTTGGAGTAATACAGGAAGATGTCGATATTCCTCGTCGTAAAAGATCAAAAAGATCATCATCAGCATCAGCAGCTAGAATATTAATATCATCATCAAAGGTGAAGAAGAATATCAATATTGATGATCTCCCGGAGGTTTTGTTGGTTGAAATTTTATGTTGCCTTCCTTGTAATATATTTGCTATTAGATGCAAGTGTGTTCCAAGCGTTGGTGCGCTATCATCTCCGATCCTCTATTTATTCGCAACTTTTTGTGTCTCCAAAATGATAAGTGTTTGTGCAAATTTCCACAAGGGGAATATTCGCGTGTAGATTCTTAAACTTTCAATCTTCCTTCTCTCTCTTCCTCGATTCATGCGAAATAAATAGGAGTAAGTAGACTACATCCGAGGGTGTTGGCCAAAGGCCCTCCAATGCCTAAGTTCAATTGGATTTTTATAAAAAGATGTTGCAATAGCTGAAATGGATGAAGTTTTCTCTCATAAGGAGAGCCAGATGGTCGGAGCTGTTTGTGGTGGCACTTTGCCGTGTGAGGAGAGAGAGGGGGGCGACGGCAAAGAGAGAGAGAGAGAGAGAGAGAGAGTTTTTTTTTTGTAGGGTGGAGATGATAGGAATTACTCTAAGAGATTTGGTGGAGATTGGTTCCTTGATTTAGGGAGATTCCTATCTTAAACCAAAGATAATTTCTCTAATTAAATAGGAATTAATTAGGGCAATTAGTTTAACCTAATAAATATTCCTTTTCTAGGTGTCGTCTTCTATTGGCTGGTGAAATATATGCTCTTACAAATGCCCCTAGCTTCTGCATGGCGCTTGTGTGACATGAAGGAGATGAGAAATATTTACTGGGCTCTCCAACTACATTTGGGCTTTCTTCTTTGAGTTAAGCTCCTTTTTTTGAGTTGGGTTCATAATTGGAGTAGGCTTTTGACTTCTTCTTGAAGTTGGGCTCCTAGTGGGAATAGACTTGTGATTCCTCCTTGACTTAAGATGCCCAACCTTTATAAATACAAAGCTTTTCTTCACTCATCTTCAAATTGCAAACTTGTCATCCTCTACTTTTTAACTAGTGAGAAAGATCTTGAAGAAGTGTACTTCTTGTCGAGGATATGAGTCGTTGTGCATACCAAGGTAGGTCAAATTTATTATTATTTTTTTCTTTGCAACGAGGATCAGCTGGGTGGGCCCAGCTAGTTATTGTCGTGACCGACGCTATTGCTGGCTGTGGTGGCGTCGCGGTGGCTATCGCGGCATCTGCTATAATAGTTGTTGTGAATTTTTCTTTCTTTTTCTTCACTTGAGGCGAGGACTAGCATGGTGGGCCCGACTAGTTGTCACTTTGATGCGGTGGCTAGAGCGATGAGAGTGTTGGATGGCGGCGACGACAACTTCTTCTTCCCGCAACCTTTGCTGCGATTCGGTAGCTGGGCTATGTCGCGTTTTCTATTGTGGATGCTGTTCGGTTCATTTTTACACATGATTTTTCATGTTATTCACCCACTATTTTGAGTTAGTTCTTGACATTTTATAGCTTTTTACTTCTTTTTTGTGTTTTAATAGGTTTTACCTTGGTTTGTATGAAAATGAGCTAAAAGTGCATTATTTGATATAAATTCTGTTTTTGTTCATTTTCGTAGGTCAACTTCGTGGCCTTGGATCAGCATGTTCCGGTCCTTGGATGAGGTGATGATCTTCATAAGACTTGTTCCAATGGATGTTAACTACAACATATCCAAATTTGAGCTCCATTGGGCAAGTGTAGCCTATCCAGCTGATCGGACAATTGACGCTGGCTCTGGATGTTTGTTTTGGCCCAGTTTTCACCCCCACTTAATAGCATTTTATTTCTACTTGTTACCACACCTTTTGGTAACAATGGATTGCATTTGAGTGGCATTTCCTGAGTCAATTGGAGCCTTGGATTATACCTTAAAACAAAGTTTCATCATTTGCAAGGGGACAATGGGCAATAGCTTTAGAGAAAGAATAAGTTTTATACTAAAAGAAAAGCTGGAAAGGAGGAGAGAGAGAAGTCAAAAAGGGATTGCAATCAGATTTGGGGGAGTTTTTGCAACGGGAGAGAGGGTATTCCACCATTCTACACAATTGAGAGCAGATTTTGGAGCTTGGAGCTAGGAGAAAGACAAGGTGCAGTCAAGAAAAGTGGAGAAGAAGACTTCCACCATTGATGATCTTGAAGCTTTCATCATTTTCTGAAAATCTGTAAACTCTTTCTAATTTCATTTTGAATTTGTGTTTGAAATGATTATGAGGAACTAAACTCCATAGCTAGGGCTTAGGTTGAAGCCCTAAACATGATTACCTTATTGTTTTGATGCTTGAGTGTATGAATTTCTAGATGTTGTTGATGAACCCCATTCACTAATTGAATTTTATGATATGTGTTTGCTTCCTTTGCTTAATCACCTTAGGTTGTATGCATGTAGCTAAAGTTGAGAAGTTGTGTAAGATAACCAAGAACACAATTTCTAATTAGCAACAAATGATTGAACTTGTTTAAGTGAGCATCATGTGAATTGGTTTCTTGACAACAATTGATGAATTCCAATTCACCAAATTAATCTATCCTTGATGTGTGTTTTCCTTGATTGATTACCTTTGAAAGCATGCTTCTTGAGGTTGTTGGGATTATGTGTATCTTCATGTTTTCCTAAGCAATAGATGGATGGAGTAAGAACCATCCATGTGAATTGGTTTCTTGAATACCTAATGTAAACACCATGCTATTAGGGTTCTTGTGATGTTCATATTCTCTTTGAACTTAATGGGTTTTCCTTGCAATCGAATCGAAGTACGAACCATACCTAGGTTCGGTTATGAGGAGGGCACAAGTATTGTAGCACGAACCATGCACTTTACGTATATTAGAGAGAATCAATGCGTCTTGAGCCACGACCCATGGTCTTGATTGCGAACATCTTCATCAATACATTTAGAGTTCATCACTTGAGTATCCATGAACATGGGTAGAATTGTTTAGGGTGGATTCCGAAACCCTAGTGTTTGTTACATTTTAATTTCACATTTTGATAATTCATCTCTGCCATTCACATTTAAATTCAAAGTCCATTTACTTTCATGCAATAGAAATAGGTCACTTGAACCAAATCAAAAAACCCCCCCAATGTGTGTGTGAGTTGCGTGTTTGACACGTTTTGTGTCTTTGTCACTGAATTTTGTTTGTTTCGGTAATTGTTTTGGACTTTTGGTCCGCGTTGTGTTCTTGCATTTTCTGTGCTGATTCCAACCGTATAAAGAACGTGAATTTTGGATAAACGGTTGGAAAGTTATAGGTCAAAAACTGGACAGAGGTCGAAACTGAAAAACAGAGAAACGAATCTGTCCAAATGGTGATAAACGGGTGATAGAAAGTGCTGTTTGTGTTTTTCTTTATTTTCTTGTGTTGTTTCATTTCTTTTATCTTCCTTACTTCATTTTTAGTTTCCAATTTGTATTGTGTTTGTGTGTTGTGTAAAATTAGTGTTCTTTACGTACTCAAATTAGAACTTATAGGAAACCGACAAGTTCTTCGTGGGATCGACCCCGTACTTACATAATCTATACTTCATTAGATTCGTGCACTTGCGGGTATTTTTAATTGGTTGTTTGCACATTAATTTGTGTCCTTTTAGGAATGCAACAATTTTTGGCGCCGTTGCCGGGGAACTGGCACGGTTGCTTATTTGTTTTGTTTGAGTATGTTTAGAGTACTTAGTTTTATTTTTGTTTATTGATTGTTGTTTCATTTTATCTTGATTTATTTTTGTTTCTTTTTCTTACAGGAACATCCGAGGAGTCACCTCCACCATCTCCAATGGCAGCCGCAACTGAAATTGTGGAACTTACTATGTAAGAATACTCCAATAAATTTGTGATGGAAGAAGCAAATGTTTTTGGCTCATTTCATAATGAATTGCCTATGAATGAATATTTCCGACAAACATACAATTCGGAGTGGAGAAATAATTCAAACTTCTGGTGGACCGACAATCCAAATTTTCAACAAGGGTCATATCAACCATATCAAGGCCAACATAATACTTGTCCACCTTATGGTCAACCCCAATATTATAATCCACCACCACTTAGTCAATCTCACCAACCACCTCAAGGACCAACTTTGGAAGAAATTGTTGCTTCAATGGTTAGACACACAGATAGTTTCATCATGCAGAGGAATGACACCCATATGCAGAGGAATGATACCCACATGCAGAAAATGGTTAAGGCCATTGCCAATCTAGAAAAAAGTGGGGCAAATTGTCACATCTTTGAGTCAAAGGGAAGCTAGGATAATGTCTAGCCAAACAGTGATACAAAATGGGCGTGAGCATGTTCAAGCAGTTACCTTGAGAACTGGTAAGGTAATTGGTGAAATTGATGGTTCTAAAAATTTGATTCACAATGTTGATGAAATGCAGGTTGAGCAAGTGATTGGGCCTAAGGAAAATGATGAAATCAACAAGGGGGAAGATAAACAAGCAGCATCTTCACCTGAGTGGATCCCAAAGCATGAACTTGCAAGAAGGGCAAGAAAGGAGAAGGTAAGTCGTGAACCTACTGATGAAGATATCTTACATGCTCCTTTTCCTCACAGGTTGATGAGTTCTAGGAAAAATCAACATGCCAAGGACATATTGGAAACTTTCAAGCAAGTGCAAGTCAATATTCCTTCCTTGGATGCAAACAAGCTCAAGGAATGCGAAACTGTTGCATTAACGGAAGAGGTTTCTGCTGTTTTGCAAAGGAAGCTTCCTCCCAATTTGCAAGATCCAGGAAGTTTCACAATTCCTTGTATAGTTGGTGATAAATTATTTGAGGAACCTTTAATTGATTTCGGTGCTTCAATTAATCTAATGCCATATTCTGTTTTTGAAGTACTAAAGGAAGACAAGCTGAACATCCATGTTCCAAGCACCAATCATATGTTCAATGTCACTCCTTCTACTCAAATGAGAAGGCCACCCGACCCTAAATTTGTGCCTCCTCCATCTAATCCACGTATTGAAGAGCGCTTAAAATTGCTTTTGAAACCTACTCATGTGCATAAAAAGAAAAGAATACGAAATGGGTTGATTAGATGGCAAAGGGATTTGAAGAAACTTCATGTTCGGCACAAGGAGGCGATTGAGCCAAAACCCCCCAAGTGACCCAAGTATGTTGGAAGTCCGGCAAAAGACTTTAAACTTAGCGCTTCTTGGGAGGCAACCCAAGGTGAATAGAAGAAGTTTGTTGTCGTCCTAATCGCTTCAAAGTGGAGTTTCTCTAGACTCAAACTTACTTTTATTTTACTTTATTTATTTATTTTCCTTTTGAGTTAGGATTTCAATCTCCAACCAAGGTAATTTCGATTTTCTTGTTGTTTCTCTTTGTTTTTCTTACTTTTACTTTCCTTTACTTGTTTGTGTTTCTATTTTGTTGTTAAGTTTGGGAAGTAAATTGCTTCATGATTGCACACACTGAACTTTGGCTCAAATGTTTATTTCATTCCATACATGTGATTCCAAACACAAACTTGAAAAAAAAAAAAAAAAAAAAAAAAAAACATAAATTTCTCAATCACATGTTCATTGTTGCATTTTGCACCACCTGAGGCTTCTGCTAATTGCCTCTGTCTGTTCTTGCTTGTAGAACCTGCAAAAGCTCTACATGATCTTCATTCCTCTTTTGCAGCATCTCTACATGCTGGCTGGCACTGTAGAGCCGCTTCTGCAGGTCCGCCACCAGAGCTTTCAGGGCCGCCACCTCCTCACTCAGTGCCCCGCACTCTCGTGTTCTCGCCAGTAGGCGCATGCCCAAATTTGTGGCCGAGACCGCGTTGAGCACGGTTAGATTGTGGGACTCGTCCACTGCCATCTGGTCAGACCTCTGCGCCACATGTAGGTGATCTGCAACTGTCAGTCTGCTGACAGTCATGCCCTCCGGCATTACTGCCCTTCGCGGCACCACCTCAGAGAAGTTTGAGGCCGAGCCATGGTGGTATGAGGAGTTTGGGAAGATAGGGTTTGGAGGAGCCCTTATCTGGGAATTTGGTGGTGCTAGTGACAACTCAAGGTTGAGATCATCAAGGTGAGTACATGTGGATGCCATTGTTTTGTTTTTGGATGTTTTTGATGGTTTTCCTTGAGTTTGCAGAAAGAATTGCAGGGTACTCTTCCGCTTGCAGAGGCGTGGCTTAAATAGACATATGCAGATGAGAGGGAGAGCCAACGCCATTTCGGATTTCCCGGGCATGCTCGACCTAATCGCTTCAAGGGGGAGCACATTAACTTTCACTTTACTTTTCTTTTTTCCGTGTTTTTCTAGTGTTTTGTGTTTTTGCCTTTCCCTTTCGGCTATCACCTTTGTCTTATTTTAGTTAGGGAAGTGTGTTTTCCCTTTCGGCTGTCGTCTTTGTTTTGTTTGGGAAGTGTGCTTCTTTTTCTTTTGCAACTTCATTTTTTTTTATTTCTGAAAAAAATAAAAATAAAAAAATAAACAACAACAACAAACAAATACACGGAAAGGGCAAAGACAACCAGGCACACCACTAATACATTAGAAATTATTCTTTCACAGTGCTCGGTGTCTCGGCCATTGGACCTTTGAGTTTAGCCCTATGGCTATCCTCTTCCGGGGCTTCACGCACAGCCTCTTGGGGCTCATCACTCGAGCTCCCAAAGATCGCACTCTTAGCTTGAGCATACCTACTCTCGCGATCGGTTTTCTTGCGTTTACCCGGTTGGTCCAGGTCCTCCAGCTGCTTTCTCATGTCATGGGCGTAAACACTTACCATCTTTGAGAGATTTTGGTTCTCTTCCCGCAACGCCTCTAGCTGGTGTCGATTCACCTCCACTATCCTTGCCCTTTCCCTTTTTAAACTTTTAATAATACTCTGGCACTCTTCCACCATACTTCGCTCCGCCGCCAACTGACCTCTTAGCACCTCCACTTCATGGGACTTCGCAAGTAGGCGATGACCCACACTTGCGACTGTTGCGGTGCTTTGCACGCTTAGTGCCAGAGCATCGCTCACGACCCGGTTGTCATCCCTTGATCCCAGCACCCGTATATCCTTGGGAGTTACTAGATTTCTAGCAACTCCAAGGGCAACATCGTTGTCCAGCAGTATCGAGTCATTCACTGTCACGTGCCCCCGTGCAGAGGCAAAGTAGGGCATCCACACTGGTGCCACTGCTTGGCCCCGAGTCTGAGTCGGTGGAGCTAGGTTGAGATCCAGCGAGAATGGGTAGGAAGAAGCCATTTGAACTTTCTTTTCTTTTGTTCTTTCTTTTCTCTGTTGTGTGTTTCTGCGTTTGTGTGTTTTTCCCCAACTCTTTCTCTTCTTCTTTTATAGAGTTAGTTTCTACGTAACCCTAGACACGGCGCTTCTGCGTTTTGCGCGGCCCTTACGGCCTATCCCCTTAGGTCACCTCACCTGGTCCCCAACCCCTTTAATTACAGTTCTGCCTTTCAGCACTTTTGAGAAACAAAAGTCGTCACACCTTCCTATGAAGCCAATAATTCTGGCTTGGGACCGAGAGAGAGACCGCTGCTTGTCGACACGTCTCTCACTTTGTTTCCCGTGACTCACAGGTGCCGAGACTTCAGGGCCCACTTTTTTCTATTTTACTGAGTCCTCGCTCTTTGTGCTTCTGACTTGGTTTCTCTGTTTTTTATTTTTTTTATTTTTTTATTTACTTTCTTCGCTTTTGGGCTTTCGTTTGGGTTGGGCTTTCATTTGGTTTGTGCATTTCATTGGGCTGGATTTCTGCATGTGTAAGATTGTTGTTAGGGCTTACTGTTTGGTTTTGTTTGGTGTTGTTTTGTTTTGTTTTGTTTTGCAACCGTGTTGTAGTTGTTTTTCTTTTTTGTTTTTGTATTTACTTGCTCTTTCCCTTTATTTCTTGTTATAACGTTGTTAATGCCTGAATTCTTTAACATTGAGGACAATGTTTATTTCTAAGTTTGGGAAGGGATAGCAAGTCTTTTTCGTTTCGCTTAAATTCTTGCTTTAATTTGTTCTGTTTTCTTTTCAGTTTTGAGTCTTTTTTGTTTTCAAGTCACTTTCCGGACATATATGATGAGATTGTGATGAATGTTTACATGACTTGATTGAAGATGTTAAAAAAAAAAAAAAAATAATTTGTTATTCACTAAATGGCATCGTTCTAGCATGATATGTTTGAAACCCTCTATGCACTTGCCATTTGTTTCATAATTCTCCAGTTGAGGGACTTGCATGATCCAAAGAATTGTATCAAGCATGAATTAGACTTGTATAACCATATAATGTGAGCTTTGAGCCTTGTGCTTCAATTCATGAGTGTTATACACATATTCTTACTTTTCTTGTCATCTGAGTTGTTGTCTGATCTCATTATTCATTGATTTGGTTGAGCACTTAAAAGTTACTCATTCTTGTGCAATTTGATTACATGACATTTGAGAAATGATATTAAGGCCCTCTTTGGACCGTTTGTGCCTTTCAAGCTAACCCTATGCATGCTTAAGCATGATTTTCCATTGTTAACCACCTTGAGCCTATATGTATGCCTTTTCTTTCAAGTAACCAATTATTACTTCTAGCCTTAGCCTGAAAAACAAGAATTCACCTTTCTAAGGAACTCGTGAGCTTTAATTTAGATGTGTTTTTCATGCTAAGTTTGGGAAGGGTTATTACATTCTTTAAAAAAAAAAAAAAAAAAAAAAAAAAGTACTTCACTCAATGGGTGAAAGAAAAGAGAAAAGTCGTGGTTAAGTGGCAATGGTTTCAATTTCAATTCCATGTTTCTTGGTTGTTCAAATGGAAGGAAGGAGTGTGAATCATAATTAGTGGAGGTATAAGGCTTTGTGGTCTATTTGATCACCAAAAACTGAGTGAAAATCTCAAGCGTGATGTTTCAAAGTCTTTTAGTCAACGATTATATGCTCTTACATTGTGAGTTCCTTGGACTTTGTTGTATCCATATCCTTCATTTCTTACTCACCTTACACCCTTAGCCCCATTACAACCTATAATAAAGACCTAAATTGATCCTAAATGTCATGTGGTTGATTTGCACACATTTTTCAGCTTTTAAGTGTTTAGCATCCTTCTTGAGATCATATTCATGCATGTTTTTCATCTTGCTAATTTTGAGTTAAGTCCCGTATGGTTTAACTCTATTCTCATATTTATTATTGAGTGATGCATTGTAACCCTCTTCCGAGTGATTCATTTGTGAGAGGACAACTTTGGTGAGATTTGAAGTTACATTTGTGCTTGGTATGATTTTTGAAGTTGTGTGAAAACTGAAATTGGAGAATGAGTTCCATTTGGCCATCACACTACTACACTTGAGCATGTTGTGTTATGAATTTTGCCGCCTTGTGAATAATGTGTAAACTGAGTTTTTCTTGTGAAAACTTTTGAGTCGTTTGCATGAGTTGCTCTCTCCTTAGAAAGTGTTCGGAAAGTTTTGTTTCGAGTCTTGTTTTAATTTCTGTTTTGCTCGAGGACTAGCAAAAGATAAGTTTGGGAAGTTTGTTCGGTTCATTTTTACACATGATTTTTCATGTTATTCACCCACTATTTTGAGTTAGTTCTTGACATTTTATAGCTTTTTACTTCTTTTTTGTGTTTTAATAGGTTTTACCTTGGTTTGTATGAAAATGAGCTAAAAGTGCATTATTTGATATAAATTCTGTTTTTGTTCATTTTCGTAGGTCAACTTCGTGGCCTTGGATCAGCATGTTCCGGTCCTTGGATGAGGTGATGATCTTCATAAGACTTGTTCCAATGGATGTTAACTACAACATATCCAAATTTGAGCTCCATTGGGCAAGTGTAGCCTATCCAGCTGATCGGACAATTGACGCTGGCTCTGGATGTTTGTTTTGGCCCAGTTTTCACCCCCACTTAATAGCATTTTATTTCTACTTGTTACCACACCTTTTGGTAACAATGGATTGCATTTGAGTGGCATTTCCTGAGTCAATTGGAGCCTTGGATTATACCTTAAAACAAAGTTTCATCATTTGCAAGGGGACAATGGGCAATAGCTTTAGAGAAAGAATAAGTTTTATACTAAAAGAAAAGCTGGAAAGGAGGAGAGAGAGAAGTCAAAAAGGGATTGCAATCAGATTTGGGGGAGTTTTTGCAACGGGAGAGAGGGTATTCCACCATTCTACACAATTGAGAGCAGATTTTGGAGCTTGGAGCTAGGAGAAAGACAAGGTGCAGTCAAGAAAAGTGGAGAAGAAGACTTCCACCATTGATGATCTTGAAGCTTTCATCATTTTCTGAAAATCTGTAAACTCTTTCTAATTTCATTTTGAATTTGTGTTTGAAATGATTATGAGGAACTAAACTCCATAGCTAGGGCTTAGGTTGAAGCCCTAAACATGATTACCTTATTGTTTTGATGCTTGAGTGTATGAATTTCTAGATGTTGTTGATGAACCCCATTCACTAATTGAATTTTATGATATGTGTTTGCTTCCTTTGCTTAATCACCTTAGGTTGTATGCATGTAGCTAAAGTTGAGAAGTTGTGTAAGATAACCAAGAACACAATTTCTAATTAGCAACAAATGATTGAACTTGTTTAAGTGAGCATCATGTGAATTGGTTTCTTGACAACAATTGATGAATTCCAATTCACCAAATTAATCTATCCTTGATGTGTGTTTTCCTTGATTGATTACCTTTGAAAGCATGCTTCTTGAGGTTGTTGGGATTATGTGTATCTTCATGTTTTCCTAAGCAATAGATGGATGGAGTAAGAACCATCCATGTGAATTGGTTTCTTGAATACCTAATGTAAACACCATGCTATTAGGGTTCTTGTGATGTTCATATTCTCTTTGAACTTAATGGGTTTTCCTTGCAATCGAATCGAAGTACGAACCATACCTAGGTTCGGTTATGAGGAGGGCACAAGTATTGTAGCACGAACCATGCACTTTACGTATATTAGAGAGAATCAATGCGTCTTGAGCCACGACCCATGGTCTTGATTGCGAACATCTTCATCAATACATTTAGAGTTCATCACTTGAGTATCCATGAACATGGGTAGAATTGTTTAGGGTGGATTCCGAAACCCTAGTGTTTGTTACATTTTAATTTCACATTTTGATAATTCATCTCTGCCATTCACATTTAAATTCAAAGTCCATTTACTTTCATGCAATAGAAATAGGTCACTTGAACCAAATCAAAAAACCCCCCCAATGTGTGTGTGAGTTGCGTGTTTGACACGTTTTGTGTCTTTGTCACTGAATTTTGTTTGTTTCGGTAATTGTTTTGGACTTTTGGTCCGCGTTGTGTTCTTGCATTTTCTGTGCTGATTCCAACCGTATAAAGAACGTGAATTTTGGATAAACGGTTGGAAAGTTATAGGTCAAAAACTGGACAGAGGTCGAAACTGAAAAACAGAGAAACGAATCTGTCCAAATGGTGATAAACGGGTGATAGAAAGTGCTGTTTGTGTTTTTCTTTATTTTCTTGTGTTGTTTCATTTCTTTTATCTTCCTTACTTCATTTTTAGTTTCCAATTTGTATTGTGTTTGTGTGTTGTGTAAAATTAGTGTTCTTTACGTACTCAAATTAGAACTTATAGGAAACCGACAAGTTCTTCGTGGGATCGACCCCGTACTTACATAATCTATACTTCATTAGATTCGTGCACTTGCGGGTATTTTTAATTGGTTGTTTGCACATTAATTTGTGTCCTTTTAGGAATGCAACAGATGCTGGTGGTAGTCTCCGGGCAGCAGTTGCTGTCGCGGTGGTTACATGATGCGGTTAACGACGATTACCTTTTCTTTTCTTTTTTGTTGAAGTTGGGTTGTGCCGTGACCTGCTGGACAGGTTACGGCTCGACTTGGGCCAAGGTGCTGCGTTGACAGCTCAGGCCACGTGGCCTTCCCATTATATGACTTACAATTTTCTTCCCTTTTTGCAGCTATTCACTAATCATGTCTTCCAATGAAGGTAGCCGATCACCGAGTTCACAGGTGCCTTTGTAACTGTGGGGTGTTTCCAAGGTGCACAAGAAAAGATTCATGGCTAATCAACATCATGTTACTTCTAAAGCTCACTTCCAGAAGTGGCGTCCCTGTTGTGTGGATTTCAACTTCACCAAAATGGATTCAGTTGCATCCTCAACTTGTGATACTCGCAAGTGCACGAGCCGTTTGGTAGTATAGCATATGTAAGTGCGAGGTCGATCCCACGAGGATTGGTGATTGAATGATCCAATTCATTTTTCCTACACAAAACAGAAATGAAAAATAAAGGAAATAAATAAAACAAGGAAGAAAGAAATAACTAACTCAAGCAGATAAGTTCCCAAGTTCAATTAGATTAATGGATTAATTCTAGCTAAAGTATGATTAAGCCATGGTGTGTGGTCATAACCTTGTGTTCCTAATTCCCTAATTTGATCATTTGTTGTCTAACCTAAAATTAAGCATTAGGAACCCATTAAGCATAGAAGAACAATTTAAACAACCAAGCATGTATCTAATCCCTGTTGTCGAATGTCCATACATACTCTTCCTATTCATAGTTCAATTCGAATTAAAGCATGGTGTCTACTCTTAATTCAAACCA
The DNA here is from genome assembly GCF_965620075.1 of Prunus avium. Classification (NCBI taxonomy): domain Eukaryota; kingdom Viridiplantae; phylum Streptophyta; class Magnoliopsida; order Rosales; family Rosaceae; genus Prunus; species Prunus avium. The sequence goes on from NC_142286.1 coordinate 28,375,181, forward strand.
AGATAGCTAACATGCAAGCCTAAATGGTGATCAATCATTCAAACTAGCATATTAACTTATAAGCATAATGAATAAGAACAAAAACCATAATTGAAACTTGGAAACTAATTAAACTTGAATACTTAAGAAAGAATGTACATTACAAGAAAAATAAATTACAACTAAGAAAACATTAAAGAAAGCTAGAATTGAGAACTAGAAAGCAAAACTAAGAGAATTTGAGGGAGAGAAGGGAAGGGAGCTCTAGAGAAGTGTTTGAGAGCTCCCCCCCTTGGGGTGTGTTTACAAGCTTAGAGAACTTCCCTATTTATAGGCCTAGGGGAAGTGAAAATCTGAATTATATAATTGAATTTTCTAAACACACTAACTTCACCTAACATACAACACTTAATTCACCAACTTAACCTAACACACAATTGCATTTGAAAACAATTCTTCTTGTCATTAAGCTTAGTGTTGCATCATCCACTTCAACATCTTTCAATTCATTTGGCTGCTGCAAAATTCCACTCAATTATAGGAATTGAATATGCTTCACCTAACTTCCCCACAATCAATAACACCTCATGCATATGTCAAGCATGACAATGCATTGCAGTCTTCTTTTGGGCTCGTTTTGGGCTTGTTTCTCCATCCATAAAATTCTGGAAAAATATGGATCTTGAAGCTCTTTGAATTGGGAGCTTCTATAGTGAGGGGAAAGTTATAAGGGGTTTTTTTTAGGGGTATGTTAGAGCCATTGAATTTCATCCAACGGTGAGTTTTTAAAAGAGGGTGCATGTAGAACCGGGTTGAAATCTGACCCGTTGGAAACCCAACTTCAGTTGAAGATATTTCCCTCTCTGAAAAATTCAAGAACACAATCCTCTGTTTTTGAATGTAACGTAAACCCAGAATTAGAAAGATCCAAAGCTCCCAAACCCTATAGTCGCTCCATTGTCATCAGCTCCTTGGGAGGCCTGCGATCTATGGCATCCTCGGTATGACGATTAATGGCTCTTATCTAGCTATTGCCCTGTTTTGATTCTATGGCTGAAGTGAAAACCCCTTCTATTTTTCGTTCAGCACACGAGATTCCAGATGAAAGCAAAGTAGCATATCTGGTTCTGTAGCTAGACGCCGCAGCAGCATTTGTTCCTCGATTGTGGTAGAGATGGAGTCTCCACTACCAAAGAGTCTTCTCTAATGTCCACCACATTCTCTTAAGCTGATTGACTTCGGAGCTCCCGCTTGAGTTTGAGAGGTAAGTTTACTGTTGCTGGATTGATTTTATTGGGTTTGGTTTGTTTTTTGTGAGGGTGAGAAATTCGTCATTTGTGGCATCAATAATGCGTCATTTCTGTGGTCAATAATGTGTTATTCTGCCGTCAATAATGCGTCAGTTTTCTGTCAATAATGCGTCATTTCCTTATGAATATTCAATATATTTAGTTGATTGTTTTTTGTGGGGGTGGGAAATTATAAAAAGTAGGTAAAAGATCCTAAACTTAGGCTTAATGGCATTAGGAGTAAGCATTTGGAGAGGATATTGGGAGAAGTTCTGTAATTGCTGGTTTGAATTACATTTGTGTTCTTAGTTGAACATGTTGGTTCTAATGTTATTTTTTCCAGATTATTGCACAAGAGATGACGTAACTATTATTAAATTTTGTGTAATAATGGCTCTTACAAACAAGCTAGGATATGCGTCTTTTTTGTGTCAATTTGGGCAATGTTTTGTGTAAGTGGAATGCATTGATATGTTGTAATGCAGTAATGATTGATTAATGAATTAATATTTGTTATGCAGTGATATAGAAGTAGTTCAAAAATATATGTGGGTAAAATATCTGGGGGCTCAGAGATTGATGATTGTGTAACAGCTAATGGGATGGTTTACATTCCTGAAGTAAGAAATGAGGAAACACCAGCGGTTGGGATGAAGTTCGACTCGCTTGACCTCGCTTATAATTTCTATAACAAATATGCATTCTTGGCTGGCTTTGGTATTCGACTTCATTCCAGCTTTCGGGGGACATATAAGAAAGAGATTCTGAGGAAAGAATTTGTTTGTTGCAAACAAGGTGCATACAGGAAAGATGAAACTCGGGAGAGAAAAAGACAGCGGGGAATAAGTAGATGCAATTGCAAAGCTAAGATTGTGGTTGTGAAGACAAATGGGAGCAAGAAGTATGCCATCTCTCTTTTTGCAGAGGGACACAATCATAAGATGACAGCCTCAGAAAGAGTGCATTTATTGAGATCACACCGTCGTATTTCGGATTCTACAAAAGTACTTACAAAACAGTTGGGTTCGGTTAATATCCCCATTCATCAGAAGGTAAGTATTTTCGAGGTGCAATCCGGAGGAATGGATAAAATCGGTTTTATCAAAAAGGATATTTACAATCTTGAATGTAGTGTGAATGGGAAGCTGAGGAACCACGATGTTGAACTAGTGACCGAGTATTTTATGGCTGAACAGAAAAAAAATGAGGCTTTTTATTTCAAGATTGAGGGAGATGGCGAAGACAGGTTTAGTCGATGTTTTTGGGCAGATGCAACTTCTAGACGGGCATACCGGTTGTATGGAGATGTTGTTGTATTCGATACCACATTCAACACGAATCGATACGACTTGACATTTGCACCAATATTGGGAGTTAATAACCATGGTCAAACAATTGTCTTAGCATGCACATTTTTGAGCAAGGAAACGACTGAGTCGTTTATTTGGATGTTTGAGGAGTTTAAGAAAGCCATGCAAGGTGGCAAACCTAAAACGATCATTACAGATCAAGATGCGGCCATCACCAGAGCGATTTCAATAGCCTTCCCGACTACATTTCATCGGCTTTGCATATGGCACATCACATCAAAGTTCCATGTTAAGTTACCACATTCTGCTTATAAGGAGTATTGGCGTGAATTTCAGAAAGCCATATGGGATACTGACAATAAGGATGAGTTTGATGCAAAGTGGAATATTGTGGTTACAAAGGCTGGTTTGACTGACCATCAATGGCTAAGTTCAATGTTTGATTTAAGGGAATCTTGGGTTCCAGCCTACGCACGAGACTTTTTTGCCGCTGGAATGTCAAGCAGCCAAAGAGCGGAAGGTTCTCATGCTTTCTTCAAGCAATACATATCAAGGAGAAATTCGTTGATGGATTTCATAATACGATTTGAGAGGGCACTTTCCCATCAACGTCAAAAAGAGTTAGCTGCTGATCACGTAGATGCATTTGAAGTGGCTCAATGTATTCTACCAATGCCAATGAACAAACAAATGGCTACCTTGTACACAAGGGCAATGTTTCAAAAGTTTGAGAAAGAACTAATACAAAGTACAGCATGTTTCCTAGAGCTCAAAACAGAGGATGCTTCAAAAGTTGTCTTTAATGTGAGCAAAAGGAAAAATTGGCAAACAAGAGTGGCAGAAGTCGTATATGTCAAAGATTCTGACCACGCATCGTGTAGCTGCAAAAAATTTGAATTTGTTGGGATTATTTGCAAGCACATCCTAGCATTGTTTAGAAGGGACCAGATTGAATATATGCCCGATAAATATATTTTGAAAAGGTGGAAGAAAACTGCGAAAGCTGGATTGGTGTCAGATGCAAATGGCAACGAAATTAAAGACTCTGCAGATCCTGGTCTTTTAATAAAGCGGAGTACAATGTCCCGACTTGCTTCAGATGTGGTTGAGGATGCATTAATGTGTGAAGAAGGATGTGAGCTAGTGTCAGAGACTCTAAAAAGTTTGCGGGTGAAGTTGAAGTTGTTGAAGGATGGACCAAGTAATAACGAAGTTGGAGGGTCTAGCTCTCAAACACAATATATGAAAGACCCTAAGAGAGTAAGGTGCAAAGGAAGGTGGAAACAAGTAACGGGAGCAAAGGAAAAGCCAATGAAGCGAGGGATTCGACACTGTCGGGAGTGTGGAGACATTGGTCATGATAGAAGACAATGCCCAAGAAATTTGAACACACCGTAAGATGTTAAAACTATTTATAATAACACCTAAAATTTGAATAGTTAAATTTTTTATGTGCTTGTGTTTGGTGTTTATGCAGGACATCACCGTCAAACAATGAGGAATCAACTCCAATAGATCTCAGTGACCCATTATTCGACGAATTTTACAGGATGCACGGACCTACCGAATGATTTATGTTTGTATTATACAAAGGCCGGTTGTTATGAAGGCTAATGATCAGGTTAAGTTTTCTATATGCATTTTTATTTTATTTGTTTGTTCATGTCCATTGCTAATTGAAATGGAAATTTGGTTGGTTTACTTCTTGCATGAAATTTGGACACATGTTAATTTTACATGTCTTCTCCCTATTTGGAAATTTTCATAGACATTTGATAAAGTATCAAATTTTGAGTTTTGTGAAGAAGCAATGACTTTTACCATGTACAATGGGTAGTTTATGCTGAATTATGAACGAGTGACACAGATTCATTGATTATATCACAGGGTAATGTAGTATTTCCAGCAGGGAGCTGTTGTTTCCATCAGCAGTAATGATTTCCAGCACGAATCATTTCTAGCAACACTAATCATTTACCGCAGCAACCAATTTTTCCTAATGTTATGTTCTAGTGCTTGACTGGTTATTAAGATCTGACCTTGACTATGAAGCAATATTGGTGCACGATTTTGTAAACATTCGTACCTGAAGGATACTTGAAATTTGCACTATGTTGGAACACAATGATTAGAAATCAGCGTGTAAAATACAAACTACAATACAACATCTTCTATGCATGATAAGTACATTGCAGCTAATCACATTTCGAATGCTTGGAGAATATTAAAGTGTACACCAACATTTCAACTACTCGTAATTTCGCACACACAAGAAAATTACATTGCAAAGCATTTTATGTGCTCCCTCTTAGCAATATCACGATCACCCCAACCAACTGAACAATGGTAGCCATATTCACTCGGTCGTATGGGTCAGCTTTTTCCGAGCAGCTTGCACGTGCTTATGGTCACTCGTGTCCCCACTCATATAGACGAAATAAATATTCAGCAATATTTGTAATATTTTGTTATATAAATAACCCATAAATCATTCACCAAAGAATGTATAGCACATTGGCATGTAAAGTGAATAAGGAGAGTGTTACTTATGACTGACGTGTCAATTTTTTCAAAAAAGTACGCCATCTGTTTAATGTGAAGGGACATGATAATGCGACTTTACTGATTCCCAACGCGTGGTGATATTGACAACTTATTGAATAATATTTCAGTTTTTGCAAAATACAATTTTAGACACAAGGAATTGCAATACATAGTCCCAATAATTATATATGAAGCAAATGAAAGTAATACTTGTGTTATTATAAATTAGATAATGAACATTAAGGAAATATACTTCTAATTTGTCCCAGTTATATGTTGTTGTTTGTACTGTTTCATGTCACACTTTTTCTATCTTTCTTTATATTATATGTTTAGGGAATCCCTCAAAGCAACATATACTGTGAAAAATAAAATATTGTGTGAAGTTCTAATCACTCATATAGACTAGGACAAATATTCAGTACTATTTCAAAATTGCTTGACTGGTGTCAGGCCATCGAACGATGTGATTTGACATGATAGAGATATTTACTACGAACCCAAGACGGAGCCATATTGACAACTTATTGAATAGCGTTGACGTGTTCAAAGATCTAGATGCACGCACCCATGATGGCTTTAGAGCATTGTCCAATTATTATATATGTGGATTATTATAACAAAACAGATACGTTTACAGCCTTTTATATGAAAGGAAACTAATTATTGTATTATTAAAACTTAGATAATTAATATTAGGGAAATATACTTGTGATGTTGGTTGTTGCAAAATATATAGCTAGGGTTAAAAGGAAAGTGAGTTATCTAAAGGCATTCAAATTTTTTCTTTATGAAATTGATGATTTCTAGCTTCCCCTAGTTGTATAACGTCACAAGGAGGCCGGAGTAATTTTCAGGGCATTTTTCCAATTTTCCTACTATTTATTTAACTTTTTTCAAGATTTTTGCACTAAAAAAAGCCAAAATAATCGCAAGATGACACCTGGCGCGATCTGAGCGCATCACCTTTCACCACTTGCACAAGTGTACATCAATACACATGGCCACATCCTTGGTTTTTACCCTAAATTCTTATTTTATTGTTTTTTCTTATGAAATTCATAACTAAATACACAAAAATGATAAAAATGTTCCGAAAATTGATACGAACTCATTGACACTTCATCTTCCTTACTGAATTCCCCGTTTCATGGTTATTCATTTTAAAAGACAATTTCGAGCATTCACGGGAGATGCTTGTTGATGTAGGTTATCTAGGTTAAAGTTAACAACATATATAGCTAGGGTTAAGAGGAAAGTGAGTTATCTAAAGGCATTCAAATTTTTTCTTTATGAAATTGATGATTTCTAGCTTCCCCCAGTTGTATAACGTCACAAGGAGGCCGGAGTAATTTTCGGGGCATTTTTCCAATTTTCCTACAATTTATTTAACTTTTTTCAAGATTTTTGCACTAAAAAAAGCCAAAATAATCGCAAGATGACACCTGGCGCGATCTGAGCGCATCACCTTTCACCACTTGCACAAGTGTACGTCAATACACATGGCCACATCCTTGGTTTTTACCCTAAATTCTTATTTTATTGTTTTTTCTTATGAAATTCATAACTAAATACACAAAAATGATAAAAATGTTCCGAAAATTGATACGAACTCATTGACACTTCATCTTCCTTACTGAATTCCCTGTTTCATGGTTACGCTATATTAGTATTTTATTATTATTTACCCTACATTATTATTATATTACTTTTTAGCATGTACATTTGTTAATTATATTTACTCGAAATTAATATTTTTATTGTTATTTTGAGTGAGAATAGACCATTTCTGGTGTTAATCAGTTTCTCTCTTCTTCAATTTGTTAATTTTTTTTCCTTTATTAGGGTGAAGGGATGTTTTGAAAAATAAAAAGAACAAATTACATTCCAAGTATTGTATAACATCATAAAAAAGTCCATGAATAACCCATTATTTGTATAGCTTAATTTACTGCATCCAAACATTTCATTCATTCATACAAAATTGACGAATTACTGACGACTGACATAATGGTCCCATAAGATAGTTTTACATTGCAAAGCATATTATTTGGTCCCTGTTAGCAATACCACGATGACCCCAACCAACTGAACAGCCGTAGCCGCAATTAGTCAGTCGTATTGGTCGGCTTCTTCCGAGCAGCTTTGACGTGCTTATGCTCACTCATGTCACCACCATCGTCTAGTATCTCTCTCACAGCATCAGGGGATACATAGTCCCAATTATAACTTGTATGAGTAGTTGCCGCAAATGCTCGGAAATTTTCGAATCCTTCGTTGAATGCCATCTCCAGTTCACTATGGTGCTCTTCGCAGCGCATATGGTTCATCAAACAACCTTTAATTTCATCATTCATTACTGTATCCAACTCCTCTGCTTTCAACTTCCTTGTATGACTCAACTTCAAGTACTTGTTCTTTTGGGAGAACGCTTTGTTAACTCTAATGTTAAGATCAGCCAGAATGGCCTCGTCTTCAACACATTTCTCGTGCCACGAATTGATCAGTCTGGAATTATAATCTAGCTTGCTACTGACTGCATGTATTGCCTCTAATGGATCATCGGAGTCCCCCTCACTCCCAAATGATGTTGAAAATGGAAGGGGTCGGCGAGTACAACGTGGAAATGGAGCCTGCAACTCCAATTTTTCATATTCGACTGTGTTGTTGGCGCCTGAAGAGGATGACATGCTTGAATAATCCTATTTGTTTTTAGAGGATGAGGATTGCATATGCAATTTCGTTTGAGGAAGGGGACATAGCTTTATAGACCAACATACTAAAGCTTGCGTGTAGTCAACATATGTACTTTATTCCAATTTTTAAAAAGAGGTGTCAGGTTTTGCTTTTCAAGCATGTCAACCTCATTACACCACTGTCAGTGGTTGAAAGAAACTCAATGGAAGTGACATCTAGTTAGTGAACCCAACCACAGTGGTTAGGATTAAACTTAGATTGTATCAGACAAAAAATTAATTTATACATTGTCAACCAAATATTTTTTGGCGGGAACCTTTTTATTGGTATTACTATCACATCCTTCATAGAAACTCTCCCTCCACGAAAAACTGACTCCTCCACCGAATCTCTCTCCATCGACTGAAACTCTCTCCCTCCATAGAATGGATTTACTAACCAAGTTTGATGTCAGCATAATAAACACCCCTCCAAACAAAGACCGCCTTCGACACGCAAGTGAGTCACCAGACAAGCAGTGTCACATTCCTAGACAGAATGACCATTTTGTTGGAAGTTTTGAGTCTGAAAGGGTTCTTGGATTCTGGAAGGAGAGGCATCTTCAACTTGGTGATGAAATCCAAAGGGCAAGGGCACGTTTGGAATTTGTTGAAGGCCAAATTGAAGATGACAAAAGGCAGGCCAATCTGGATAGGGCGAAGTTGCAGCGCATGAAGCGTAGACACAAACGACTTCGGAGTGTAGCTGTTCAAAAATACAAGAACTCATCTAATGCAGTGGAGTCAAAGAAGCGTGTGATGCAAGCTGGATTCGACTACTTCCGGTCCTATGCAAAACTCGTCGTACCCGGGTTTGATTGGTCATCTATTACCTTTTCCGACGTTAACAAATATACTCACCAAGGGAAGTAACCATTTTGGTTATCGTGTTTGAGCAGAGGCAAATAAGTGGAATTGGAATTTTCGTTCAACTCTGCTTCAAACCTATTTTGATGCTTACTATTATGGAAGATTTCAACCTTCATATTTTGATGTCTTTAATGATGAGAACACGTGATGCAACGTGGCCATCTACTTCAGTCATATGTTGCTGCCATGTCCATTTTTGTGTGATCACGTATCAGATTTGGACATGGTTGCATCATATGCAATGTTGCCTTTATTTATTATATGTTAGGGCAAGGTTTATGGAAAAGCATTTGTGAGCGCGTTTGTGACAAGGTTATGTTATTGTTTTTTTGTACTGGTTCATCTCCTACTATTGTTTTCTTCCTTTATATTATATGTTTGTGAAATCCCTCAAAGTTAACATATACTGTGAAAAAAATGCAGAGTGAATATATAATCACTTATATAGACTAGGACAAATATTCACTAATATTTTTAAATTGCTTGAGTGGTGTGAGGTTTTTCAAAAAAGTATGGCATTATTTTATGTGATTGGACATGATGGATATTTTGTACTGATTCCCGATGGACTACTTATTGAATACCTGTGACGGTTCATAACTCTAGACGCAGTTGCATATGGACTACTTATTGAATACCTCTGACGTGTTCAAAGCTCTAGGCGCAGTTGCAATGATGGCTTCAAAGCAGTGTGCAATTATTATATATGTACATTATTATAACAAAACAAAAACAGATTATGTTACATCCTTATATTTGAAAGGAAACTATTTCTTGTCTTATTACAAATTATATAACGAATATTAAGGAAATATACTTGTTAAAGTGAACAAACATATATACTTAGGGTTAAGAGGAAAGTCAGTTCTCTGAAACAATTTGGATTTTTTCATTGCGAAATGGATGCTTTATAGGTTCCTCTAGTTTTATAACGTCACAAGGAGGCCGGAGTAATTTTCGGGGCATTTTTACGATTTTCCGACTATTTATTACAATTTGTTCAAGTTGTTTGCACTAAAAAACCCCAAATAATCGCAAGTTGACACATGGCGCGATCTCAGTGCATACCTTTCACCACTTACACAAGTGTACGTCAGTTGCAACCAAACATTCTTGCTTTTTACCCTAAATTCTTATTTTATTGTTTTGCCTTACAAAATTCATAACTAAAAACACAAAAATGATAATAAAAAAAACACTTCCGAAAATTGCTACGAATTCATTGAGGCTTCATCTTTCTTACTGAATTCCCCGTTTCGTGGTGACGCTAAATTATTATGATATTGTTCTTTACCCTAAATTATTATTATATGACTTTTTACCTTCTATATTTATTAATTTTATTGACCCTAAATTTTTTTTTTTGTACTTTTGTTATGCGAAAAGACCATTTCAGGTGCTAATTAGTTTCTCTCTTCTTCAATTTCTTAACTTCTAATTTTTATTAGGGTTAAGGGATGTTTTGAAAAAGTAAATGAAAAAAATACATGTCAACCATTGTATGGCATCAGAAAAAAATTAGTTTAGGATATGATAAGTGGGAAAATGTCTTTTCCAAGCACTGGTGAACAGACAGCTCACTCCATGCACGCATTTTCGTTTACCAAATATTAAGATTGTAGTTGGGCAAAATATCTATGTCAGTAAAATGTCATATTACCCATCTCTGATGTCAGTAAGCATTCAAGTATACAAATATATATACGTAGATTTATATATAAAACGGTTTATGACTGCACAAACACCAGACAAAATACATTAAAACCCAACATTTGGCCAACGCAGCCAGCCAACGTAGAACTGAAGAGAAGCAAGTCCAGAAAGCATAAAAACCTTAAACACATACTACAACTAATTATAAGGGTATGGATTCCCTGGCACAACATACACACGCATTACCTTGAACCAAAAAACACTCTCACGGTGCCATTTGCATCGATTGCAACAAGTCCAGAACGAAGGATTTATCTTTGCTTCAGTAGGCCAGCCTTCAATAACAAAACACCATTCGTTGTTGTTACAAGCACTGCAATGATTGAACTTAATCTTCCCATAGTAAAACATATCTACGATATGTCTTGCAACATTCCAAACTCGGCTTAATCTTCGTCTCAAAGCATCCCTGGTTCCTTTCATATCAATGTTGTTACGTTGATTCAAAGAACACAAAAATTCTAATGCATCCTCTTTTGACTGACCAATTCCAGACGTGCCAAGAAGTCCAACTATATATGCCGCTTCCATATGGCCTGCCGTGGCTGCGATGCGCATCCCATACAACGCTTCCACGTTACCATGCATGAAAAATACTTCGAACGCCTCTCTAAATATCGACTCAGGGTTCTCGCAAGCTCTGCATTGTTGCAAGAAAAGCTGGACCGCAGGATTAGCATGGTACCAGCTAGGATGGTCTGGGTACTTAGCCATTGAAATGGTGTTCCACACTTGTGGAGTGTTTGCCAACGTCCGGAATAATGGGCACACAGATGCCATACGGAAGAGATCTTCCGAAGATTGGGTTGCCACATATAACATCACTTTAAACCAAGCCAACTCCGGGATGAAGGCTTGGGGCATCTCCAAATGGATATGCTTCCTTCTCTTTCCTCCGACTGTAGTGAAATATTTGGAATTCATGTGTTTCTATTTTTTTGGAATGGAACGATTTGAGGAGTGGAAGAGGGGAGAAATGAGAATAGATGGGGTTTTGGTTCTGTTATAGGGTGTGTTTGTTGTACCGTTTGGAAAATGTGTTTCCACTTGAGGTTTTTCTCAGTTGACCCTTTTTAAAGAAACTGAACCAACACCCTAAAACTAGAGAAAAACAGAAGAGAAGGAAAATGTCATCGAAATGCAAAGTCAGACAGTCAAAAAGTAAATTAAGAACCTATATGCATAGCCATTTTTAGGATTTTCCCGCCATTTTTATGTCAATGAAACAAATGTGACGGATTACTGACTAGTCACAGAACGTCCCATCACATAACTTTTCATTTTCCCACACCGAAATATAGTAGTAATGTTATTAAAATGTGATGGATGTTTATCCAACTAGTTGGTTTAATGAAATATAATGAAAATAATATAGGGTTTAGGGCAGTTTTCCCTCAATTTTCATATTGGGTTTTGGTAGTTAAATATTATATTGATTTATGGGGTAAACGGTGCCCCATATCTGACGGTACATGTGTCGAAAGCATGCCCAATCCACCCACAGACAGAAAAGAGGATATAATCGCATTTGGGCAGAGATGAGAGAGCTCTGAGTCCGAAGAGGTTTGAGTGAGAAGATCTGAGTGAGAAGGTATGAGTCCGAAGAGGTTTCAGTGAGAAGATTTGAGTGAGAAAAGGTACAAGTGAGAAGATTCAACATTTCTTCGTCTTCATCTCCTGCTCAAACAAAGAGGTGTCCGTACTGTGGAGCTGCAATGGTGCTTCGGGTTTCAAAATCAGAAAAAAATCGAGGGAAGCCATTTTGGAAGTGCATAACCTCCTATGTAAGTTTTCATTTCCAGAATATGTATGTGGGTGAAAAAAACCTTGGTCTAACTCTGACACAATTATTTTGCATATATGATGCCTGCAATTAGGGAGCCACCAGTTGCAATGGATTTGAATGGGTTGATGTAACTTCCGCTCAAGCAGAACAGCCAGATGACACGTATGATGCTACGGTGCTGAATATGCTGAAGTCCATTAAGGACTTGGTATTAGTTTTATTACTGTTATCAATTTTAATATTATTTGTTCTTTTAATGACCAATTAAGTGCACAGTTTCAAGGATTGTAAAAGTTCTCCCCAGAAAGACATGTTGCACGCACCACCAATGAGTTTTCAAACCCATTTTGTAATATTTGTTCTTGAAATAGGTGGATTGGCATTGAGTTTAAATTATTGTTCTTGAAATAGGTAGATTGTTTATTGGCGTATACTAAAGGTTTATTGATTGTTTACTGCATGTATATCGCATGTTATAACGCGGATATTGGATGTTTATTGAAGGTTTATTGATTGTTTACTGTATGTATATCGCATGTTATTGCTCGGATATTGGATGTATATTGAAGGTTTATTGATTGTTTACTGTATGTATATCGCATGTTATTGCTCGGATATTGGATGTATATTGAAGGTTTATTGATTGTTTACTGAATGTGTATCGCATGTTATTTATCGGATATTGGATGTTTATTGAAGGTTTATTGATTGTGTACTGCATGTGTATCGCATGTTATTTATCGGATATTGGATGTTTATTGAAGGTTTATTGATTGTTTACTGCATCTGTATCGCATGTTATTTATCGGATATTGGATGTCTAATGAAGGTTTATTGATTGTTTACTGCATGTATTTCGCATGTTAGTGTCCGATATTGAATGTTTATTGAAGGTTTATTGATTGTTTATTAGTAGAAAGAACAACTATTCAGTAGAATTTCCTAATCGATACGACTCCCTTATGGATGGTGAAATTAGGGACTGATGTATATTGCATGTCTATTGCGTATAGATTGCATGTGTATTGCGTGTATATTGCTTGTCTGTTGCCTGTGTATTGTTGTTTATTTCCTTCGTAAGCAATAAACAATCAATACACACGCAATAAATGTACGCTATGCACGCAATAGACAAGTAATATAGACGCAATAGACAAGCAATATAGATGCACCAATATACATTACTTTTATGCTACTGAGCTGCCCAAGACCAATAAAATAAAGAAAATCAACGAATTTATTAACCGATTATAAAGGAAAGAGGGATTCAAACCCGATGGGCGGTACGGAACCAATAGGAAGTTTTTATAGCATTGCAGATGGGAAATGTTTATTGAAGTTTTATTGAGGTTTATTGACGGTTTACTGAATGTTTACTGAAGGTTTACTGCATGTATATCGCATGTGTTTCTATAAAGAGGGCATGGTTGAATAAAACATTGGAGGCGAGGGCATAGCTGCCTATTTCCCTTACAGAATTACAATCAATACACACGCAACCCATTGCGATTAAGTTAAGGCATGGTGAACGGCTTAAAGATTGGGATCTGATATTTGGAATGGTGGCTTGGATAAATAATGACATATTACTTTGCAATAATGTAATACACTTTAAAAAGCCATCAGTCATTGTTCACATATGCAGTCTTCCAATCCCAATTCAATGCAGTTTGGTTAAGGTTATGTAAATGTCGTGAAGGAGTTAGGGCAATATTACAGAGATGTTTGTTTCATTAAATCCAAAAAAACTTTACACTCCAGATGCACATTCTATGTATGGGAATGGCATGTGCCTAACTTCAAAAACGCATATGCCTATCCATTTACATTTGCCCACGTGCACTAGATTTACAGATCCATTTACTTTTCTCCTCACTAAGCCTCTGCATCTCCATTTCAGATTCTTCATTTTTCTGTCTATGCTCTGCATCCAGCTACCATATACATTTAGCCCAATATGAGAATAAACGTAGCGTAGTATCACACTAATCAAAATGAAAGCATGCATCCGCTATAATAATATTTTGGTTCTAATTGTTGTCCAATAACTTAAACTTAAAATTATGTACAAAAATACACTAAGATTGAGAAAGACGAAGAAGAATTGAGGAGCAGAGGTAGAATTCGAAAAGGAGCCGTGGATCTGTATTGTGTATTTACATGACTTTCAAATTGGAGATTTCCAAAACCAATTTAATCATCACGTACCTGAACCCATTTCAACCACTATCATGGCATGTAAGCATCTCCCCGTAATATCTCTGCAGCCAACTTCAACCGGAAAAAGGGCATGTTCTGCGTGGTGCAAGTAGCTAACGAAATCTCAGCGCTCAAAAGCTCAATGTACTTCAACACGAACATGCCACAATCGCCTCTGAAGCAAATCAAGAACTCGATCAATTCAAGTAATGACATTGTAACGTAATTGACAATTTTAAGTAATAAAATTAAAGAAAAAGTTGTGCTCACTGATTAGATTGTTGTGGAACATCCACACGTTCTATTGGCCATGGACACCACCAATCTCTGCTGCAGTTGTTTGCGTAAACACCTTCTTCATAAAAGTCGATGGAGTTGAGAAGATTTGGAATCGTAATTGAAAGCGGGGCGAGTTCTTCCTTTAACATCTCATCTGGAATAAGTGAAACCATTGAATCGTACACTGCGATTTCACACTTAACCAGATCAATCATTAGAGCCACCCAATGCTTATGCTTCGTCAACATACAAGGGGCATACACCTTATACACGTTCTGCCAATCCACCCCACACGCCGGAACCTTGCCATTTACAACGTTCACTAAACTGTTTCTAATTTTCCACCCAGCCTGCTCTTTCTTTCTTTTATTATCCGCAAAGCAAGTATGGATGTGATTCTGTGAAATAGAAAACAATCAATGGTTAAACACCTCCACAAAGCAAGTATGGATAATTTGTAATTATTAACTGCACTTGGTCAAGCCCTATGACATACCATGAAAAATACATCGGTCGTTGTCCAGTTCGATATTTCTACAACCTCCAAATCTTGTTGTCGCTTCCGGATGAGATACAACCCCAAATCAATGTGCTGCACATGTTTTTCTGGTCAATCTCATAATCTATGTACATTAAAACAAATGCATAATCAATTAAACTTACATCTCCTGTCAGCCAACCGTCAGCTTTTACGAGGGAAGCGAAGAATTCAATCTCAGCTTCCACGTGGCCAAATTGCATCACTAAACTGTGAATATAACAAAGTTTTAGATCACAACAATTTAAAAATATATACACTAATGCCTTCTATCTCAAAAAATAAGAGACTTACTTTGGGTTATGGCGCCATTCCCAACAAAGTTTCAGCAATTTCACCATATCATCATGCGGAATCGCCTTCATTGGGTCTAACATCAGAAGTCGGGTTGTCTCTGGCACAGTTTTTTTCACCAATTCACTAGCTTCAATGATCTTCCACATAGGAATAATCCTCTTTCTCTTTCGTAATTGGACCCCTTGTTCCACAGCTTTACCTTTATCATTCAACCAAACGTTCAACTCAGATAGCACAGCTGTAGGTTGATCCAAATCAATATCCCCGAGAGTAAACTCAACAGTTGTCCCCGCCGTGCTCTCGCCAATGTCATCACAAACCAAAACAACTTCATCATCCGCTTCCTCACGTTCCTTTATTTGCACTTCCTTTTCCTCACTTTTTTTTCTTTTCACTTCCTTGCCCTCCCTTCTTTTTCTTTGCGGATCCTCTCCATCACTGCTTTTTCTTTGCAGTTCCCCTCCGTCACTGCTTTTTCTTTGCAGTTCCTCTCCCTCACTGTTTTTTCTTTTCACTTCCTCTCCCTCACTGCTTTTTCTTTGCAGTTCCTCTCCCTCATTGCTTTTTCTTTTCACTTCATCTCCCTCACTGCTCTTTCTTTCCTCTCCCTCACTGCTCTTTCTTTGCAGTTCCTCTCCCTCATTGCTTTTTCTTTTCACTTCCTCTCCCTCACTGCTCTTTCTTTGCGCTTCCTCTCCCTTGTTGCTTTTTATTTTCACTTGCTCTCCCTCTCTTCTTTTCCTTTGCGCTTCCTCTACCTCACTTGGTTATCTTTGCACTTCACCCCCTTCAATCCCCTCCTCATCCTTTTCCTCTCCCTCATATCTGTTACTTGGCCCTTCATCCCATTCACTGTCATCCATTTCATCAGATCCCTTAAATAGATGTGAGATGGCACAACGATTCGTCCTCTCTTTCAGTAAAGCTAGGTCCCTCCTTACTTCCTGCTCAAACTGAGGACCTAAACAGTGGTCCAAAAGTTTTTCCATCCGTATGACCTTTAACTCAAGGACGTCATTTTCCCGCTTTACTTGAAACAACTCAGACCTCAACAAGCTTACCAGCTTGTTCAACTCATCAAGATCAGCACATGAAGAAGGATTTGACTCTGCCGAGACAACAGCAGGGCGATCCTGTGGCCAACTCCAATATGATTGTCTCATTTCTTCTTCACTCGGATGTAGCGCCCGCAACTGAACTGACTGTTTCAGAATACAGACAATATTCATATTCAATCATTCTACTTTATAATTTCATTGAATCTTATAAACAGTTTCAAGGGCTGCAAACCAAACCTCTTTGCTCTGGAAAAAATAATTGTTCAACTTCCTCATCTCGGGCATAGACGTAGTCGTTCTCCATCGCAAAATACGCGGGACAGCTGTTGGATCAACAACCTTGCAGTAATTCAGGTCCACCATTCTAGGAATTAATTCATATACCCAAATCTACACAATTCACAGGACAAAAGTCATTATTTAAGTCTTAAAGTTCACAAAGCATAACTGACATGAACATTATTACCATGTACCTGGAAAGCATACGTGAAACCTTTAAAACTCCACCTACCCCTTTGCACTTCACCATGCTTATGCTTCTTGCCCTTCTCATTTTTCCGACTTGTTCCCGTTACCTTACTTTTCCCCTTCTCTCTTCCCTCTTCATTTTCAAAGCTTTTCGTATACTTTGTTGGTGCAGAAAATAGACTGTCTTGGGTTTTGTCAAACGACACCGAACCCCACGGATACCTGTTGAACGCATCCAAGTCCTCTACAAGGGTCAGGTAATTTACATTGATGTTCAAATGCTTGTCCCTTCCCAAAACCACTAACTCAGCAAAGTAAACAAGAGCTAGCTTGTAGACGTCATCTCTCTCATTGCACCTCATAAATGCTTCTTCTAAAGCATTACATGTAATTCCTTCGTCTATAAAATATCTTTTCTGAAGTCTAATTTCAGCACTTTCTCCACTGGAAACTTCAGGCACTTCCCCAAAACGAAGCCCCGAGATCAAACAGAAATCCTGACGAGTAAACTGAGCAACGTCGCACCCTATTAAGAAACTAAGTCCATCCAAGTCTTTCACACCCTGCCCCGCCACTCGACGCAACACAACTCCATGCACAATCTGCCCGCTAAACTGAATCTTGTCTATATTCAGAAGATGGCCAAAGCATGATGTCTTGAATTGTTCTAATTGTTCCGCACTCAACTTCGCTCGAATTGCAGCTAGGGTTGAATTTGCATGTGAGCAGTTGTTCACCCGTGACGCATATGCCTCTGACTCTGGCCATACCAGCTACACGTTGGATCCCATTTCCTAAAATACAAGATGAAATAACCTTAACACATATACTACCACCACGTATTTGCACAATCATATTGGTATTTAGTATTTACATAACTAGTCAACCAGGCACATTACAAATTTTATGAAGTACATGCGCATAGGGATTACTGATCACAGCCTTTAACATCATCAAAGCAATATGACAAATTTTGTGCAAATACCTGTTAATGCAATGATTCTGTGAATTACAACCAATAGCATGTGTTTTATTTTTGGATACAAACTCCAATCAATGGTTGATGCATGAGTGAGTGTGAGTGCAATCTAGGCAAGTTCTGCACTTCACACACATGACAATTATTGTCATCTCATACACAACACAAAATAAATAAATAAATAAGAAAGATAGTGGAAGGAAGCAAAGCAAAGCATCTGCTCTGCTATCTGCTTGCTAAGCCATTGCCACATCCTTCTTTCTTTCTAGCTTTTTCTTCAGTCAGCCACTATGGTCATGGATCAACCTTCATTTCAAATGCTTTGCACTTTTATTCATGACTTTATTATTATATCTTCTCATTTTTCACAGGCAAATTTAGCAACAAGGGAAATAATATTTATTTCAAAAAATATATATATTCTAGCGCCAGAGATATGTTATTGACATGTTATTAACATGTTATTGACTTGAGGGTCTCCTCCAATTCAACACCATTATCTTATTCATATCATTATTGATATGTTATTGATATGTTATTGACTTGATTTTCATTCATTTTTTAACATATACACAAGCAAAAATTAACATGCAAGTGAAGCACAAGGAAGAGATGCCAAATCCAACAACATTGATGGTACAAATTGGGGAAAACCTTTACTCTAACCCTAAACACAAATTCCATAAATTACTCACCAAATGCTGGTTATTGAACAATCGCAAGGTGTCTGTGCGGGGTCTTTGTGCGGCTTTGCAACACAAATGGAACCTATCACTTCCAACGACTACGGATTCTCTCCTTCCCCTTCCACTGCTTCGCCTCTTCACTGTTTCGGAATCCACGCCTTTGCCCCTTCCACTCAAAATAAATACTTTTTAAGGGTTTAGAGAAAGGAGTTGCGTTCAACCGTTGCCTTCAACCATCGTTTACCGTTGCCTTCAACCGTCATTAATAGTTGCCTTCAACCTTTTCTCAGAGCTTAGCGGTTTCTCAGAGCTATGGGTTTTAGAGCGATGGGTTTTTTCTGTTCAAACTTCGAACTTGCCTCTTTTTTTAATTTTTCGAACCAACTTCAATGCTGGATATTAAATTCGGGTTTGGGTTCCTCACCTACCCGATTGCAAAACTTTATCTCAATTCTCCCTAGCCCTTAGATTGATCTGATGGCTATAAAGTGAACCCCTTATAACTTAACACTTATAAGTTTCCACTCACTATAGAATCGGCCCTTTGAATTATCTTTCCAAGCATATGCAGCCCAACTCAAGGAAAAATCCGGAAGGCCTTCAAATGTGATTTTTGGCCCAGTAACGCAGATGCTGCCGAATTTGACCTTAAGTTGCCAAAACATGTATAACTTTCTCTAGAAGACTCGGAATCATGAACCGTAAAATTCTACAGAAACAAGACTTCCGTATCTTTCCAATGATATATGGCTCATTATCTGGTTCTTCTTGAGTAAGTACAGTCTAATCCGTGAAGTTGACTGATCTGCAGACACCGTTTTGAACTAATTTGTCTCCAAAATGCAATTAGTGAGTCTCAAGCTTATTACACTGAAATAAACACAAAACTTATTAAAAGCACAAGTTTAACTCAAAAACATAACCAAATCATAAGTTAGAAGGGTACAAAATGATATGTAAATATGCACCGATCAGTCCCACCTATGCTTCTGTCATACCTAATGACGTGCATGTTAAGCTAGCAACGTCTTCGACTGACGATGCGCCTTGCGTAGATTCAAATGATCTAGATGCCAGAATTTTCACATTTCGACCCTTCTACTTCTTTTTGGGCTTTACATTCCCGTTGTCAAAGTTCTTCAGGAAGGTGTTATGCGCCATGGAGTGTGCCCCAAGCCAACATACTCCAGACGTCTAACGGGCGATCATGTGTTTTGCGAATCTAAGCCGTTTCATGTATGCAACGCCAAATTATTTGATAGTCTCAGCCAAGGAGATCATGTGTGCTTAAGTCTCCCACTAACCAACTCAAAGATTGCAATCTGCCCTGTAATAAGCTCATTCCTGAGCTGGTTCACCTGCCAAGAAACAAAGGGTTGCTGACATTCCTCCCCGAAGTTTGAGTCGTCTACACCAGTGAAGGAATGAGGATTAAACTAAGAGGACTGCTCCTCTACCTAACCATTGCGATTCATCTGCTGAGCCAAGAGCGGTCAAACATGGAGCTGATTTAGTGTTGTTGACTCATTTGAAGGTGACGATAGTGGTGGCTAAGAAGGTCAAAAAGTCATATACTCGAGCAAAGGGTTCTTCGGAAATGCGACAGCTGATCCAAAGGTTAACAAGTCCAACTCCGCAAGGGATGCATGTGTGCCTGATCTTGCGCTCAAGACGGAAGTAAGCCTATTTGCGACCATGCAGGGCAGCAGTAGAAAAGTTGAGTTCACTATCTTTTTAAGTAATTGAACTCTTCAACACAGACATGCTCTCCTTCATTTCAAACATCCTTGTTTCATGACGAGTCTACTCGGCCGAGACCTTGCCAGTTAGATCAACATTCTTCTTCTCCAAATCACTAAGTTGAGCAAAAGAGGAGGACGAGTTCCGAATGGCCTCAATAGCAAAAATACTCATTTTTTAAGCAAAGTGATAACCGCTTCCTTTTGCTTCTCCAAGGAAAGACTTGAGAACGTGCCAAGATCACTAGCCTGATGTATATGATCAATAAGCTTGACGCAAGAAGATGGGCTTGATAGAAAGTTCATCTTGAGCAGATCAGACACACATGCATCCCCTGCCAAGTTGGACTTGTCAACCTCAGGACCAATTGTTTGCGTTTCCAAATAACCATTTGCCAAAGTAGATGACTATTTGACCTTCTTAGCTGCCGCCATCCTCACCTCGAAAGGAGTCAACGACGCTAAATCAACTCGATGTTTGATTGCTCGTGGCTCGGTAAATGAATCGCGATAAGCAGTCTTCCCAGTTCGATCTTCATCCTTTGACTAGTGCAGACGACTCGAACTTAAGGGAGGAATGTCAGCAACTCTTTATTTCTCGACATGCAAATTGGTTCAGTGACAGACTTCTTTGCAGAGCAGATTGTAGTCTTCGAGCTGGTCAATAGAAGACTTGAGTAGAATGTCCCGAACATTCCGCATGCTGTCAATCTTCTTGCTATCCATGCTGACAAGATGCTTGACCCTGGAAGACGACAAAGGAGCAATTCCCACTTGAGTCTTCTCAGCAGATGAGACCTCTTTCAAAGAAGACTTGATCACAGCATAAGAAAGTTTCGAGTCAGTTCGCCTATCGAGAAACAAAGAGTTGCTGACATTCCTCCCCGAAGTTCGAGTTGTCTACACCAGTGAATGGATGAGGATCGAACTGGGAGGACTACTCATCCACCTAACCATCAACGCCACCACAGCCAACAACGTCAGTCACGACCCAAAACTAGCCGAGCCCATCTAGCTAGTCCTTGTCATGAAGAAAAAAAAAATTTGACCTACCTTGGTGTGCATGACGACTCCTTTCCTCGACAAGCAGTACACTCCTTCAAAATCTCTCTCACAAGTTAGAAAGTAGAGGATGACAAGTTTGCAATTTGAATATGAATGTAGAGAAGCTTTGTATTTATAAAGGTTGGGCATCTTAAATCAAAGAGCAATCACAAGCCTATTCCCATTGCGAGCCCAACTCCAAGAAGAAGTCAAAACTCTACTCCAATTAGGAGCCCAACTCACAAAAGGAGCCCAACTCAAAGATAAAATCCCATATGTAGTTGGAGAGCCTGATAAATATTTATCATCTCCTCCATGCCTCGCAAGCGCCATGCAGAAGCTGAGGGGCATTTGTGGGAACATATATTTCACCGACTAATAAGAAGACGACACGTGGAAAAGGAATATTCCTTAGATCAAACTAATTACCCTAATTAAATCTATTTAATTAGGGAAATTATCATTGATTTAAGATAGGAATATCTCTAAATTAAGGAACCAATCTCCACCAAATCTCTTAGAGTAATTCCTATCATCTTTTTGGGGAAGAATAATCCTAACCAAATAAGGATTATTCTCCCAAAACCCTCACACATAAGGAGAATATAAATACATATCTACACAAGACATTTAAGGTAATTCTAAAACCCTAGACAAACGCCTCTCAATCTCTCTCTCTCTCTCTCTCTCTCTCTCTCTCTCTCTCGCCGCCACTCTCACCCTCTCTCCTCACACGACTAAGTACCACCACACATGGCTCCGGCCACCCGGCTCTCCCCGTAACAGAAAACTCCATCCACTTTAGTTATTGTCGTATCTTTATCAAGATCCAATTGAACTAACTTAGGCATCGGGGGGTCTTTGGCCAACACCCCCCGGGTGTGGTCTATTTACTCTCATTTATTTCGCAAGGATCAAGGCAGAGAGAAGTAAGATCGAAGATCGAGGAATCAAACCTGCGAATATTCCCCGTGTGGAATTTTGCTCAAACAAAGAGGCAGCAAATAAATTGGTTGTTGATGTTACTTGAGGTCTTAGTAGTTAGTGTTCATGTGTACCAAAATGTTTACTCAAGAGAGATTGAAACTTGGGGTCTTACAAGTTTGAACAAGTATATGTTTAGAGTCTAGAACGTTGCACCAAAATATTTCATCAAGAGAGATTGAAACTTGTAATTCATTGGGTTTTTTTTGTTTATGAGATTATGATTTGGATATAATTGCCCAAATATAGTTTGGCATTCTTTTACTTCTCGTAAGAACCCATGTCTTCCTGATTGCGTATTCTTCTTCTTCTTCTTCTTCTATCATTCTTTATCCATATCAGAGTTTGTGTATGTGAGAAGAATGGAGTGACGGAGATGGCAAAATCAAAGATCCAAAGTTGGTGAAGTTTTTTTGTTTTTGTTTTTGTTTTAAATTTAATACAAATGATATTTTACTTTAATCTAATCTAAACTATGTGGAGATGATTTGAACTCAAGTGCATAGTGGGGAGCATATCCATTCTTGCAAATTACAAAACATGTTGAATCCAAAAAAGAAAGGAAGAAAAGTTTGCACTGGAAGAAAAAAAAAAGTTCGAATTTGATATTCTAAGTTCACATCTCATGAACGACAACTGACAAATAAAAAATAGTCAAATAAACGGGCTAGAGAGATGTACATTTTTCTTTTTACAAAGATATGTATATTTATCATTATTGATTAAAATTTACCAAGAGCGAAACAAGGACAAGGCAGAGAGTAGCAGTAAAACAGGTGGCACCAACAGTCACACAAACCAATCGCATGAGCTCGAAGAACGTTGATACCTCCCTTGCTCTTCTGAGTTTGTAATTATAACCCGCTGCATAATTCCAACCACATTGTTGGTGCTTATTATTGCAACATTTCTCAAGTCTCTCCCTCATCTTAATTACTTCCATCTTCTCTCTTAGAACACTCAAATTTGCATCTACAATATTCCTTGATCTACCTGGTAAATAGAAACAGAAATATAAACATATAGTCACGATATATATAATATTTTACAAATACATTGGAAGCTATAACTTTAGTGTATACATCGACAAAATAAATAAACTAAATAAATAAGTATTTTTAATGTGTTCAGAGAATTTCTAAAAGTACTAGAAATTGCATCTAAACTATTCCTTGATCTTTCTAGCGAAGAATATATATCGCAAGTTGGGTATAGCTCAGTTAGTTGAGTTCTTCTACCTCCACTCATGAGAGGCGGTTTTTAAGGTGTGCAAGATGAGCACAAGCACAGACCCCACTTCCAAGAGGGCCCCAAAAATATTATATTACTGTATTATACGTTATCCACTGAGGTTATAGTTTTTTTCATAATAATAATCAGATTGAGGTTAGTTTATTATAACATATACTAATATAATATTAATAACATATCATATTCTACATAAAATTTGGCATTAACTTTGCAGACCCCAAAAAAATAATTTCCATACTAGACACATTAAAACAAAAAACAAAAAACAAAAAACAAAAACTTTGCATACATAATATATTAATGTAATATATAACATAGCCAAATCCTTTTTTTTTTTTTTTTTTTTTTTAAAGGCAAGGGAATGGATTCAGATATTTCGAAATAACAAAACTAGGGATTGAGAGTTACCTTCATCTAAGCTCTGAGCTCTTACTTGCATGATATGATGTCGAAGACTGCAACTGCTCCGGATAGATGGCTGTAGTACATGAAGAGAACACAAAGAAGAAGCCTTGGCCATGTTTCTTTGTATATTTCTGCTTATGATCTGAGTGTGAGATTTCCTCCAATATTGATCATTGTAATTTCGAAAACAAAACAAATCGAAAAGCGAAACAAAAAGAAGAAAGAAAAGAGATAGAGATAGAGAAAAGGGTCTCTAGAGAGTTTAGGCTTCTCTACCCAGAAGAATGTAATGTAGGGTGGGAAAGTAGAGATACATTCTGTAAAGCCAACTTTGCTTGCCTATCCTGCATATGGCTTGTTTTCTTATGTATATTTATAGCTGGTTTTTCCTTCTTCTTTTTTTCTTTTCTTTTTGGGGGGTTTTAAAGACAGAATTGCTGGTTATAATTCGGCGGTCAACAGATACGGACGAGTGGCCAGCTCTAGCTGGATTAGGCATGCACTGCTGTCAAGTTTCCAATGACCAGTGACGAATTTATTTAACTGCGTACGGCAGCAACGTTTGGGAAGTGTTTGAGGAACATTAACGAATAGGGATAACCTAGAGGTCAAAGTTAGCAAAGAGCCACAGACGACTAGTTTGATCTGACTTTTGGGGTTTTGTATTTGGATATGTATTGACATTGGACATTGTTATTAGCCAATAGTAATTTTATATATATATATATATATATATAAAGAATGACTGGGTGATGTAAATAATGGTTGGTTGATCGACAAAGCATCCTGGACATATAAAATTAACAGCATTTGTTTTTATTTTCTGTTAATTAAGACATGTTTGGGACTACTTTTGAAAGGAGTAAAAGCTCTTTTTGATAATAGAAAAAACTTTTGATATCATTTTATAGAAAACACTTAAAAGTTGTACGGATATTAAAAGCGTTTTCTAGAGAAGCACTTAGCATGTGCTATTTTAGAAGCACTTTCAAGTGTAAATTTTTTTAACATGCAAAAGTCCTTTTTAAAAATTCGCTTATGAATAAAAATTCTTCTTAACAAAACTATTTCAAACAGACTCTAGCTTAATAAAATGGGCAATGATTGACTAGTACCAGAAACGAGACACATTTTTCGTTGTAATTATATAAATTATAATAATAAATGGCTTGTCTTGGGGATGTTTCTTTCGTGGTCCATGAACGTCCTATGAGCCAAACAAATTATCAAACATTTAACATGGAGTGCCGTACGTGGTCCAGAAAAATGGAAAGCGCAGCAGGCAGGTAGATAAATGTGAGGTACAAAGTAATATGTTTTGTATAAATATATATATAAGATGTTGAAGTAAGACAAACGACCTCTAATATTTGGTCGCACATCTCCTAAAACCTGTGTATTTTTCCCCCATATGCTTATTTTAGTTTAACTAATATACTACGATTATATTCTATAATTTCTCGGGTTTGTGCATCTCTAGAGTTTGATAATATTCTATAATTTCTCGGCTTTGTGCATCTCTAGGGTTTGAATCTAGTAGATAAGTGAATGTATGTAACTAGTATTCGAATGAAGGTGCTGCTAGGCTCTCAAGATGTCTGGGAGTCGATCTGTTTTTTTTTTTTTTCTTGGTGGAAGAGTACGATGCGTTTGATGGTTAGGGGTTTTTTTTGTTTGTAATTTTATTATAAAAATGTATAGAAATTAAGGTGCAACTGAATCCGAACAATATTCTAATATTATGAAGGGTATTTTAGTATTTTCATAAGTCATGTTACATCCAATTTTAGGGTTTTTTGGATTTTGGAGTTATGTGAAATCTTTTTGAAACATGTGGGGTGTTTGTGTAATTTCTAGAACCTTAAAGAGTTATATGAAAATATGAAAA
Organism: Prunus avium; assembly: GCF_965620075.1. NCBI lineage: Eukaryota > Viridiplantae > Streptophyta > Magnoliopsida > Rosales > Rosaceae > Prunus > Prunus avium. The sequence goes on from NC_142286.1 coordinate 28,401,222, forward strand.
AGTTCAAGGGGTGTTAGTGTAAAAAACTCATACTTATATTCTTTCGAAAATAATGAGAATACACATACACAATAATTTCACACAGAAACTCATAGAGGTGAATCAAGCCACGTGGATTGATCGTAATCAACTCTTTCTCTTGAGATTCTCTGGAGGCTCTAGCCATTGCTGATGACAAGCCTTCTAGAAGAGTTCTTTGAAGGCTTTGGTTCAGTATGAGTGATCATATTCTCTTAATATCGAGTTGATTATTGAAAAGTTGTTTCCCCTTATCGTGTATCTCCTTCCTTTTATATGGCTTTTACCCTGTCATGAAGATTAGATCATAATCTTTTAGAATAAATTATCCAATTGATTTGCCTTTGTGGCCAAGAAATGGCATGAATTATCCTTGATTTTCTACGTAATTATCTAATTACTGAATAATTCCCTTTCTAGCCATTTAAACTGGCCCAAGGACTCCATCAAGTTCAAATTATGAAAACCCAAACCACAACTTGGCCAACTTAGCATTAATTTAAGGTGTGTAAAAACCAGGCCCAAACACCCCCTTTCTAATTTCTACTAACTTTGGCAAAAGAAAAAAAAAATCTATCCAATGATATGGACTTTTGAAAATAAAATAAAATATTGCTCAAAATATTATTTTGACTAGGAGACCTCCTTCCTAGTACATTGCGTGCAAGGTCTAAAATATCAAGGGTTTCAGAAATATCGAGGGTCCAAAAACATTAAAATACCTGGAAATTATCGATATCAGTAAAAATTGAATAAAAACCACCGAAATTGTAAGAAAAATTTGGAAATTTTGATTGAAACTTTAGAGGATGTTTATTTAGTCAATTATCTATTATTTTATCACAAAATTGGAAGGAAATGCATTGCATGGCGGGTTTGATTGATTTAAGTTGATTATATAGCGAGCTGACAAACACTGTGAGTGTAGAAATATGCCCTAGAGCCAATCATGAGATGTAAACTCTAAGGATATTTCACATAATTAATTAAGGGCATTATGTTGTTTTGAGTAATTATTTTAGTTATTTACTTAACCAACAAGTCCATGGATCGTGAACGTAGAAAATAACTTAAAGAAGTTAAGTTCATGAGACCTTTCTATACCATGTCCACATCCTAAACTGTTCATGGTCATAGGATAATCAACTGGACATTGATAATCCAAAAAGACCATCATGCATAGTATCTGCTCAATCAGGAGGATGACAGGTCTCGAGTCATTCGTGTGAAGACACTAACATAAGTGTATGGGTGTTCGTTAGAGAATGAATTCACTAAACGCGATCAACAGAGAAAACTTGGATGGAAGTTTTACTTACATGTCAATCAGGATCTCTCAAGTTGGAATAGTGCAAATTAGTCCTTGACCTGAGGCATCACGAGTTGTCTCATGAAAGCGTCATGTGCCCTTAGCGATGTTGAAGTGTTGTGTTCCACTGGGCATAACCCAAAGAAATGACTAGGGTTCATGATCAATTCATGAAGACAGGTGAGTGTACAATAAGGGATCTCTACCTTCAGTAAAAAAGGAGAATGCTCAGAAGATGTGACTTGAAAAGTCTTTGGCCAAAGTATCGAGCTAGATCAATAATAGAGATTATGATCATGCTCCAAGGAATCATATGAGGCAGTAGATCATGCTAAGGGCTTGACATGAATTTTGTGCCCTAAATAGCATGATCAAGAGCATTGATTAAGAGAAGGACCATATTGCACAGTAATTTCAACTTAATAGGTTCACAACCTCATTCTATATTAGCTTGGGCAACCGTGACATATTGCTAGACGTCACTCACGGTTTGTGGAAGACCTGAGAACAAAATATAATCTAATTCTCTTAAAGGGAGAATTAAAAGTGAGTTTTAATTTACAATCGATCAACAAAAAGTTTTGGATCTCCTACTACATTGCCGATTAGAACCTAATGGATCGCACACCAATGAGGTTAGATGAAAGAAATAAATATGATGTGCATAGACTTATTAATTTAATAGAGATTGAATTAATTAAGAGAATGCGGGAAAGGGGTAGTTTGGACCTAAACTATGAAATTGGGTTCAAAGGTCTTTGGGCTTGGACCGAATGGGCTAATTGAGTTATGTGAGCATAGTAGGATGACCACTTGAGCCCAACAAGCCCAAATGACACCCCATGGCCGGTTTTACCTTGGTCTCCCTCTTGTGGGTCAATATAAGTGAACTTTGTTACTTGAGAAAATTAGGGTTTTTGAGCTAGTTTATAAAGAGGAGTTAGAACACCACATTGCTCCTCCCACCTAGCCAAAACCGGCCACCTTAGAAAGAGAGAACTAGCATCCTTTCCTTCCTAGGTTTACATCATAACCTAATCTCCACTTCGAGTGCATCATCAACCGTGATGAATAAATTAGGAAACTAAACCCTTTCTTCTCGACCTAATTATAGGTTTTGCTAGTTCGGTTATTTTCTTCTTTATGAGCGCTTGCGGCTATTGTATTTTTTTGCTGGCTTTTTGTCTCTTTGTCCCCAGTGTATTATTTTTTCTCCCATTTCAGTAATAATATAAGGGGATGGGCTAGGGGTTCTCGGAAGTGTAAGTCCGTTCTCTCTCGGGATGAAGGGTGGATGCTTGCATCCTATGACTTTCACTGATTAGCTAATCCTCTCTCCCTCGCTTAATCCTCTCTATCATTTTTAAAAAAAAAAATACAAGGGAATGATATATTCAAAGTCAATGCAAAAATTGCATAAGGAATTGTCAACTCGATTGTATGTAAAATTAATTGATACTTTTGCATTGAAAAATCCAAGACGAATGATATTTAAGTAATTTGTTGATGCATTTTATAAAGTTGTTTTGTAAATTACATTTGTGAATTTGAGTTCATATATTTTTATTTTTTTAGTTAACCAAAAAAAAATCACATAAATATACGTAGAGGGTAAAAGGGCCTCAATTTAGTTGTTTGCCTAGGGCCTCCAGAACATAAGACAGCCCTTGGGTGGCTACAATGGTGGTGGGGGTTGTGGCGGTGGTAGTGGTGGAGGTGGCGACGACGGTAACAATGGTGGTCGCCATGACAAGATGGTGGTAGTAGAAGTAGTGAAATTATATTGAGAATAAAAATAACATATCTATCAAATTTTCTAGGAGGAAACAAAGATTTGTTATGGCCTAAAATTATTCTAAAAGTAAATGAAATCCACAACTTTTTGTATCTCCTTTAAAATCAAATGAGTTTTTGAATAAACCCAAACTTTTATGTAGTCTTTTAAAGTCATGATTGAAAAATCCAAATTTAGATGGACTTAAAAAAGTCTGGATTGAATAAACCCATATTTTTATAGACTTCTATAAAATCAAGACTGAATTGAATACACTTGGACTTTTAAACTTCTTTTAAAATATTTTAAAATCTCAATTGAATACACCCCTAAGTGTTGCAGAGTGCAAACATAGTTGATGTTTGGGGGAAGTTGGGTTTCTCTATCAAATTCTGCATGGGTTTTAGTTTGGGGAAGGGCGGAACCAATGAATTTTTCTGCGGGTGGACTAGCTAAAACTTTTAGCTTAAAATATAATGATCTTATTTTACTTAAAATTTGTAGATTTTTTTTTTGTATAAATAAAAGTATACATTAAATCATATAAGTCACGATAGTCCATAGCTCTATTGATAAATTTTCAATGAACTTTAACATAAAACAAATACATATTAAATTAAAAATATATATATTTGATTAAAATGAATATATGTTCAACAATATAATTGAAAGTGATCCTATTAGTGGGGATTAGTCTGGGTTGTGGTTAAGGCTTAAAGGTGCCACCCATAATTGGGGCCCATCCAGGACCACCTCATGGTTCAGACCAAAAAAAAGTGATCCTATTAAACAGACTAAACAGGCTCCGTATGTTGGACCAACTTTTTCACATATATTCTCTGTTGAATACAAACAAACTTCAAAAAAATAATATTTTCATTAATGTGTTGTAGTGTTTTTTTTTTTTTTTTTTTTTTTTTTGGTCATAAAAGATGTTTTCATAGAAAAAGTGGGGAAAATGCAAAGAAAACCCCAAAATGAGGGTCCCAACAAAAAGTGGGAATGGCAAGTTGATATGCTATATAGGTTTTTTTTTTCTTCAAAAACCTACCTAAGCTACGACCCACTGTAGCCCACTATGTAGTTCAACCATTGAGTTTGTGGTACTGTTGCTTCCTTCATGACCAGAATTTAGAATTAAACAAATTCAGAAATGGGTTTATTGGACGAGGTAATTAGGTTCAATGGGACGGACCGGTTCGAAATTCAATGGACCAGCCAGTTTAAAGTCCATTTATTAAATTATAGTTATTTTAGAGAAAAATAATACATAATATTATTACATTTATATCTTAAATTTAATTTTTTTTTCTTTATATATAAAATAATGATTTTGTTTTTCAAGTTTCAATTTTTAAAATCCAAATAATAATCTAAGCCATTTTCTATTTAAATGTAATTTAAAAAAAGTTATTGACATCTTTTTTTTTTTTTAACAAATAATAAATCTTATTAGTATATACATAATTGTAAAAAAAAGATTTAAATGAAGTTGAAAAAATAATTATAAAAATAAAAAGAAATACATAAGTCAAATTTGGCGTGAGCCCATATCAGCCCGTTTAGTAGCCCGGTATGAGCACGGCTTGAGCCCATACTGATGTTTTTCCTAAATAAGTGGGCCTGGTACGACCCGTTTATTAAATAAGCCGACTCTAAATAGGTTGTGCCGACCCGGCCTATTTGACACCTCTATTTTGACAAGGAGATCTGTGTAGTACATTGCGTGTTATAAATGATTTTTTTAGAGTGCTGCTATTTTCACCCCTCTGTCCTATTTTCCCACCCACCTTATCTTCCCACTCACCATATAAATTTCAAAAAATACAATCCTATCTTTCCACCCACCATTATTCCTAAACTACCCTTTAATGTGGACACACTCATATTATGCCATGTGTATTGACAAACTAAATAATAATAAATAAATAAACAATATTAAAAAAATCAATCTCCATATTTTTCTCTCTGTTCCTCCCTATCTTCGAAATATTCAGACAAAAAATTTGGGAAATTAAAGAGAAAACTATATTTCTCTCAGAATTTCTCAGCCTACCCAACCCATAACCAATTTTTTTTTCCCTTTTTTGCTTTAAAAAATCAACCATTTTCTTTGAAACATGATCAACTTACAAACCTGTTGCAGAGACATTTTAGCGAGAGAGAGAGAGAGAGAGAGAGAGAGAGAGCTAGCCTCTATATTGGTTGTTGAGAAACTGAAATCGGGAAAAGAAAAACAATGAAAAGGTATCAAATTATAATCTCGTAACAAATTTTCGGTGGGTTAAGGAATTTCGGGAACTTACCAATCCCCAAACCCATTTGTGGTCAATATTCCAAATCACTATACCCACTTTTGAATCCAAAATTTGACGAAGGAAACAGTAGTTGTTTCAAGCGAAAATCGCATTACCACCAAACTTGAGGTGTTGGGGAGGAGAGAGGGAGAGAAAGAGAGATACAGAGAACATAGAACAGAGATAGAAGGAGGTGGTGTAGGTGGATGAGAGAAAGACCGAGGTAGGGGAGCTCCGTCGGGAAGAGGGCCTGGGATAAGTTAGTGCGGCTGAGAAGGTTATTTATTTATTTATTATTTTTCTTTTTTTCTTTTTAAATTATTTTAAAGGAAAAGAGTTTTATTAATATTTTGGTCCTTAGAAGTCCTTATAAGTCATTTTACAAATTGGTAAATTTGTCTTTAAAGTTTTGAAGATAAGGTGGGTGGGAAAATAGGACAAGGGGTGGAAATAGCAACACTCTTTTTTTATTTTTCCTTTGTTTTGGAACTCATTATCTTAGCATCAACTGTAAAAATCACATCAAAAATATGGTCAACGATTATTCAAAAGAACCAACGGCTCTAAGTTTTTTCTTTTTTTCTCTCTAGTTGATAAATAGAAATCCAAAAACAAATTGAATACCACCAAATCTAAAATTGGTCATTGCAACACGTGATAATTTCTCTGTGTCGCCCTCAACCGCATATATGTATATATAAGAGATAGCAAGACCACCTCTCTTGAGCCACACTCCCAAAGCATTGAAACCCTAAATCCCATCATCTTCTATCTCTGAAACTCTTTGTTTTCTCTCGCTCGAGAACTTCGATCTCTATCGGATTTCAGGTAGGAGCCTCAGTTCAGCATTCATCTATGATTGTAATTTTCGTTTGATTTTGAATATTGTTTTGTTATATTTATTAACGATTGCAAGTGCTATATCTGTTTTGGATCTTATTTATCTTCGATTGTTTACATGTTTTGAGTCATCTCAGTTATTTTAGGTTTAATTGGAAATAGATATTATGATTGATTGATGTTTTTGGATTGGATTTGGGGTTGTTGTTGGGTTTAGTTGAGTTGCGATGATGGTTGTTAGTGAAAATAGTCTGTTGAATATTTACTTCGGAACTGATTGTATAATATATGTTCTTACCTAATAATATGATTTCAGTTTATCGTATAAAGTAGGTAACTTTGGAGTATATGCATAGGTTATTTTCTCTTATTTATCTCTCCGTAGTTATATGCAACTGATGAATATTTTTTTTTACTTTTTCTGTATATATTTTGCAACGGAGATGGCAGTTGAACTGGTTTGCAAAAAAAATTGGGATTGTCTCTTTGGATTTGTAATAAGCTGTTGGGACTTGACTTGTATTATTTACCATTGTAATTATTTATGATCCTCATTAGCATGATAAATCATCACAGAGTGTGTTGTCCTTTTGAATTATTGTTGCTTGAGATATGGAAACTTATGTCTATTTTTTACATGATTCTTCTTCCATGTAGTTCCATAGACGACTCTCTAATCTGTAGAGTTCTTTAGAATTTTAATCCTCAGCATTCTTGATTCAGGAAACTTGCAGGTGTATCTATTACCTTCAGATTTTCAAGGTGAAGTTGTCAGCGGTGAAGTTTCTTTTATGTCCGAGCAGGCCATTTTCTATTTGGGATCAATTGGGTTGCTTGGAGAATATTGTCCATCTTCAAGAAAAAAGAACAGGCCCTTGTCAAAAGGAAATAGCTGTATGCATCGGTTGCCATATCAGGAATATCCCGAGTTTCATGGTTGCTACTGGTTGCAACCTTTCATAGCTTCCAAAAATCAATCTTCTTTTGTCTTGAAAAACTTAGAAGACGATATTGCAGCTACCAGCATTTCCGTCTCGTGATATCTCTTATATTTGCATTCTGATTTCTGTTCTCTATCAAGATGGCTTTACTGAACATTGGTGCTGGGAACAGTGATGATGCCTTCTACAGGTATAAGATGCCCAAAATGGTTACCAAAATTGAGGGCCGAGGAAATGGCATCAAGACAAATATAGTCAACATGGTTGATATCGCAAAGGCATTGGCAAGGCCCGCTGCATACACTACAAAGTATTTTGGTTGTGAACTTGGCGCACAATCCAAGTTTGATGAGAAAAGTGGGACTTCTATTGTTAATGGGTCCCATGACACTGCTAAGCTAGCTGGCCTCCTTGAAAACTTTATCAAGAAATTTGTTCAGTGTTATGGATGTGGAAATCCAGAAACAGAGATACTGATTACGAAGACTCAAATGATTCAACTCAAATGTGCTGCTTGTGGTTTTGTGTCTGATGTGGACATGAGGGACAAGCTCACTACTTTCATTATTAAGAACCCACCTGAGCAGAAAAAGGGATCCAAAGACAAGAAAGCAATGAGAAGAGCTGAGAAGGAAAGACTGAAAGAAGGTGAAGCTGCTGACGAGGAGCTGAAAAAACTGAAGAAAGAGGCAAAGAAGAAGGGCACTTCCTCTGCTAAGGAGGGCCCTGTAAAGGCCAGCTCTTCAAAAAAGAAAACAAGTGGCTCTGACGAGGATCGTACATCACCTACTCCCAGCCAGGCTGATGAAGAGGAGGCTGATGATGATGATGATGATGATGTTCAGTGGCAAACTGATACGTCGATAGAGGCAGCTCGTCAACGGATGCAAGAACAATTGAATGATGCGACAGCTGATATGGTGATGCTTCCCACCGATGAACCAGAGAAGGCCAAGGCAGAAACAAAGGCAAATGTGAGTTTGGAAAATGGGAACTCCACTGCTCGAGGAACACTTACCGATGAGTTGAAAAAGAATCTGGATAAGGGTATTTCGGCCAAACAATTCCAATCCCTTCTGGGGTCACTTTCTGGGTCTGCAAAGGAAAAAATGACTGCTCTATTTGAGGCGCTATTTGGGGGCCTAGAGAAAGGGTTTGCAAAAGAGGTATCCAAGAAGATAAACTACCTTTCTGTAGCTGCTGCTCAGGATGAGGGATCTCAATTGCTCTTGCTTCAAGCAATTGAAGGCTTCTGTGGGAAGTCGAGCTCAAGTGCCTTGAAGGAAGTTGCCCTTGTTTTAAAAGCTCTCTATGATGTTGATATCTTGGAGGAAGAACGCATAGTGCAGTGGTATCAAGATGGACTGAAGGGAGGGAGCAAGAACTCTCAGATTTGGAAGAACGCCAAACCATTCATTGACTGGCTCCAGAGTGCTGAGTCCGAAACGGAGGAGGATTAATGTTTTCATTTTTTTATTCTTTTTATTCTTGCTCATGTCTTCTGTTGTTGCTAGGCTTGCTGTCGTCATCAATAACGTGAAATAAAGAGGTGTTGCTCGTAGTCCGGTACTGTCAAAAATTTCTACTATGCCCTGCAGTACCTATAAGATCTGCGTGTTATCTGGGATTTTGATTTTGGTATGGGATTTTGATTTTGGTATCGGATTTCGGAATGTTGAATATTGTTTCCAATATATGTTGCTATTTGCATGTTTCAAAATTTTAACCGTTATCTCATTTTACTTTGCCAATGACTAACAAAATTGCTAATGCCTCCTGATCCCTACAACCAATTTTATGTTTCTATTTTGTTACTGACATGAAGACTTCAATTGTTCTCTGATATCGACCGGTGGTAGCCGATACCACTATTTGAGGGAGGGCTTTAGCTGGGAACTCCCAGACACCGGGGCAAGAGTCTCAAACCTTTCCTCCCTTTCTGAACCCTGCGCCTTTGGCCCCCTCTAATTCTCCCCACAATAAATCTCATGCAAGTATTGCTAGCGAATGGTATGAGGCTAACAGGATCTCTAACTTTAAAGCCTTCTTTACTGGATTCCTTTTGGCTGGCTTTAATTTGAATGTGGATGATAGCTTTGGAGGTGGAATGAGAAGAATTTGTGTGGAAGGTTTTATAAGAAACTTGGGCTATGTTTGAGGGTATATTAATAATATATAAAATGTGTTATAACATGTAACACCACGTCGTGTCACGGTCTCGCTGGGTGAAAAAGATTGAAGTTGAATGTGATTTTGAGGCAGATTGAAGTTGAACGTGATTTTGAGGCTGTCTTGATGGTTAAGAATTGGGTTCAGTGTCACCTATTCAGGGCTTGATTCCCTTTTGCGTATAGAGAGATGCACGTCATTAAGAAATAGTCCATTGCAACTCTAATAGTCGACAAATTTTCATCAATTTTATTTACTTCTAACTAAAACCCAATTTTAAAATTAATGAAAAATAAATCTATTGGCATGAGTTATAATTCAGGTGTAATTCACGTTACCTAATTAGAATAATTGCCTAGTTAGGATTCCTTGTAATTAGCTCATTACTTTTCTTTGTAGGAAAAGTCAACTTATACTTTTATATATATCTTCATCTTTGAGAAATATAATATCAATTAAAGTTATAGATCTTGTTTGTCGTGCGCCTTTGTCATGTTAGCCTTGCCCCTCTATCTTCCTCTTGGTTAACCAGTTATGATATCAACTCAAACTAAACCTCGGTCTCTCAAACAAAAATACAAACCCTACCCATCGACATCCTCTAGTGCTGAATACAAACAAAAAAAAAACAAACAAACAAACAAACCTAGTCCAATAAAATACTCTTACAACACCAACCCATCCAAACTTGTTCTCTTTCCTCCATGGCCTTCGAAGATACCCTAGACAACCTGTCACACCCCAATTTATTTATTTATTGGGAATGTGAGGTAAAAGAAAAACTAAAACTAAAATTTTTAATAGCAAGAAACATGAGAACTGAACATAAACTTCTTATTTAAACCAAAGTAATTTACATTGTAATTTTACAAGCAAAATAACAAGAAAGTAACAAACTTTAACAAAACATTCAAAAACTATTCACAACTCGTTCTTCTTGTTTCCTCGTCACAAACTAAACTTCATATTCAAAACCTACAATAGATTCAATAAGGGGTGAGCACTATGATGGGCATATTTTATATTATATATTTAACCTCATTCTTAGTATATTTTGGTTGATATTTTGGAAGAATTTTGATACTTTGAATTATATTTCCAATATAGGACTTTCGATTTCCTCTGGAGAAAAACATAATCAAATGGACAAATTTTGGAGTAATTCTAGTTGGAGGACGTTCGTGTGTCGCTTAGCTTGATCGTATCAAAATTTCAGATGTTTCTACCAAGCGGTTATTTTCTGGCGATAAAATAAAGGAGCAGTGCGCTGTGCTGGAATAGTGACGTTTTGGGCCTTTATTGCGTTTTTGGAGCCCAAGATGACCTCGGATGGGTTCATGGCCTTCTGGAGAAGTGTTCAGAACGTTTTTATCTTTAAAACAAGCTATCTTGGGCCGGATTTGAAGGAGATTTGAGCCCAAAACGTGGCTGGGCAGATTATTGGCAGATTCTCCTAGTCCAATTTGGATTTTATATCCTAGTAGTATTTTATTTTAACCTAGTTTCCTTGTGGGGATTAGGAGCTGAGTTTTAGGAGGTATTTAAACTATTTTTCACAGCAAATTTAGGATCTCTCTTTTGGCTTTTGGAACGCGACTTTTGCTAGGGTTTTTGAAGAACTTCTACTTCAAGGTGTTTTTATTCTTATTCATGGGAATGATATTTTCTTGGGTTTTAGTTATGAGTATGCGTAACTAATTCCTTTTGCTAGGGCGAGGCCATAAGCCTTAGCATGAATATGTAATTTTATTAATTTGCTTATGAATGGATGCATGTTTGCTTTGAATTATTAATCACTGTGTTTAAAACTATCTATCTATTTTAATGATTGATCACCATTAGGATATTTAGACAAGTAATTTGATGCAATTTTTGTTGGCACATCACCCTGAAATTGAGGAGGGCTTCTTGTGATTAATAATTGTAAGTTCACTTAAGGCGAACATCAAGCTCTTAAGGGTTGCATGGTTTTTCAAAGGGTTTTCACAAAGCTTAATGAGTCTTGCATGTTTATATTTGATCTGAACATCACAGACGGATTGCATGTTAGATATACGTTTTCGCTTGAACATCACAAGGAAAATATGCATTAGGAAAACCTAACCTTCAAAGCATATATGTGGAACTTCATAAGTAACTGATAAAATTGCATAGGATTGTAACGGCGACGGCTAAACCCTAGTTTCTCTCTATATTGTTAATTTTAAAAACATTTTTATTCTCCGCTATTATTACCTCCCAACTTTCAGATTTCTTTTATTGTCAAGTTAATCTCTTCAAATTCATAAATTTCACATCTTTGATAAAATCTATTTAGTTATTAATTAAGAGTTAGTTTAATTACAAATTAGTCAAACAATCTTTGGGGACAACGACCTTGCATGAGCATCTACACTACAATATCCTTGTATTCTTGCAAGTATTTTAAGTGATTTTAACCCTGTTTGCGCAGGTACTAAAAATTCTATCACACTACATGCTCAGTAGGGGTCCTATGTCTTATGTGATTATTGAGATTTATAATGTACAATTTATGCAATGCATGAATGAACTTCAATTTTACCCAACCCGTTAATCTATATAATAGGGCAAGCAAATCTGCATGTCCCATACCATGCATTTTACCACTGTGATTCTGAATGCCCCATTATATAAACTAACACTCATCTCAATTATCCCATAATTCCCCTTTTGTTAGTCATCTTGTCCACACCATTGATCTCCAAGCCCAAATCACCCAATCGATAATTATACCGCCGATTTCCTAGTCTACTGTGCACACGGGCTCGCCTGAACTTAGTCCCTACAATGGTCAGACTCAACTACACAAAAGATCCTTCCCATTACCCTCTTTTCCATAATTTCTTTATCAACTCAAGAATTCCAACCACCACCGAGAACATATGAACATATCAATATTAATAAAATTATAATGATAATTGACAAGCATAATATAGTGTTCACAATATTTAATTAAATCAATTTATGTAAAGCCTCCCCAAGAAAAACCCCTACCTCAAATCCAAAGCTATTGTATAACTCCCAGCTGTAAGTCCAAACACTTTGAGCTTCTCCAAAATCTCACCACACTTAGTTCTCACTCTCTTTTTTCCTTTTGTCTACGATGTTTAGGAAACTAACACAACTTGAAGAACCTATGATCCAAGAACTATTAGGTAGGGCTATTTGTAGTAAGCTAGAGTCAGCAAAGATATATAGATGAAGCTTAATATTGTGCCACATAACTAGCCTATAGGTTGCTAGACTACTTGGGTGGCTTGAAGGTAAACTGCCACCCCAAATAGCCTTATGTGTAGGCTTTGTAGAGTGCTTAGTGAGCACTCTCCAATTAAGTTTATATATTTAAGAATACCTATTGTTCTTACACCTCATGCCATTATACACCACCTCATGCTTTAATTGGTTTTTGAGGACTCCATAATGCAACATGTCAATCTATAAGAGAAAGCTTAGTAAGCAACAACAACAAAAAACTTTCTGAATGCTTTTGTAAAATGTGTGTATATAATGAATATTAAATAAGGTTGAAATGAATTGATATAGTTAAAGCCATATAATAAAATTTAATAAGCTATAGCTAGATTCATTTGGCTTGCCATACAACTAATATATATATATAGTATTGAAAACTAATAATTATAATTATTTAATTTTCATGAAATATTAATATACATATTTAAAATATGGGATTTCACACAACCTCACCGCAGCCTCAAAATCCAGTGCTTCCAATGCTTCAAAAACCCACAAACATCTTGACATGGTGCAACCAATTGTTACAGTTCGCAACAATACTTCCCCTGCCTTATTCACCATACGGTTGAATGGAAAGAACTATAGCACTTGGTCAAAGATGATGTTGCTTCATGTGTCAGGCAAGGGAAAAAAAAGGTTATCTGACAGGGAAGGTGGCTCAAGTGGAGAAAGACACTCTGGGCTTTGATTCATGGTGTATTGAGGACTCAATTGTTAAAGGATGGTTGATAAAAAACATGGACCTGATTTGGTAGAGTTGTTCTTAGATCTACCAACAGCTAAAGATGTTTAGGAGAGTACAACCCAAATGTATTATGACACATTTGATGAGTCACAGATCTATGAATTACAGTGTAAAGCAACTTGTATTACTCAAGCAGGTCATGATATTGCATCTTACTTTGCTGAGCTCAAAAGCGTCTGGTTGGAACTAGACTGTCATCGTCCAATCAACATGAAGTGCCCTAATGATGTGAAGATTCAACAGGCTGGGATACAGAAAGACCATATTTATAATTTTCTTGCAAGTCTAGATGATGAGTTTGATAAAATTAGAGGAGATTTGTTGAGGTTGAGTCCATTACCAAAATTGGAGGATTCATTTGCTTTTGGTCGTAAAGAGGTCCAGCACCGAGAGACGAAGCTCAAGAATCATGGAAAGACTGAATCCTCTGTTATAATGGTTCCCGAAGCCCCTGCTACTAGTTTTTCTTTTCCCTGTCCAACCCCTGAGGAAAAAGAAAACATGCATTGCAATTACTGTAATGAGAACCGTCATACAGAGGCCACGTGTTTTTACAAGAATGGGTTTCCAGAGTGGTTCCTTAAACGCCAAAAGCAACGAAAGGCAGTGCACGCGAAGAAAAAGAATGGCAGGAGCAGTGTAGCCTAGTCGCTAGCGCTACCTCAAGTGTCTCAACCTCGCCCACAACAACTCGTTCAATTGATGATTTTCTTAATGTTCTCTCTCAGTTATCCATTATAGAGCCTACTGACTACGAAGGTAACCAGGAAAAAGCTTTGGTGCTTTCCGACCAACGAGATATAGGTTGGATTATCGATTTAGGTGCTACTGATCATATGACCTATGATAAATCTTTTTTACATTCTATGACTGCTCCTACCAAAATAAGTGTGGTTACTGCCAACAGCGAATCTAACTCAATCACTTGGGCTGGTTCAATAACTCTTACTCTTATCCTCTCTTTATATAAAACTTTGCTTGTTTCTACTTTGTCCCATAATTTATTATCTATTGGGTAAGTTACCGAACAGTTAGATTGCTGCGTGCTCATGTTCTCTTCTTTTTGTTCGGTTCAGGATGTTCAGACCAGGGAGATCATTGAGCGTGGTACTAAGAGATGAGGGCTTTACTATGTGGATGACATTGCACCAAGTCGTGTTCATGAGGTTCGGGGCATTGTCAGTGAGAAGTATAAGAAGATTTGGTTATAGCATTGGTGGTTGGGTCATGTTTCCTTCAGTTATTTGCAGTCTTTGATTTCATCTCTATTTAGTGGAGTAAAAATTTCTGATTTTTAGTGTGACACTTGTATTCTTGCAAAAAGTCACCAAACTTTTTATCCACCTAATTAGAATAAAAGCACATCTCCTTTTGATTTAATCCATTCAGATGTTTGGGGTCCATCTCCGATTACTACTGTCTTTCGTGTTTGGTGGTATGTGATCTTCATTTATTATTGTACTCGGTTAACTTGGCTTTATGTTATGAAGCATAAAAGTGAAGTTGGTTCTTTATTCAAGAATTTTTACCATATAATTCAAACTCAAAATTCTTGTTCGATTAAAATTGTTTGTTCAAATAATGGAGGGGAATTTTTTAACCACATAGTCCCAGACTTCTTCATTGAAAAAGGCATTCTCCATGAAACTACGTGTCTGCAGACTCCAGAATAGAATGGCGCGGCTGAACGCAAAAAACACCATATTCTTGAGACTGCCCAAGCTCTCCTTATTAGGGGGCGTGTTCCCCAAACCCTTTGGACCGCATCTATTCAGTATGGTATCTATCTTCTTAATCGTATGCCTTCACATGTTTTAGGTATTAAAACACCAGTTCAAACATTGGATGCTCATGTTCCTGTTTGTTCCCATCTTAATCTCACCCCGCGCATTTTTGGTTGTGTGGCGTATGTCAATTTCAATAAATCTCACTGGACCAAGTTGGATCTGTGTGCCCTCCGTTATGTCTTTGTGGGTTTTGTACCTCAACAAAAGGGTTACCGATGTTACCATACCACCAGTCCTCACTCTACCGAACATACCTACCCATGCTCCACTGAACATCCCTGAGGTAAGTCCTTCATATCCCAATGCTTCTCAAAATATTGTTGGAATTGTGAAAAAATTACCTGTATGAGCAAATAGGGTACCATTAAAGAGATTCTCACGAAAAGGCAAGGTGAAATATGTCATTGCTTATTATGTCTCCATACACAGACTGTCTCCTCAAGCTAAAGCATTTGTTAGTCAGATGGAAAAAATTAAAATTCCTAATAGATTGGAAGAAGCTTTACAAGACACAAAATGGGTAGAAGCAATGAATGTGGAGATGAAGGCCTTACGAAGAATGGAACATGGGAGATAGTTCCGCAACTTGAAGGAAATAAACATGTTGGATGTCGATGGGTGTACACAGTTAAGCACAAAGCTGATGGCACAATAGACAGATATAAAGCAAGACTTGTGGCCAAAGGGTATACGCAGGTGTATGGAGTTGATTATCAGGATGTGTTTACACCGGTGGAAAAAATGAATGATGTGCGAGTTCTATTGTCCTTAGGATCTAATTTAGAATGGTCTATCAAGCAATTCAATGTGAAGAATGTGTTTCTGCATGGAGATCTAGAATAAGAAGTGTACATGGACATACCACCTAGTTATGGGTTATCTAATAACTGTGGGAAGGTGTGTAAGCTTCGAAAGGCCTTTTACAATCTCCGCGGGCATGGTTTGGGAGGTTCACTGAGGCAATGAAGAAGTATGATCATTAAGGTAACTCGGATCATACCCCATTTATCAAACATAGGGATGCTAAGATTACTTTGCTAATAATCTATGTCGATGAAATGGTAGTTACTGGTGATGATGTTGTTGAAATGGGTGAATTACAGAAGTTCTTAGCCTCGAAGTTTGAGATAAAGGACTTGGGAGCTTTAAAGTATTTTATGGAATAGAAGTAACTCACTCTGCTAATAGTATTAGTCTCTCTCAAAGGAAGTATGTTATAGACCTGTTGACAGAAACTGGTATTGTTGGCGCTAAAACTAAACAGATAGAGATAGAATCAACTTACAGGTGATGTGGACGGTCTAAAGACCGATTGAGCCTTCATATATGAGCGAGCACTTTCTTGGGGCGCCGAATATGAATCAAAGAGAGAGAGATGACATGTGAGGTCTAGAGCACCGGTGTGGTACCAGCCAAAGACCCTCCGATGCCAAAGTAAGTTTCTTTTTTAAGAGTTTTGATATTGACAATGTGTTAGTGTAAAAGTCAAGCTCCAAAATCTTACTCTTTGTCTAAGGCAAAGGGGCCTTTTATAGAGTGTGTTTGGTATGCTCTTGGTATTTAGTTTCGATGTGGGACTCGTGGGAGTGCCTTCCCTGGTTGACACGAGTCTGCAGATATCAAAGCAAGGTATTCAAGGTTGTTACGTAGAATCGTCAGGACATACCGATCACGTGCTTTCAGGTCGTTCGGTAGCTGGTACAGGCGGTCCGTTTTTGCGAGGCACTCGGAGGAGGGCTGGCCGTTTGAAGGACCTGTCGATACAATCGGCAGCAAATGCCGATTCGTACTCGAATGATCTACTGGTGCGAGCCGCAGGGTTGCCCTTAGCTTGGTCAGGGGTCCACATGTCACGGTGTGAGTGGAGGGTCAAATATGGTACCAACAGGTATGTTAGGGTGTGCACCAGCCGAAACCCCTATTGTGCAGAATCATCACCTAGCAATCTATCTTGATCAAGTGCCAACCAACAAGGAGAGATATCAGAGGTTAGTGGAAGGACTAATTTATCTTTCACACAATAGACTAGATATCGCATATGCAGTTAGTGTTGTTAGCTAGTTCATGCATTCTCCTAGTGAGGATCACTTAGTGGCAGTTATGAGGATTTTGAGTTATTTGAAGAAAGCTCCAGGCTTAGGCATGATATTCTGAAAACTGGGACATTTGGATGTCAAAGGTTATACATATGCAGATTGGGCAGGCAATATAATAGATAGACGTTCTACATCAGGTTACTTCACTTTCATTGGGGGTAATTTGGTTACATGGCGAAGTAAGAAGCAGAATGTAGTGGCTCGATCTTCAGCTAAGGTAGAATACAGGGGCAGAGCACATGAAGTTTGTGAGCTTTTTTCGCTAAGGATACTCCTGTCCAAAATTGGTTTTCCACCAAAGAAAGTCATGGAGCTTTATTGTGACAACCAAGCTGCAAGAGAGATAACAAATAATCCATTTCAACATGACATAACTAATCATGTTGAAGTAGATATGCATTATATCAAGGAGAAGCTGGTAGATAAGCTAATCGATATACCATTTGTAAAGTCAGAAGAATAGGTAGTAGATGTCTTAACGCATGCAATGTCAGCAAAAGTTTTTCATGACTCACTTGACAAGTTGGGTATAGGAGATATCTACGCACCAATTTGAGGGGTTGGTATGAGCCATAATTCAGGGATCCTGTGATCCCGGATTTCCTAGTGTAATTCATGTTACCTAATTAGAATAATTACCTAATTAGAATAATTACCTAATTAGGTTTCCTTGTAATAGCTAATTACTTTTACTTGTAGAAAAAGTCAACTTGTACTTGTACATGTACATATATCCTCCTTTTTGGATAAATATAATAACAATCACAATTATTCAATCTTGTGTTTAGTTGGAAAAATCTCCTGTATGCACCCTATGCCTTGGATGACAAGCCAATCGAACTCATCATTGGAAAAGTTCTTTCTGCTTAGTTTTTCCATACTTATGGTGGCTGGAGCATCGGCCCATAATAGCAAATTTACACTTGGAACCTTTTTTTTGTGGGTAATTTATAAACAAGATCTTGAAGGGAGCATATTAAAAGTGATAGCAGCAATCATGTTGCTTTTGGATAAAATAAAACAACTTACTATTAACATTTACATGCAGCTTTGATTTCTAGGCTTCCCATAATTTGTATGCCGTACTTGAAAAGAAAAAAGCTTATATCCAATGCTGTCTACACATAGCTTTCAGAATCGTGGTAAGCAAAAGGTTTGCCGGTAATCGATGCTTCGAGCACATTGTCTTGAAATGATGATGTCACTGACCATGTTCATGTTCATCTGCACGTTTCTGGGATGTTGCAGCGATAGCAAATGATTCCACCAGCCAAGCGTGGTGGCTAAATCAATTATCGAATTTGAATCAAGCGTGATGGATATGCCAAGTCATTTTCTTCGTCGGATGTGGCAAGGGAAATTTCAGGATCCTAGTACATGAACCAACAAATTCAGCTGTCAATTTCAATAAGAATTAATGGTTTGCTTATTCCAGATCCACTGCATTGTATAATGAAATGCAATGCTTACACAGATGAACAATGTCATGCGCATACGATGATTTCTACAAATATTATATTAACTTAATACCAGAACAGAAGTGCGTAAGAGACAAAACTATGATAAGATTAATGATTTCTATGGAATTGCATTAACTTGTTACAGGCAAAAACACATGCACACACAGGAAGTAATAGTGGAAGTCATGGATGCTGCTCAGTGTTTCAATAAAATGATGAAGTGAATCCGACATGGTTAATGAGTTCTTATATGACTAACCTGTTGACGCCGCTGACGTTGGATAGCAGTGAATGCTCTAACCATGATATAGATTGGAAATAGAATCCCAATCGTTCTCAACATCAGTAACTGCAGCATAATGAAGATATCAATATGTTTCTTTTACATTTTCCTGAAGAGCATTTCATCCTTAAATAATAAGAAAACTGCACTAGCCAAACTTACGGTGAACAATGTCAATGAGTACTCTCCAGCTCCGCTTATTAAGAATGGAAGAGTATGACGTAAAACCAGAAGAACCATAAACTGAAAATAAACAAATGCATAAGCACATGCCGTAAAATATGGTGAAGTACAGCAGTCCAAAATACCAATTATTTGAAACTTATCAGACAGACTTGACATATCATATTCTTTTGTGGCTAAAATTCAGAACACAATAATTCTCCAATAGTTTCAAAGGAATCCCAAGGTCATTGGGTAGCGTATTCCACCTTAGACAAAATGGCCATGTACAATTTCGAAATATGATACTGTTTGTTTATAAGAAATTATATTCAGACCTAAATGATCAGAAGAGAGATTCATTTATTCAAGTTTCATGATTATATGTTCTGCCAAATATAGGTTGCCCGATATAAAGACGAGAGTGTTCTGTTGAACTTGAAACAAACAGATGAGGAGAACTCAATGGTTTTCTTGAATGTCATACTATGGAAAAACAAAATATTCAGCAGGAAAGATTCTTTTCTTTGAGTAAGATGTCAGAAATTCTGTACCATTTTTATTTTTTCCCTTACTTTCAAAATGCACCTGAGAGAGAGAGAGAGAGATATTACGATGATAGCAATTACACGGCAGCATATCAAGCTTCTTGAAGAGGGAGCTGAGTATTCATCATCAAAGTCGGTATTCATGTACTCATGATCAGCAGTAACCATTGCTATAAATTGAGGATTCTGCAGATCCCTTCTGGAAATCTCCCAATTCCCCCTAAGATGGTAACAACAATTTGAGTATAACTTTTATGATTCTCAATGAGTTATAAGCGATCCTTTGTTGAAGCAAAATAGAAAACCTTGAGTGTATAATGGATAGGTAGAGAGATACCGGAAGTTCATCGGAATACCACTATAATGAAATAGAGGAGGTGGTGCTGTATAATCTGGCGTGAATTGCTGCAATTTCACAATCAACAGGAAAAAGGAAAGTTCTCCCAGTTTAATAAGGTCATAAACCATAACTAAAGTCTGAAACATTTTCAGTAAATCAATGGCATACCTGGTGGCAAATCTCACATGTTGTATCACCCTTCTCATTGCACCACCTCTGAACACATTTACGATGAGCATACTGCAAAATATGAATATCAAGTAAATAAATGACTGTAATATAAATCCAATTGTACTTGCAATGGCCAGAAAGCAGGCGCCAGAGAAAGGGGAAGACAAAGAAAATAGCTGTTTTGGTAAATCCCTCTGATGTGTAATAGTACTTGATGGAATGAATAAATAAGCTACAAAAAAACAACTTGACATGACCATCTGTATCATACTCAGTAAACCATGGCCACAATCAGGAGTCCAAACTTGGTGTAGAGTTATTACTTGTGGTACAGTCTTGCTTCTTATACTATATATTCCAAATTATTACAGAAGATTATGGGGGGGGGGAAGAACCCTTATAATATGATGCTTGAAAAGAAATTCAGAATTCATAAATTTGAAAGTCTTAGAGTTCAAAGTGCAGTTTTCCCTGCTACTATGAAATCAGTTGACTATTTAACTCTCATTAAAAATGATGTTCTGCTTCAAACTTGATTTGAACATTTTTCAAAGCCTAAATCAGATTACAATATCCATAAAGGAACTATATTGCAGTGTGTTCGACTGAACTCATAGAGACATGGCTTCTCAATTTTTTTGTCTGTGTTCCTAAACTTTTAATTCGGTAACATAAACCACTAATTTAAGAGGGATATTCATACTGAGGGGGCTGTAATTCTAAAGTAGAAGCCCAATTATTGAAGTTTGGCAAACAACATGGACCATCATTATTAAGCATATTTACAGTAATTATAAACACCATAAAATGGGAAAAGATGGGTAGCCTAGTTAGAAAATTAAATAATTGAGATTTCTGTGTAAGAATTTTGTTTATAAGCAAGGGGATGAATTTGATGGAGAGAATCAATGACGCAAGACATACGTTTTTCAACTTTGAAGCAATAGAAATGAATATTTATGAGTTTGATCAAACTAAATAAAATTGAAAAACAAAAGGGGACTACTTGGTCGTAGAATTATGTGAGAACTATCATTAACATCGATGCATGAGAAAGAAGTTTAGAGGAAACAAAAGATACAGTCCAGTCTTTAAAAAGCAAACACGAGAAGAAGTTTCAACAGAAAAGCCAGTGCACAACTGACCTTCAAGCTGCCACAGCAAGAACATGGTGTTTCCATGTTCGAATCATCATCCTCATCATGGCAAATCCTACACTGTACAAATTTACTAGAAGATGACCGAGTATTCACATCTATTTTATGGGAAGAGTCCATAGTATCTTGGCTTGCTGTGAGTGTTGGGTGCTGCAACTGATATGTGCTCTCTATAACAGCTTCTAGGGTAGATTCAGTGATCAGTCGATCAACAAACAACACAAAATGATCCCCCATCCTTTAAATTACAAAAGAAAATCAATTTAGAATCATCTAAGCAACCTAACTTAAATTTCAAATTTCAATTTCCACCAAAAGTTAGAACTAAAATATCACCATAACTCCGTATAATTTCAAAACGAAAAACCATTAAAACAATCCAGTAAAGGAAATATAAATCTGCAATAGAAACTGAAGCCCTTAGTCAAATGACAAGAGGAAAGAATAAATAAAATAAAATACGAAGTATAATATAAGAAGCAAAAAATTGTGAAAAAAAATTATGAAAATGAAAAGCCAAATGTCCTGTTCTAATTGATGAGACAACTTTGGATACTGAAAGGCCACCAAAACAAATCTTAAAGCTCATACTATTTGTTCATATGATAAATAAAACCTCCACTTGATCAAGCAGATAATGAAAGTAATAATTTTCTCTCATTTCAACCGTCTACTCAGAACAAAAGAGCAGGGTCATTAAATATCCATGCACAAAAAGACGGAACATATCTCATAGAGCGCTAAGAAATTCGCAAATAGTGCATTTAAGAAGCAAGAAAGGTTTGCGAATATCACCTCTAACACAGTCAAAAGAATGTTAGCACCGCTATAGAAACGAACCCTAGTCATCAAAAGAAAAAGAAGTGAGACAAAAATAACTGTGGAACAATATGAAACCAGATCTTCTAATCTTGAAATTCAGCTACTCGAAGAATATTTATATCATTCAAAGATGAAGAAAGATCTAACACAAAAATCCAAAATATTGGTTTCCTCCCTTTCACTCTGTTTTCTCAGGAATTAAAGGAATTTTCTGAAACCATTGAGCAGCCATCAATTTTAACCATGAAACCTAATTATCAATGCATCAAAATAATTATCCATACATTGTGAAAACAAATACTAAAGAATGGCGAGAAGAATCCCAAAAAAGGAGGTATGGGCAAAGGAGCAACACTCAAGCTGCATCAAGATCAATAAAGGACCATCAGGCACGAAAGGGAAAAGGAAGGGAAATAGGAGAGGTAAAAAGGGGAAAGATGTCAAAAGTCAATGTACCTTTTGTAAAAAAATGAGAAGCTATAATGGATAGGGATTAAAAGCAGAAAATGCAGCTGTAGGAAGTTGAACAGAATATAGTTGACAACAAAAAATTAACGACATTGAAATGACACAAGGAAACCCCAACAGAAAAATTGCAATATAAAATTATCAAAAGAAAAAGAAAAAGATTTGATCTTTTTTTTTCAAAAGAAAAAAAAAAAAAAAAAACCCAGAAACCAAAAACTTGGAAGAACTGCCCAAATCAAATACAACACCAGAAATGCACAATGTGAGAGAGAGGTTAGAAAATGATATGCCCACAAAAATAAATGAAGTTAAGTTATGATTGATTGGCATGTGGGAAAGATTAAATGAGAGAGAGAGAGAGAGAGAGAGAGAGAGAGAGAGGGAAGCTTACAAGAATAGGAATGGGATTCTCTGCAATGGAAGAAAGGAAGAAAGCAGCAATCTTTTGCCTTGTAGCTTGTGTATCTTGAAACGACGAAGCAAGAGATGGAGTGTTGTCGTAGTACACACTACGGTATTTCAAATTTACAACAATAATATTAATAAAATCACCAACACAACACCCAAAAACCCATTAGAAAGAAAGCAAGCATTTTTCTTGTTTTGGG
Source organism: Prunus avium (assembly GCF_965620075.1). Taxonomy (NCBI): domain Eukaryota; kingdom Viridiplantae; phylum Streptophyta; class Magnoliopsida; order Rosales; family Rosaceae; genus Prunus; species Prunus avium. The sequence goes on from NC_142286.1 coordinate 28,424,493, forward strand.
TAGAGAAGCGAAGAAACCAGGCATTTAAGGGACATTGTATTTGTACGCACGAGTCTGTAGAAATGGGAGAGATTGGGACGAAGAGGCAAAGGTGAGAGAGAGAGAAAGAGAGAGAGAGATTCTAACCGCAAATGAGAAAATAACCCCACCACGCCACACTCACATCACATCACATCCCACTCTTCCTCTTCTTCCTCCTCTCACCGACTTCCTCGTTTTCTTTTTACTTTTCAGTCATTCAATTTCTCTCTCACCATATTTGTTTTTGTCGTGTTGCTCAATTATCGTGAGTTTGGTTGCGTTAAGTTGGGGATGGTAGTGAAAAAGGGTGAACAAGTGTTTGACACAGGGTAGTATTTCAGCAATACATTGACAATGTCGGTATAATATCTCACAAAATTAGGAGATTTAAGAGGTAGTTGAGTGGAAATTTTGGTCAAGTTTTCGGTGAATTTCAATGCAATTTTGATCCTATGATACCTTGCAATTTCTAGTCAATATTCCACAAGTGTGATTTGAAATTCAAAGGCAACAAAAGAAAAATGTTGCAACTGTTCCCACCAGCAAGTTAAAGTGACTTACATTGTCCCTTTTACCAAAGTTTTGTGGTTCATTCATATTACCTCCTATCGTCAAATCGGTCAAAATAACATGATACTTTTGAAAGATAACAGACCGATTAAGCCTAAAATTTATCTCGTACTCTTGAGGTTTCATATGAATTTATAAAGTATATAAAACATGGAATGGAACATAGAAAATATATTCTATCTACACATTGTATTAAGACTTAAAGTTCAAAGTCTGATCCTAAGGTTCAGTACCTAAATGCCAATTGTTTTCCACATTACATGCAAATTTTGTTTCCAAAGAAACTATTTTACAAAGTTTACATGTTACATATATGCTTTATTTTATTGATTCGTTTTGGAGTTTGTGGAAGCTTGACACATAACTTATATATATAACTTGTATGTTTTATAGCAAGCTTCCGTCATTTTATATTTTGTACCAAAATTTTCACCATAATTTCTCTAAATTTGGACTACCAATATATCCATCCAAATCGAAACATAAATCCTTAGCCATGTGGTATTTTGGCCATATTTCGTAACATCGACAATTAGCCATAATGGAATATAGCCGCAGAACTTGCTGGTTTTTAAAGAGAAATTGAGTGAAAATTGTGTAATTACCACACTTCCTCAATTTTATGTTGAGTTTTATGGCTGCTTGTTTTCTGATTGGTATACCTAGCAAGACTGAGGATGCTTTATCTCCATATTCAGAAGGGGCCAGAAGGAAGGCGCAGAACAAATGAATACTATTTTGGACAGGTTTTTGCAGCAGTTTAAAGTTAAGGCATTGAAGAGAGCAGGGGCTGCTGGAGGGGGATGTGCTGAAACATATTGAAGATAGAACACGAGCAAGGTAAACGAAAGATTTTTCCAAGAGTGATAAGATCAGAGCTGATTTGGACAAGAACACCCGACTGAAGACGTATCTCAAAAACTGCAGGGCCTTGCTACTAGAAGGCTCAAATAGCAAACAATTTATATGCATGAAACATTTCGTGTGCTAACTTAAAAACTTGAAAGAGAAACACCAAATGAAACCGTTTTTCAATAGTTCGAAAGTAGTCTGTATATCGGAAAGAATTTGAGGTCCAAGCTCTATTTCAAAACAATATGTAGAAGTATACAATAATATAGACTGAAAGGGAGAAGACGGCAACAATATGCTGCCAGAAGAGGAGTGCAGAAGCCTCTCTGACTGCATAACCCCTCAAGCTTGCAACTGCTCCTAACAAGATAGCACTTGGTGTGGTGTATTGCAGCAAAAGAACAAACCGGTACAATGGATCATCGGCAATCAAAATGTTCAATTTATCAGACAATAGAATCACACCAATTCCAATCAAAGGAAGTACCAAAAGCCTTGCAACAATAATCCCAATTGTGGTTCTAATTCCTAGATTTGATTCGTTTGGTCCTTCAGCCAGCATCCCTCCAAGAACAAGCAAGGCAGAAGGCACCATGGCCTCAGCTAGAATTTCCAAACTGTCTGTGATGAATGAAAGGATTTGATCGTCATCAAAAACCCAAGATTTCAACTTAGGAATCATGCCAATGATAATGGCCAAAAGAGAAGCAATTGTTGGGGGCTGAAGAATGCCATGAATTGGTGTCATCCCAGCAACAGACCTGATTTTCCTCACCATTCTAGGCTCTGCCAGACACTTGGTACTTCTTGGCTGACTTCCCTTCTTCTCCTTCTCCTCCTCCCTGCTGCCGAAATCTGGAAGAGCGGTGTGGGAAAGTATAGAATTGCTGCTATTAAAAAGTCTTGCAATAAAGGGTGTCTTGCAATGCTCAATTTCCTTATCTTCCATTCCAGGCCATTCAGCCTCAACAAGAAGTGGCCTAGTGAGATCATTTTCATTTCCATTTTCATTGCCATTGCCATTGCCATTAGACCCCAATTCCTCAATCTCATGATATTCCTCTTCCTCAACGACAACTTCATAAGCACTTCTACTAGATTCCAAAGGGGGCTCCATCATGTGATAAACAAGTGTATACACAAGAATAACAGAAACCCATTGCGAGAAAGATACATACGCCACACCAGCCTCAGTGCAGTCATCTTCAGTACCAAAAGGGTTATCATCACTGTGGCAAACAGAGGCCACAATTGCAAGAGGGAGATTACCTGTGTTTCCAAATGCAGTCATGATTACGGTAAATCTAAAAAATTCAGGTGGTGGCCTACAAATTATTGCTACCAAAACCCCCAAAACACACCCAATTGTGGTACTTATAACAACATTTACAGGAATGAACCACCAATTCAGAAAGTTCTTTAAAGTGATGGATGGACCAAGATTGGTGAAGATCAAGCAGGGCAAAAAGACAGCAAACACCAGCTTACTGAGAAATGTGAAAGTGGCTTTTGGGACAAGTTGGTATTTTGGATGAGCAAGAAGTAAACCAATGGCAGCGATACAAAGGAGCTTCAATAAAGGCAGTACTGCACTTAGGAGCAAACCTCCTTTGAGAGTGTTTCCGTGCATTGAAGCGAGGAAAAAATCCATTGTTTTGTTGCTTTCAATGGAATCCCAAGAAATTCAGAAATCAGAAGAATTGAACTGAGCAAAACTTGGATCAAACACCTCTTATAAATTCAGAAATCACAAGAATTTATCACAATAAGATCTCATAACAAGTATGAAATTAAATTAATCTGACCTGTGTTTTGAGATGTGGGCTGTTTATGACCTTCCAATTTGAAGCAATCGTTTGATTGGTGGTTTGAGCTTTTATACAATTCACCTACATCAACGACTTTTCACATTAACCAATTAATAGCAATTTTATTAAAAAATTTAGTACAAGCAATGGTCTAAATTATAGAGGAGATGGATTTCTCACACACACGCTACTATGGTGTCATGGTGATTTGAATCCGAAACCATTAATTTGCAAGTCAATGCCATTTTCCACTATAATAGACCTCATCAACCAATTCCATTATTTTAATATTCAGACAATGAGAGAGTTTAAAAAATGCATTAATTTTGGGACAACCAGAGGGTTGAAAACGAATATCCACTCATGCATAAGATTTGAAGCGTAACATACAATCAAGTCAGACCTTTGGAAGATGATATCACATGATGCACGTGATATGTTCCATAATTGTGGTGGCTATTAAAAAACATATATATAAATCTGAGATCTTTTCCATTATAAATAGAGTTATATAGTCGTATGCCTTTTCTTAGCACTAAAGATATATATAAATTCTACATCATTTAATTTCTATAAACAGCCCCAAAAAATGGCAGTTGGTCCTATTTAATTTAATTTTGATTATTAAATTACTTTAATGCCCTATTGAGTGTTTTGAATTTTTTTATGAGGTTTTGATATTGGACTTGTTTTAGGAAATCGATGACAGTTTTGTAATTTATAAGAAGTTAAAAGTCTCTTTATTATGTTGTAAATGGGCTTTGGGTGTGTTTCTAAAGTCCATTTCATATAGAATTTTTTTTATAATTTGAGCTCCTAGATTGGGTATAATAGTTAATCTCCCAAAATATAAGTTATAAATTTTTTGGGATCTTTTGAGAAAAAGATCTTTTCCATTAATAGATGAGGTAGCGCTTAAAATAAACGTGATACTCCTCCAACCAAAAAAATGTAAAGTCAATAGAAAGAAGCAAAAGCAATACGTAATTTGAATATTTTTTAAGCCGTGACAGTGAATTGTGAGGGTTTTTCAAATCGTTAGTTCCTATTATTGAATGTTAAGACAAAATTTTCATCGGAAAAAAACAAAATATGTGGGGTCAAAATTAAACGAGAGAATTGATCTTCAAGTTAGCACAATTATTGGTTGCGGGCAATTTGTTTTTTTTTGTTTTATTGTTTTTTTTGTTGAAGTCGGCAATTAGTTATAATTATTTACAGTTTAGTTCTTATCAAACAATTATTTGGGGAATATTAAATATATTTGCACTTTTTCCATCAGAGAAAATAAAGTATCAAATTAGAGAGTGTTTTTTTTGAACCTTTTCTATTAAGATGGGTGATAACATACTAACTAAATTCACACACACTACACGGATGGTAGGACTTGAACTCATAATCTCTTTTGGGGGAACAATTACTCCAAACCACTACATTAATGGGTCATTTGTAAGGGACTTGTAGCTTAAATGGTTAAGAACATTTACCATTGCACCCGAGGTCCTAGATTCGTTTCCTGAGTATTGTTTGTATATAAATATTATATATAAAATAAAAAAAACAGAGAGTGTTTTTCGTTTGGGTCAAAGATGTACAAGGGCCTACTAGCCAAAAATAGTAGAAAGTCCACAAGAATTCTATAGTGAGGGCCTTATAAGGCCTTTAGATGAGTCCATATCTCTTAACCGTTAGATCAAATTGGTTAGCCGTTGATCAAATTGGTTAGTTTGATCCAACGGTTAAGAAATAGGTCATCATTTAAGGACTAAGGCCCTCACTATAGAATGACTCAGAAAGTCCAATACCGAGCCATATAGAGAATCCATTACGTGAAAAGCCCCAAAAAAAAAATTTCAAATTTATGCAGCCTTATCCAACTTGTGGAGGAAAAGTTGTGTAAGAATTTTTTATATAATAATATTCTATGTGGCTCACATGAAATGGCCTATATGTTACACAAATTATTTGCTATTATAAGGGTTTAATAAATATTATTCAAAAGAATTATATTGGTCAAATTAAGAGAAATAATTTCCTATTCTACTACCATGATGGGTGGTACTTACTCAGGGCTATACTAGAAAAATTGTACTCTCTCTAACTATAGATTTTGAAGGCTGATTATCAAGGTATTATGTAAATTATGTTTATTGAAATTTCCACCTTATACTATTTTGAAAATCATGAAGTTCAAGATCTTATTGGATCATGAAATGAGTCTTATAACTTTATCCAAGTTATGTTTACATGTGATAATAAAGCATGATTAAGAAATTTCATGGTTTTCCGTAATGGACTTAAGGGATTTAATTTATTCTGATTAAACCACAATAATTTTGATTCCATGGTTGTTTTTTATTTGGAATAAATTGTTAACGAAACACATAAACAACCACATAATTAAACGTTGTGTAGGTAATTTGATATATGAATCTATGTATATCGATTCTTTTCTTTTACCTTCCATTTGCATGGTGGAAAATAACTCGGGATTTAGCTAAAAATTAGGAATTGAAGAGGAGAATTTGATATTTCCATTGTTTGGTAACTTAAAGCACATAACTTATTAAATGATGCGCGGAAAAAATCGTGGAAATTGGAGATCGAGATTTTCGAGTTTAAATTCTGTCAAAAAAAACGTCATTTCACAATTTCTATTGAGCATGATATCATTTTTCCTTATAATTTATGTCATTTAAAAAATTCAGCATACATAAATCCAAATACTGAAATTGTTAATTGCCAAACATTTAAACGATGAAGATCTAAATTCCGTCATTTTAGAATTCTATACATAAATCTAAATTACAGTTTTATATATAGAATAATGTGTTTAAATGTTGTTGAGAAGTGAACCATGAAACACATGCAATGTGGTTTTTTTTTTTTTACACAATCAAATCCAGGACCTTGGATAAAGATAAATACTCTTAATCATTTGAGTTCGAAAACCTTTGAGTGTTATTTTAAGTTGTGAGGGGGTGATAGCACTAGTAATTGGATGTACAACTGACAAATCCATGAAACAACAGTTTAGCAGCCAGTAAACTGAAGCTCACAACTCTATGGTACGGAAAATATATCAAAAAATGGATTGGTAGCAAATGCTTTTATATAGGATTTTTTTTTTTCTCAGTTTTGGATCTTTGAAATGAGTATAAGTGACGTCATGACACTAATGATTCGTGTGTGTTTTTTTTCGAGTATATATGTTTTTGAGACAGTAAGCCAGAGAATTTTACTCATAAAGAAAATCAAGAACATCTAAAATGTGATAAAATTGCATACTTTAAAGGCTAGCCTAAATGATGTAGGAATATATATGGTTAAGATTTGGAATTGAATTTGAATTTATGAGGTTGGATTGTAGGAACAAAATTTTGGTTGGCATGAGGGGAGAAAAGTTCAAATACCATTATATAATTGATTAGATTCAGCCATTTCAATGATTGTCCAAGTTCAATCCCCCAACTTGGTATTGAAAAAAACAAATTGATCAGTCATTGCGGATGAAAATTTGAGCTTCTATTTCCGAAAAGGACTTAAAACTTGAGAAAAACACAAAGAGAAAGGGAGCTAGTAGTCCCACATCGACAAACTACTCCTGGAAACTATAGTTTATAAGCCCACAACAAGGAAATGCTATCGCCGAGCTTAGTAACTCAAGCTTATAACCCAAGTGGGGGCACCAAAGTGTTGGAACGCTGGCTCAGCTATAGCGGGTCGGGTCATGCTTGGCTATGTTCTGGCCCGCCCGTTCCAAGCAAGGAGTCGGGTCATGTGTCTTGGGCGAAGGCTCTGGGTCACATGGTCCTTAGACAGGAGGGCAAAGCGTGAGGCTGGTTTCACAGAGCAGCGACAACCTCCCTCTCCTTGCAGTGGAAGGATAACGGGTCGGAGCCAACTTGACCCAACATGAGCTGCTAGGCTTGGCCAATTGAACCAACATTTTTTTTTTCTCTTCTCATTTTTACATTTTGCTCTTTTTCAAGCTGCTTATGCAATGTAAAAATTTTAAAAAACCCATGTTTTAATTTCTGAAAATTGTTACTGATATTGTGGCTTTCTTCACCAAATTTTTGTGTAAATTAAAATTACTGCCTTTTTTATTTTTTAAACTCTTGCAATTTTGAGGCAGGTAATTTGTAGATTTTAAAAAGAGAGTGATGCTCATAGGAATCAACCCAAAAATGGACGTTATGATGCTCTCTGGATTCAAAACAGAGAGATGGTTGTTGTTTATGGAATAGAGAGATGGAGGGAGGAAGAAAAGAGAGGGAGAGCACGGCAGCCAGGGTTGGGGTGGGCGGTGGCTCTTTTGTGGCATATTTAAAGTCTAGCTGTAAAACAAAAACTTTAACTATTTTTTAAAAATAATACGTGGCATATTTTGAGTGGAAGTATCACCAGCTGACGTTTTGATACGATACGGTACCATTGTATAATTTCTCCTATTATGGGTCAAGCTCATTGTCATGAGCTTTCTAGAGGACAACAACAATATGCATGTATTGTTTGCAAAGATGTTCAAGTGTTGGTTCCCATTCGTTTTGTGAATAATGTGTGCTCAAGCGCAATTGTTGTATCTATAAGAATGCATGTAAGGATAGTCTTTCTCCAATTTCTGCCTTCTTGTCAATTACTTCATCTTTTGATTTTTGACCTATTTGTCCTCTGCGTTGAAATTTGACTTAATTTTGAAATCCCATTTGCGTTGGTTTTGAAAAAGCCCACTTGCTTAGTGACTTAGGGTTTTGGAGTTAACCATATAAGCCATCTTATTCTCATTTGAGGAGTGTGGCCTCCACATTTGGTGAGAGAGAAGGTCTCTCTCTTTTGTTTGGGTGGAGGTGCTCCAAATTTGAAAGAGAACAAAGGCAAGGCAACCACCAATTTGAAGAGGGATCTCTTATCTGACATTGGAATTCATATTGTACATTTACAAATTTACATAAAGCTAACCCCTAAAACTAACCACATCAACTAAGATGATGAACGGCGGATAGAGCCCCATTAGCCACCTCCATGAATCGCAGCAAGATCATGACCGTCGATGCCGGGACGCTCACGGTGACGAGAAGCAGCATGGAGAGAGCTAAACTAGGCCTAGTGTTCATGAGACATGATTGAAGAAAACCGACCAAATTGCAAATATACTCATCATAACTTGCGTAGCATTGCTTCTCCCAATGCATCCAATCCTGAGGAGGCTCGTAGTTCCTCTCCACCATTTTCATCTCATGAATGCGTTTTCTCAGAACAATCAAGCTCTCGTCGACGGCTGATCTCCCTCCGTAGTGGTCCCTTGTAGCAGCTACAACGGCCATGCCAGTTCTAGCAGTTGATCTCTTTGATCTTCTGTGCCCAAATCCAAGTTTTGGACATTGCGATTGACCAGAGAAAAATGGCGGAGGAGGAAGTGGCGATGAACAAAGACAAGTTGCTTCCATGGGAGTAAATGTTTATGAATTAATTGGTGAGTCAATAATGAAAGATATTTGAAGTGCAGAGTGTTTTTGGATCGATGGAGAGAATGGACTACTGGTTCTGTATTTATAGATGTGCACATCAAAGATCCAAGGAAAGCCTCAAACAAAGGCTAGACGTGGATGATTGACACGTGTTGCTTCTCCGCGTTTTTTCAGTTAGATCTGAAATCATGGTACCACGTGTCGTTGCATGGTTAGCTGTTTGTGACTTGAGAGAAGCGAAGTCGGCCAGCATTTGACACTCATATTCAGGGTCGGCGCTTTTTATTAGTGTTTTAACTAGCCTCTATAGACGTGCTTCTGCGTTTTGAGAGGTTTTTTTAAAAAAAATTTAAAATTATTTTAGAACTAATCTTTTCGCATGCTTTTCTGCTCATGTGAGAGATTTTTTTTTTTTAAATTTTAAATTTATTTTAGAATTAAAAAATATAATGGGTAGTTGTGTTCTATAAAAATAAGATACATTATCTAATTTTTCTTTTAATTTTAATTTTTTAAAATATGAAAAAGTGAATTTACCATATTATCCTAATTTAATTAATAATTTCAATTCTTAATGTTTGCATTAACCAGGGGCATTTTTTAGTATTTTAAATATTTTATCATTATGTGCCTTTTGCTTTATATATAGTAGCCTGTGCCAATTTGTTTTCTTTTTTCTTTTTTATTTTATTTTTAGAATTAAAAAAAGATAAGATAAGTAGTTATGTTCCATAAAAGTAGGACCTATTATCTAATTTAGTTTTTAATTTTAATTTTTTTATAATATAAAATGTGAATTTGCCATTTTATCCTCATTTAATTAATAATTTCAATTCTTAATTTTTGAATGAACCAAATGTATTTTCTAGTATTTTGAATGTTTCATCATTCTCACTGTTTTGCTTTATATATATAAATTAAGCATAGAGGGTTATGAATTGTTTATGGCACCAAGTTTCATAATTTTAAGTTTGTCAATGTATGGAGGTACTTTCCAATGTATGCAATATTATAGAAGTGATTATACAAAATATATTTATTGAGTAATGCTATTTGGACACACAACATGGACACACTTAGCTGACACCCGCTGATGTGTCAATGTATCATTCGCTGAACAGAAAACAAGGAGAAAAGAAGAGCAAATGATACATTGACACATCAGCGGATGTCACTAAGTGTGTCAATGTTGTGTGTCCAAATAGCATTACTCATATTTTATTTCAATGGTTAGAAATGCACATGAGATAATTTTATTTCAAAATAAAATTTACTTGTGAAAACATTTAATGCACACAGTATACGAGGTTCATCTATCCTCTACACCACCTGCTTTTCTCTCTCCTTTCCCTCTTAGCCGTCTTCCCCTTTATATATGTATGTATATATATCTCTCTCGCTCTCATCTTTCCTCCTCATACCTTGTTGTCTTCTTCGAAATTTCAGAAAAAATATCAGAGTTTAAAAATATTCTTCTGAAATTTTCAAATGGGTTCATAAGTATTAACAAACTTGATTTAGCATAAAAGAGAAGGAGAAAAGAGAAACTTTGAAAGACTTCAATTTTACGGGAGGAAAAGAGAACCTTTGAAAGCCTTAAATTTTGACTAACAGCAAAGCATGAAGCTTCTGTTTCTCTGTTATCACATGGAAAAACAAAAAAAAAACAAAAAAAAGACTTGAAGTATTGAACCAAAACACACCAAAAAAAAAAAGCTTCTGTTTCTCACTGTAAGCTATGTGCTGTCACCATCAAAATTAGTTTTGTTTGAGGGAATTTGGCGATTGGGGAAATTGTTTGGGAGTAGGGGGAAGAGAGACATACTAATACACACAGTACTGATGTTCTTTTTCAGTTCAATCCCGCCGTGAAAGATGCGGGCAGGTCAGAATTGAAAGCAATATAGAGAGTAAAAGGTGGGGAAGATAAAAGGGCTTGAACACTTTTCTGGGTTAGAGCATCGTAATTAAAAAACAATGAAAAGAGAATTATTGGAAGTGTATTGCGTATGTGGGTGGGGTTAAGGCTACCATCTACTTCATCATTGCCAGAAAGCCACCGGAAGAAAAATAAGTAAAAGAAGAAGAGTTTTAAAAAACACACACACACACACACTTGATGGATCTCTCCCATCATTCGAGACCTAATGTCATAATAGAACTTGAAAATCATTTCATCTATTGATTTGTACACAAATATCACAACAGTGAAGAAATAATAGTAAAAATTAGCTTACAAACAAATTTTAAAGCTCAAAACTTAATCTGATATGGTTGCATACACAGGGAAACAAGAAAATGGAAAAAGATGAACAAAATCCGTAGTGGTGTAAGTAAATGTTCAAACATACAAGGTGAATCGAATCATGTACTGGTGGGGGAGGATTATAACACAACATCAGTCATCATAGGAGGAGTGAGGAGCAGCTGTGCATCCAGGGTCAAAGGGATCTTCAGATCCACAACAATGCCAGTATTGAACAACTTTTCCAGAGTCGGGAGTGTTCATGGTGCCCCCAGTGTGCACACTCTCAAACTTCCTCTTTGTTTCTCCTAAGGGAGCACAGGTGTTAAAAGCATTATACCAGAAAAACAAAACATCTGGAATGAAAGATAAAACACACTGAACATGATAATAGGAACTATGGGGAAATGAATAAGTAAATAAACATGACATTAACAACTATAACAGAGTTCAAACAAGGTATTTTAAAATGAAATTAAAGCTTCATCATATCTTTGGGCATCAATGTAATACGATCTAAGTTACGTAACCATATAAACTATGCTCCCTTCATTGACCCGAAAAAAAAAACTTCAGTTGCAACTGATACAAAATAGCACAAAGTAAATTTTGAGCAATATGCAGACAGTACTGAAAGAAAAACACTCCTTCTCAACTCTTTCCATTTCTCAAGCAGATAATAGTGAGCTTAAGAGGAACAAGTCCCTTTCTATTCTGTCTGAGTTTAGGCAGAAAGTAAAAACAAAAAAAGGCACTGCTTTTGACATGCACTCTTTTATTTTGTTTATAAACTTTCTATATATATAGATACATATGGATATACAAACGTTTTCTCATGCATTGCCTTTTAGATATGCAGAGCCACTTATTCATAAAAAGAAAAATGCAGAAACATAGCCTCACTTCAATTATCTAAACTCAGTCAGCCAAATTGAATAACATCTTTAAATATAGACAAGACCTCGAGATTCTTTTTCCCTGCGTTCGGTCACCTTTTGCTAACCAATTGAGTTATTCCTTAATAGTTTTGAAAAAGCAAGACTGCTGAAGACTTAATTTCTCCCAATTGGATATATCCTCGAAACCCCAAAACCACAATCCACAAGCTAATAATATTATTTCACTGCAGGAATGAATGATGATAACGATTATATTTAAGCAACATTAAAACTCTTATATATTCCCTTCCAACTATATGAGAGTTATGTCTCCCTTAATTTTTCCCTTATGTATTCCTTTCCACCCACAACACAAGAAGAAGCCTTCTTGAAAAACGATCATGCTTAAGATTTTCAGTGATCCGAAATATTTACAAACGGATGCCTTTTCCCATCTTATAGCCAAATGAATCACAAATTGTTGATTATGTTTGATTATTGTGCCCAAGAGGGTTTGCTGATTAGCCTACAGAAAAAATCTTGGCCGAAATGCAAACTACACACCAATGCAAATTCACAACTGTTTCGTCCTCCACGAAGAAGGCAGGGGAAAATTTACAACTAATGCATTTCCAAGAAATTGACAAACATGAATGGCCCAAAACCCATTAGCACTGCATAATAGCTGAAAGTTCATAAGTCCCACATACATAAACACAAACACAGGAGCTCACTCACAAGAATTTCGAATTCAACGGCGGGCAAGTTTCGAATTCAGCGAGTATGTGCACATAGAATTGAATACTCAAACTTAGGAAGCCACAATATTCAACTTGAGTATGCTTATAATATTTCTGGACTCATAAAGCCCAGAAATTTTTCGACCAAAAAAAAAAAGCCCAGAAATTTTGGTTAACTTCATTCAAAGCCAAGCTAATCAGCAAGAAAACAGAGATTAAGACCCTTTGGCTTTAAAATTTCATTCAACAAGAACATATACAGTTCATGAAAACCATTAAATCTAATTTCATACAAGAAAGAAGAGAAGGCAGAAATCAGCCACCTCCGAAATGAGCTGTGTGAAAGCGACAAGCCCGGGGGTTATTGATGGAAGGGTCGAATTGGGTTTTGCAATTCTTGCAAGTCCTGAGGATTATTTCATTGCTAGGCTTCGCTGAGCATCGAAATGCAGCTAATCTCAACGTGGGTTTTGGCTTCTGATGAAGAGAAAGCAAAGGACTCGGTGAATGAGCAAAACCCAAAGCCAGAGCCATCATAACTTCACAACCCACAAAACGACTACCACCATCTCCAGTATTAAATCATCCAAAAATGGTTTTGAAGAACGGGTCGGGTCAGGGTCAGTGTCGGGTCGGGCCTTCGGGTTGATCTGGGGTCTGGGACTGGGTTCCCTTAGTCACCATTTATCACACTGACACAGTGACAGTGACACAGTCACGGACTAGAGGTTAAAGGACTAAAATGCCCTCTCATTTCTTCTTCTGCAGGTGGTTTCGTTTCGTTTCGTTTCGTTTCGTTTCGTTTGCAATCCCTCCCCAGAACCCTAGGGTTTCCAATTTCAACTTCCTATTTGGTACCAAAATTCAGTTTCGACTCTCAGATAGTAAATTGTGTAGAAATTGAGCTTTAGAAAATGGCTAAAAATCGGAAGAACAACGATAACGATGAACCAAACACTGCTCCAGAGCCTGACCGATGGTACAACCTATCCCTAGGTTCCTCCTTTGTGGATCACCGTCCCTCCCCCAAATTCTGTACTTTACGTTGTAAGTCTCAGTATCCTATAAATTGTTTGCGGGTACTGTTTGTCTGCCCAGAAAACTGAGGAAAATGAAAGCTTTCGGAGTATCATATATGAATTATGATTAGTCTGTTATGAAAGAAAATCTAAATATAAAGCTTTTCAAGTCTTTAATTGTGTAAACTTGTTTTGTTTTTACTTTGCACCATCCAAAACTTGTGAACTATCACTTAGTTGTTCTTTGATTTGAACTTCTCTGCTACCAATAGAGAGTCATAATGTCAAACTTTGTACCAAGATTGTTACTTTTTTTTTCTTTTTCTTTTTTCAGATGAATTTAAACCAGCTTCAATTGATAAGAATCAACCTGGTTCGTTCCACAAGAGCAAGGACAACAGGGTTACAGTTGAGTTTCACAACAACCAACATGGAAAACCCAAGGTTACTTTTGAAGGTGTCAGTGAGGATTACAAGGAACATGATGCTGTTTTGTTCTTTGATGGTGAGAGTTTTCGGTTGGAGAGGTTGCACCGAGCAGTGAAGCGGTTGAGACATCTAAGGCTGCCTGGTGAATCTGCAGCTCCAGCAGCCTCAGTGACGAGTACATCAATTTCAGCATTGGAATCTTATTCTCCACCAACTGGTGGGAAAGGAGCAAAGCTTCAGTCTTTGAACAAGGATGTTCTTCCTCATATGCCGGTAAGTTGCATTGATTTTATTATCATTCATATCTGTTGAATGAAGAAAGAAGGCTGAAGTGTGATCTGTCTCTAAAGAGGGATAATTGTATGTGTAATTGCATACGCATTGCATATCCAGGGATAGTGATTGACTTTGCAGTAGAGTATTTGATCTTGTGATACAATATATGAAACCTGAGTAGAGTTAAGGTTGGGGACTTACAATATCTGGGATTTAAACCAATTTTTGCGTCATATAATTTATGTTTGACCACCAAAACCAGAATACTGAATATCAGAGATCTGCCTATGCTGGTCCTTGTTGCTTGCACTAATCAATCGCAATCACCTCCTTATGAGTGGGAGCGGTAGCACTATGAAACTCATACCCCTCACTATTATTATTTTGCACATCATGGAATCAAATGCAATCTTGCGTCTTTGTTATACTTCGTATTTTCTTTTTGCTTTCTATGGGGCTGAATTCATCTTCTTGGTGTGCTAACTGCTATTATCATATCTAGAGAAAGTTGCCCATATCCTTCTGTTCTGCTTCACTTATAACCTGAAGTATTGAATGCTGCAATTTTTTTTCCCTTTTGTTAAATAGAATTGTGAAAGAATTGGATTTGTTGAATAGCATGAACATCTCTTTCTGATTGCACATTCCTTACAGGAATTCTTACAATTATATGATGATTCAAACTTCTTGCTTACATGTAATTGTACAGGTGGAGGTGAAAGGAATTGATATCAACAACTCAGAGAGCTTAGGTACATGTGTTCTTAAACCCATGTTTGTTGTATGGAAATTTTGTTATTCTGCATTACATGATACAATCTTCTAATGTTTGACCTACATGACTGGGTTTCTTCAAATTCAAATCATAATGTCATAATGATACATATTTTTCACAAAATAAGATGGTACATGTAAGTAACAGATGCATGATGATTGTCAACTTTCTTTTGCTATCCTGCGCCAGGTGGAGCCTTTTAATGAGAAAGTTCTTATTAGCTTAAAACGTTTTTCTGTGCAAAATACACGGCCTTCAGAGAACATGTGATTATATAAATCATCCTTCTTGTATATACTTTTTATTTTCAATTTGATGTTGAACAGAAAAGTTGAATTTGTAAAATTATATGTTGATTAAAAAAATTAAAATTGTAGTTGCATATACTGCAATAAAAATCAATGGTAGTTTTATTTTTTTTGGTATTTTGGTGTTCTGAATTGACTTTTGATGATTAAACAGATGGACTTACATTAAATGCCTTAATAATTGCAGTTTTTAAATCTAGCTTTAAAAAAAAAATAACATGTTGATACTTTTTATAATCTTCTTTCTAGCCCCAGGCCCAACATCTGAAGCTGACAAGGATTTTGATTGTTCACTTTCCTTACCAAATCCACCAGCTGCATCTCCTGATGCAGAACCTAGAAGTGATGAGATGGATGAAGAAGTAGATGTTGTCATTGATGATGATGATGATGATGATGATGTTGTTGTGCATGATACAACTGGGAAAGGAAAGTCTCCTGTAAATGAATTTCACACTGGCATTGACATTAACATACCTCATCCAGGTGATCTGGATGATGAGATTGCTGATGTAGATGTAGATGATGTGGTGGATAATGGCCCAAATGCTGCAGAAGCCCTTAGAGCTCAGGTGAATGCTGAGGTGGGAGAGAAGCAGACTTCAAGCTCTAGTGATAGTAGTGGGAGTGAGAGTAGTGGGAGTGAAAGCGGCAGTGGAAGTGGCAGTGGAAGTGAAAGCGAGAGCGCGAGTAGCAGCAGTGATACTGAAAGCAGTGAAGGTGGTGACTCAGTAAATTCTATCTAGTGGAACGAAAAGAGGCATTATATAAAGACCTTACGTAGCGAAGTAGTAAGTACATAACATAGCTAGCATTAATGTGATTCTCCATGGAAAAATGCTCCTCGGAAGTAGTAGGTACAAAATGATGCAAACTTGTCTCACTCTTGCTGCTAGGCTGAAATATTGATTGAAAGCTTGGTAATTGTGTACATCTAGACCACCATCTGGTACAGCAGAGATCCCATGTGAGGGTCTCTTCTCCAATTTGGCTGACATGCTTGAGTAGATCTAACAATTTGATAGGAGATTGACCAATTAAAATGTATTGTAAATTATGTAGATTGCACTACTTTTTATGATGTATCTAATATCAAGGGACATGGTCTCGGAGGACAAAAACTGATGGATTGTAATGTTTATTAGCATATATTTTATTCACTTTTTTACTGCCTTTGAATTTTCAATGTGTCTGATCGCATTTGGAACAAAGTATTTGGATGCGGCTGCAATTTATTCATCCGACCTTTTTTTAACAGGAATATGTAGATTGGGTATGCCTATGCCATACCAGCTGCATCTCTTTAGACGAAAAGTAAAAAGACATGTTCGATGGATCATAGAATTCATTGAGAGCTCAAGACTTGAGTAATTTAAATTATGTTTGTAAATTAAATCTCTTAGGCTGCTAAGATGGTAGAAATGCATTGCAGTGTTCTCCTTTATTATCTTGTATAGGGAAGTCCTCCTAAGATTGGGGGGGGGGGGGGGGCACAAGTATATGGGAATGTTTCTCTAGGTACCATAAGAGCAGTTTAGTAGCTCATGAAGCTCCTTTTGTCACAGCTGGAGATATCGCTACTATTTAGTTAATGTCTGGGAGGAAAGCCACTGCTCTGCCATAAAATAAAATAAAAATGGTGCTTCTAACAAACTTCTTCAATGTGCTCAAAAGAGTTTATGTAATACTCCAACACAAACCAAAGACGTTTTAGTTGCATTAAAATTATTTGCCCGATAACAGAACAGTTTTACATGTTTCTTTCATCTAATCTAATTTATAAGCAGCACTGACGGTAGGGCATCAACAAAGGGCCGACTCAAATAAATGCTATGAAACTCAAATCCTCCAGGATAACTCATGGACAAATTTAACTCCATTGATAATCAGTCGTGCAGTGTTCCCAATATGTCCTCATCACGATATAGGTAGTACCTACAATGGCAAAAATAGTTTCATGAGCATCAATTGGAAAAATATCAGGCATCACTTTGAAAGCATTCCAAAGCCTATGCACAATAACTTTGAGAAAAGGCACACCAAATATTACTTGAGGTAAGACATCCTAAGAATACCATGTGGGGGCTGGTGCCTTATTCTAACTCACACCTGAGACCTTGAGGTGATTATAAAGAGTTGTCATGTTTTACCTGCAGTTTCAACTTGTTCTTTTGTTCTTTTGGGTACAATGTGCATTTTCCATTTAAGTAAAATTCAACACCTTTAAAACATTATGGCTAAATAGTCAAGTCCAAAACAAGATCAAGCTTGATTTGTGTATATTAATCAAATCGAGTCGAATTTAAGCTCTAAGTTGCCTGAAACATCCCAAACAATGCCTGAGTGCCATAGCTCAAACACAGCTAAAATTACTTAAAATTTCTCAACTCAAGCTGACATCCTTCTGTGAGCTAGAATTGAGCTTGAGCTCATACGAGAACTATGAAGCCAAAACACAAGCTAAGAAAGATGCCTAATTGAGCGAGAGGGAGAATGGGGGGCATTTCCCATGAAATAAGAAAGATGCCTACTTGAGTGAATTCACTGAATTGTAATCCTAATCAATGACCCAACTAACATGCTTGAGGAGCCTAAGGCTATTTGTGTATATAGATAGATACATGCATATTGATATATACATGTAAGACATACATTAAAAAACTAAATGGGCAATCATGCGTACAAGAACATAGAGACATGTCAATATGTAGATACATGTGACGACAAATACATAAGTATTTATCAGTATCCACACTTATGCACAACAGATTTGTATAACTGAAAACCATCGAATGAAAAGAAGGCCACCCTCATTGTTTGGCTAACATTTATGGAAGGGAATTCATCAGCACAAAATCAAAGATCTGGTTTTCCTTTAGGGTACAAAGTTCTGCCCTTACGAATATTTTATCTACAAATGTTAAAAACAATATGTAAAATAAAAGCCCCCATGCTTCAATGAAGAGCTTGCAAATCCAAGTTTCAGCTTTCAATATATCTAGATTGAATTAAGGTTAGCAAATTAGCATTGGTTCGATATAGTGCCAATAAAACTATTTGCATCATGACAGGAATCTTTTCAACAAGTTAATTATAATCCTTATAAGCTAAATTATCTACTTAACCACTACTTCAAATTACATACCCTAGGCAGTTTATGCTAATAGTCAACTGAAGCACTTAGGCTGAATTTACAGAAAAATGCTGAGGTACCTTGACTCCACCCCATATCACAGAGACTACAGTCAAACTCATGTATGGATCATGTGTCTCTGTAGTTTTCTTATATTTTCATGCACAAATGCACTCAATGCATCATGTATACTAAACACATCTGTAAGTAGATACGTGAATATGCATAGACACACACATCTGCTAACTTAGTAGTGCTTTACTTGAAAATTTACATCTAGATTTTAGACAAAGAAAATGTATGTCAAGAAGCTTAAGCAATAAGGCCCTGTGAAAAATATATACGTACTCTTTATCGCCAAGCTTCACTTCAGTTCCTCCATACTCTGGTAACAGAACAGTGTCTCCTTCTTTTACAGTGGCGGGGATAAAGCTGCCCTCCTTATCACGAGTCCCAGGACCCACGGCAACAACTTTTCCAGAGTTCAGCTAAAGTGTAAAGCAGGAAATTTTCAATTTTGCAAAAACAACATACATTTCAATCCATGCATGCCAGTTATTAGTTCTCCTTGAGGAGAAAAATTATACTTCCAAAATCTCATTTTTGGACTCTTCTAATTGAGACAGACTGGAATTCATTACAGCAAAGCCACATTCATATTGCATAAAATAAAAGGCCTAAGTTCATGTTACTTTCTACCAAATTTCTGTATAAGAGAGAAATAAATTAATTAAGGAAAACCCCAGTTAAGAAATATATGTTTCGATGTGGATTTAAAACAAGACCCTTGCTTTGCTATCATAAAAGTAATTAAAAAAAGATTAAAATGTGAGAGAGAGCAAAAAATCAAAAGCCTATACTAACTAACATTCCACTGCTTTAAAGTCCAAGAAAACAACCCACAGCCATAGCCCGGTATCAGTCAAACACCAGCGACCCAATTCTGTTCCAAAGAGGATCCACATCCCAGAAACCACAGACTACTCTAATTTTCATTTTATGTCATTATCCTCGAGTTTCTCAGGAAACAAACACAATAATGAGAAAGGAGGGGGTGAGTAAAATGCAAGCATACCTTGGCGGACTTCTCAGGGAGTAAGATTCCTGTAGTGGTTTTGGATGGAGGAACAATTCTCTCAACAAGAACACGATTCAACAGTGGAACCAAACGCTTCGCCATCAGAAAACTGGCAAACAGCACACTGAGGGGAAGAGTAAGCCTAAACTGCTAAACCCTTCAATCGAGTCTTTATATTTTGAGTAGGGTTTAGCTTTTTGAAGGGTTCGACCAAAAGTAAGTAAATGGTTTTTGAAGGGTTTACCGTTTCTCAGCCCCTCGAATTTACATGAAAACCCTTTTTTAGCCATTTCTAAAGGAAAAACTTTGAAAAATGACCCTCTTTTCCTCAATAATTACGTAGTTCTTTTTGGACAAACTACAAAAGACCCCCAAACTATAGGGTAATTTTCAACTTCATACCTACTTTTAAAGACATTTACAATTACATACTCAAACTCACAAAAAACCTACAATTTACCCCTTCTGTTCGTCAGACTGTTAGTGGGTTTGTTAAATGCTGATATGGCAAACATGAGTCCCATTTTTTAATGACGTGGATTCCACATGGACAAAACCTATAATAAACAATTCTATGTTTTCAAAAATAGGTTTGTAAAAACTAAATTTATATTTGATCATAAATGGTCCTTCAAGTTTGTCAAATTATCACCTTTGATCCTTTATGTATTTTTTTATGACATTATTGGTCATTTATGTTACACCTCACACATCAATTTGATCATGCTGACAGGTTCAGTAAAAAATTTCTATTAAATTGCTAACGTGGGTTAAACAACAATGTATAAATTTTATAAAAAAATGAAAAACTGAAGAAAAAAAAAGTTTATAAAATATATATATAAACTCCAGCTCATGAAGCCCAAGCTCCAGCTCCCCAAGCTCAAACTCATGCTCCCCAAGCCCAACCTCAAAGGGTTTAGGGCAAAAGATATATTGTACACCATTAAACGACGAGATGGCAAAAATGTAACAACAATGAAGACAATCTACAATGATAGACACAAAAGCAGAGTGGTTGAGAAAGCTAGTAGATCTGAGATGCAACTATTGCTATGTAGACTATTTGATCACAAATATATTAATTGGCATAGGACTGATGACACAAATTATGTGAGCGATCTTTTTTGGGCTCACCCTGATAGTGTAAACTTATTGCACGCATTTCCTCATGTATTAGTAATGGATTGCACATATAAGACAAACAGGTTTCGATACCCATTATTACAAAATGTGGGGGTAACTTCGACGAAACTAACATTCTCAGCTGCATTTGCTTATATTTCTTATGTGGGCTTTGAATAGATTGAAAAGCATCATGAATACAAATTGTCTTCCAGGTGTGATTGTCATTGATAGGGAAATGACACTTATGAATGCCATTCGCAATGTGTTCCCTAGTATCCGACATTTATGATGTAGATGGCATATCAGCAGGTGTGTGATGAAGGCTTGCAAGGGCATACTTAAAAAAGGTGACAAATGGGAACAATTTATAATGTTATGGAATATGTTGGTCTTAGCAAAAACTGAGGTTGATTATGAAAGAAATCTACTTGAGATGGATAGGATATTTGAAGGAAAGTATAGTAAGGCGCTTGATTATGTGAAGGTTAATTGGTTAAAAGAGTATAAGGATAGGTTTGTGGCTGTATGGACAAACACTTGCATGCATTTTGGCAACACCACATTGAATAGGTACGTCGACTATTTAATAATAATCCATATCATCTATATATTTCTTTGATTATTCCTAACTTATACTAAATCTCTTGTTTTAATGTTTATAAATAGGGCAGAAAGTGCACATTCACAACTGAAGCGACAACTTGGCACAAGCCAATGCAACTTCGAAACATCGTGGGCCAAGATTCATGCCATGTTAGTATTACAACACACTAAGATAAAGGCTTCATTTGAGAAGAGTCAATCATTTGTCCAGCATGAATTCAACAAGGTGAGCCTACTTACAGACTTGATAGGGTATGTGTCTATTGTTGCCTTAGAGGAAATTTTGTGTGAGTCAAAGAGAATACAATATGTCGGGACTGATCCCATTGCATGCGGCTGCGTTATTAGAAGTAGCCACGGGTTACCATGTGCTCATGAGATGGCTGAGCTAAGTCGAGTATTCCGACCCATTCCTCTTCATTGTGTTCATCCTCACTGGAGGAAATTAGATATGTTTCCTGCCACACAAATTAATGACAACTTAGATTCTCTTGAAGATGCTAAGATTGACGTATTTGCCAACTGGTTTAAAAGTAATGATCTTGACACCAAGAGACACATTGGTATGAAATTACAAGAGATTATGGATCCAAAATCTTCAACACTTAGAGAACCACAAGTGAAGATCAAGACAAAAGGGCGTTCGAGTAATTTTGAAGAGTCTACTCGTAGATTGCCTTCAACCTTTGAGCTTGTCGAATCTGATTGTAATAGGAATTCTCGAACATTGTCCGACGGTGTAGTCTATACGAAACCTCCACCAAAAAAGTGAAAGAAACAAACACCCCCATTAACAGTAAGTACTTCATATAACTTTTATGTTACAAATACTTGTTGCTCCTTATGTTTCTTTACTTTGTAGGTGAACCATGATACTCAATCATCAACACTCGCAATTGTAAATATTAAAACTACACTGCCTTAGAAGCGACCACCAAAACTCCCAGTATGTACTTATATTATTTTGATTAACGCATCAAAATTTCATCACCATAATACTTATACTTTTTTTTTAATTCAGGTGCATAAGCAACAAATTGTCAATCCCGAAGACTTGACACAACAATATAATGACAAACTTCCAGCTGCTATAAGGCCATTTATTATGGGGGCCAAAGATGTAAAATCTGATGGCAACTGTGGCTTTAGAGCCATTGGTGGGTTGCTAGGTTACTGGGAGAATTCTTGGCGTAAAGTAAGGAGGGAGTAACTGAATGAGTTGAAAAATAATGAATTTCTTTATGAATTTATCTTTCAAAGTGTTGAAAGTAAGTGTGAGGTTGAGTATCGCTTGGATTATTTTGATGATTACCCTTTAGAAGATAGATGGATGCTCATACCAGAAATGGGTTACCTTATTGCAAATTGTTACAATGTGGTCTTGATGCATTTTTCAAATGCCATATCTCTTATGTTTCTACCAATGGAAAGTCATCCTTTGCCTGAATATCAACGTCGGGAAATTTCCATCGGATTGGTTGAAAAACACTTTGTGCAGGTATTATAATAAATTTTTTATATTTATAGCTGCCAGTTTTTCCTTGTGAAATTTGTTTGTTGTTTTAACTATATCATTTGACAACTTTATTTTATTTTGACAGCTACGCTTGCAACCACACCATCCTATGCCTCCTGTTATCAATTGTTGGGTTGATATTTCCAACCTCAAAGCATATGATTGGTATAGTCCATATTGAGATTGCATTGACAATTGGAAAGAGCTTACTGGTTCATTTGATGTACATCTTGATGTATATTGATCCCTTACTATTAGATGTTTTGTCACAATAGTTTTATTTTCATCCGACTTACTTGGTTTTGTAAACTTTTATAAAGTATTATCAGGTTACACCTTCTTCCCTGTTTATCTCCTATAAAATATAAGTACACTTTTGTTTCGATGTTAAAATTGAGCTAGATGAAGTGAAACAATGAATCAACCCAAAGTAAATGCCTAAAGCTTCAGTACATAGTGTTTCCATGTTTGAAAACCCCACCAATTCTAGATGGCAATGCGCTAACAGAGTTCTGAGGTGAGATTTTTGTAACAGAAGGATGAGAAGAACCGGAGTTACTTACATAATCCATCAAAGATATATTATGTTCTTTGAACTGAAATTCATTCCTTCCATGATAACTGGAATGACCTGTATTGCTATCAAAATATTGACTTGCTTGTTGTCATAGAGCAATAGACTGATCAGATGCGGTCTCACCTGAGTTACCAGTATATTTTTCAAAATCATTATTCATCCCTTTTGTCCCATTGCTATGATTAATATCTAGTGATCCAGCAAACCCAAAGCCGCCATAGCTCTTATATTCTTGATCACTTGCATGTTTATTATGCACTTGAAAACAGACAATGAATAAGACTCTGAAATATCATCAAAAAATTAATTTAATACTTACTATTTCTCATGCCCAGAACGTATTTCCTCCTCTAAAGGTAGCTTGTGGGGTTTAAATATAAAATCTCTTTTATTTCTTATTTTTTCAGCTTGGGGTGTATTTAAGGGTAGTTTGGGAAGATAGTGGGGTTTACTTAGAAATTGTGAAAATTTAAATTAAAAGTTGGGGTGAACTTAGAACATGGGGTGAACTAAGGGAAGTGTGTGGTTTAAATAGAAAATCTCTAAAGCAAAAGGTAGAGAATGGTAAAACATTCAAAATACTATAAAATGCCTTGGTTAATACAAACATTAAGAATTAAAATTATTAATTAAATGAGGATAATATGATAAATTCACATTTTTTCATATTTAAAAATTTTAAATTAAAAGAAAAATCAGATAATGGATTCTATTTTTATGGAACACAACTACCCATTATTTTTTTTAATTCTAAAAAATATATATTTGTTTAAAATGCCCCTCACAGGTGTGGAAGTACGTTCGGAGAAGTTAGTTTGGTATAATAATAAATCTCCCTTAAATAAAAGATAAATATGAAAAACTTTTGATAGGCAACTGCCCAAACTTTGGAACACGTGGTCTCCCGCGTGGCTGCTGAGAGGCTAGTTTAATACTTTTGGTTCTGAGAAGGCTGTAAATAAAACAAAATGGTTATTTTATTATTGGGAGACTGAGAGAGAAAGAGAGGGAGAGAGAGAGAAATGGCGAGATTCGCGTTAGGTGGAGATGAAGATGGAGAAGGCGAAGGATCCCGTATTCCCAGGCCCAAGAAGCCTCGTCTCGCTCCTAATCTCCTTCCTCAATATCCCGCAGCCCGCATCGCCATAATCGAACAACAACCACCACAGCCACCGCAACCACAATCGCAGCAGCTACGGACTGTTGAGGAAGATGAAGAAGCAGGTGAAGAATCCGAAGGAGAAGAAGAGGAGAGTGAAAGCGAAGTAGAAGCAGACGAAGAGAGTGAAGAAGAAGATGAAGATGAAGAAGAAGACGAGGAAGGAGAAGAAGAAATCACCGTTGGCTTCGAACAGCAAGTCGGAAATTCCTACCACATACGGGTGCCGCGGACTATCGACAGATTTAACAGACCCGTTCGTTTGCTTGGTCAGAACCGCACAGCACAAGCCAACCCCCAAGTGGGTTCTGCTTCGGCCAGCCTTACATCCAACGCCGGAGTCCAAGAGGGCGGTCCTCCTCCGATCTCACACGTCACCGATGGGTTGCTTGTTCGTTTGTTTGGTCAGAACCGCACAGCACAAGCCAACCCCCAAGTGGGTTCTGCTTCGGCCAGCCTTACATCCAACGCCGGAGTCCAAGAGGGCGATCCTCCTCCGATCTCACCCGTCACCGATGGGTCGCTTGTCTTCACCTTAGCCGACCCAGAAGTTCTTGATTGCCTCATTTGCTATGAACCCTTGACCATCCCTGTCTTCCAGGTAAGCCCTCGTCCCAAATTTGAATAGCCATTTTCGTTTCGATTGTTGGGTCTGCGTTGAAATTCTACGGTTATCTGTGGTCTTATATGATGGTTAATTTGTTTGCTTTGATAAAATTTCCCGCATTTGTTTGCTAGAATATTCAAGGATTCAATCCTGGTTGAATTTGATTTAGGATTGTGATTGTGGATCTGTAGATTCTTATTGTTCTGAGGTTAGTGCTTGTGGCCATATAAGGAAATTCTTGAAATAGAGTGTGGACTAGGGAGTGGGATCAGAGAAGGGTAGTGTGGATTAGCTTGGCTTGGTTATGTTAGGTTTGTGGGATTGTGGAAATGGGATTAGTTAGGTTTGTGGCACATTTCTTGTTTGCCCCAACTGTCAAGAATTCTCCTGATAACAGCAAGATACTGCTCCTAGGATACACCCGCTCCAAACCAAACACTTGTAGCAGGCAAATTAAAATCTGTGTAGCAAAGGTGCAGTGTAGAAAAATATGATCCACAAACTCCTCATTTTTACACAGCAAGCACACTGCGGAGAAAAACATGTATAAGGCCTTCTTCCCTGGAGCATTTCACAACTGTTTATGAACCACCAGCCACACGAAAACTTGCATTGGTTGTAACATCAGCCTTCCAAATAAACTTGAATGGTTCAAAAGGAGGATCCAATTGATGGACGACCAATTGAAGGAAGAATGATTTGCATGAAAAATTACCTGAAGGATGAACAAGCCATGATCTTTTGTCAACTCACCACTGGAGTGCAAAGAGACATAATCCATTAAAGAGGCATGGTGTAAGTTGGGAAATTAACGATTGGAAGATGATTCTCCCATCCAAATATCTTCTCAAAGTCTTACCCTAACCCCTCTACCTACCACAAACTTTACAAGAGGAGAGAAAGAACGATACCCCTGAGAGATGTACTTCCAAGGACATCAGAATGTGCTGGCAACAACTCGAGAATCCCACCCATCAAAGTGTACTTTACAAGACCCCAACTTCTTCTACTATGGGATCCAAAAATGATAAGGGACAAGGATTACCACCCAAGGGAAGACCCAAATACCTTAGTGGAAAGACGCTTAACTGGTAGTGGCATCCAAATTCTCTTTTAGTTATGAATGTTGCAACACTGCCCCACCATATCAGTAAACAATAAACATAGGTGGCTTTTCTAATTTGTACGAAAGAATTTATGGCTAGTTTTTTATTTATTTATCAGAAATGACTTGTTTTTATTTTATCTTATTTATTTTTATAATCCATTTCTTGATATTGTATTGTAGGACTCGTTATAGAATTTTATGATTATTTGCAGGGTTTTCCTGGTCTCATGATTCAAGTTAATTTATAAGTTATGAGTATATAAGGGATAGGTTTGGTTAAAAATAAGGGCAACTTGGTTTAAATGTGACACAATTAAGTAAACAGGTCGGGTTTAGGCTGACTGGGATTTGACACAAAAACAAAATCACAGGGCACGACATGAATCCATTGTCACTGCTACATGCCTTTGGCATTCGAGAACTTTGAAACATTTGACTTTATCTGATTGTTACAGAAATTGTACATGGAAGGAGATTTCAGGGAATTTCCCTGACATCTTCCAAAATAGCTAATGCGAGTTTTAAGACAATTGCAAAATGCTTCTTACATTGTTAGAAGTCTTTTGTAGTTGATGCATCTGAATTTTGTTGTTGTTGGATTCTAGCAATCTTAGCGGTTATTTTTATATGATTATTAGAATTTAGATCTACCAATAAACGGATATTTAGGTTAGATTGTTTACCCAAGACCAAATATTTTCATTTGGTCTCCAACAAAGAAATTTAACATTGACTACCATGTTTGTTATGTTTGCTCAAACTTTTTTTTTTTTTTTTGGGGTATTCTTTCTTTTCCTTCAAGAAATTTTGTTTCTTACAAAAGATAAAATAAAAGAAAAAGAAGCAAGCACTGGCCATTTAAAGGTCTGGTCAGATTCAGAGTAAGAGAGGGACAGATTTGAAAGATGTGTGTGTGTGTGTGTGTGTGTGTGTGAGAGAGAGAGAGAGAGAGAGAGAGAGAGAGCTTACATTTTAAGAGAAATTGTTAAAAGATTTATTAAGGAAGAATAGATGATTTTGTTCAACAGAAAATAAATTGAGAGAGTTGAGAGGGTGCATAACCTCCCTCTCCCATGCATTTAGGCACAATCTTGTTTAATCAGGCCCTACTTTGAAACTCACGGTTCGAAAGCTGATTTTTAGATTTTTCACCCCAACTCTTAGGGTTTAGTATAATTCAAAAGTTTATTCCCTCTTTTCATTTGCCTTTTAGTTAGAAATAGGGCCTATTGGTCTCTCGTCTAAGTCATAAGCCTACGCAAACTCTTGTACACCACAATTGACAACGCCGTGGTCCTTCACGCATGGAGCATTTCCCAAATAAAGTTTCACATTCATGTGTGCCTGTGTGGTTTATGTTTTTCTCAGTGTTGGAAATCTCCTAGTCAAACTCGAGTCTTTTGTTTTATAATTCTAGGCATGTTAATTGTTGCCAAGTGTGAAGACAGTTACGCAAGATATATGAAGATTACAAACTATGGAGTTCTTTGGTTCTTTAGCTTGTTGAGTTTGACTTTTAAGCTCAAGAAAATCCTTATATTGGTTTGCTTTGTCTCTCGGCAGCTTAGATTGAGAAGCATCAGTATCATATATAATTAGTCATATTTGTTTTTTTATCTGCATTTTCTGGGGTGAAGTTTTCAGTTATCAAACATGGCAAACAATTATCACAACATTTTAGCCTAGTATTGCCTACAAATTGGAGTTTTCTTCTTTCAACATTATGGCAACATTTATTATTTTATTTTTAAAATTATACAGGATGTTCGCTTCTAAAGTTTCTTGTTTTATTTTTCTTTAATAATCTTTTTAAGTGCAAGAGCCATAACCTTAATAATATAAGTATCATAGGGTTAGTGATCTTTGATATTTATGATCTGAACCATTCTTAAAACAGTCTGCTACATTGCTTCTATGAAATTGAACCAAAGAGTCTAGGTATATCCTCAAGATCTGCATTATCTGTTTCTATCCTGCTATCCAAGCTCTTCATTCATGTCTTAAGTTTATTCATTTTACCTGCTAACTTTTGCATGCTTTCTTGGAAATTCAGTGTGAAAATGGGCATATAGCTTGCTCCTCTTGCTGCACCAAGAGTAAAAATAAATGCCCCTCCTGTTCCATGCCCATTGGCTATAATCGTTGTCGGGCCATTGAGAAGATTCTGGAATCAATTAGAATTTCATGCCAAAACATCAAGCATGGCTGCAAAGAAATGGTAACTTACAATAAAAAAAATGAACATGAAAAGGCATGTATGTATTCACCTTGTTCATGCCCCCTTTCAGGCTGCAACTTTATCTCTTCAAGCAAGCAGTTATACCTACACTTCACCGTTAGTCATGTGGATTATGCAACACGCTTCCAGTATGGCATCAATTTTTCCATCACCTTAAATATTAAGGACAAATTTCTTGTTCTCCAAGAAAAGAGAGGAGGTGTATTATTTATCCTTGACAATCATGCTGAAAAACTTGGAAATTTAGTGTCGCTTCGTTGTATTCAACCCACCTTCAAGGGAGGCTTCTACTATGATCTTCTTGCTAAAACCAACGGAAGTTCTCTCAGATTCCAGTCCTTCACAAAGAACTCTGCAGGCCAGGTTATTAGCCCATCTTCAACAGGTTACTTTATAATCCCTACTGATTTTTTCAGTTCTGGCAAGCTCAACATGGATCTCTGCATATGGCATAATGGTCGATGCCCAGCATCCTTTCAAAGTATTGGTGTTGCTTAAAATAAGTTGTACTATCAAAGGAATGGCATTGTGCTGGAAAGGATCTGGTGTTTTACATATTTATAAATGTCACAAAAGATGCCTTTTTCTTTTCTTGTTGTGGACTTCACATCTTGTTATTTTACTGCACACACACAAACCACACACCAGTATAATGCCCATATGTTATACCTCTTGGTAAAATGGGTACTTATGCTGAGTTGTAGCTTTACTGCACCCATCTTTTCTGTATATACTTTTGTTGCGTGATAAGAAATAACGACACGGGAAAAGTTAGTGTTTAGTGTTGAAGGTGGAATTCCAAATCGTGTCTTATGTTAAAAGGATAAAAAGAAAGTAGGATTTCAGACAAAGTAAAGCATTGTTATTTGCTACTGGTAATTAGGATTGCATCTAAATTCATTCAGTGTCATTTTTGTCGTAAGATTGAAGGTAAATTAAAATGGTTAAGAACAAGTTCTGTTTATCTTATTTTGAAGGTATTAACATTTGTGTTATGTTTCTACATGAAGCTTACCAAGTAAAGTGCTGAATCTCTGGTTCTATGCCATTTTATTCCTTGTCTCTGCTTCTGTTTTAATTTGTTGTGATTAGAAACAGCTGAACTGGGAAGGTAATATTCTTTGTTCATCAAGTTAGCAGAGAACCATTAGTTGCCAACTTGCATCTATCAGCTTTACTGGGTTACACATGACCCAACGAACTACATTTTAAACCTAGATAGTTTAGCCTCTTCATTGAAATGATTTAACCCACACTACTCGAAGAAAAGTTGGGCCTCATATTCTGCCATGACCAACTAGCTTAATCCACGTTTACGTTATAGAATCTAAATTATAAATAAGAACTTGTAACATGTGTTGTCTTTTATGCAGCGTCCTGTCAGCTCCTGGATTGTACATTTTATTTTATTATTGTTTTTAAGTCGTTTACTGTTTATTTAGTACATCTGGTGTACCACATCAGGTTTTGATTAAAAGAAGCTATTGAGCTATATTGTTCTTCGGTAATTTTTGTTATTAGAGCTACCTAGCAGTGTGTTAGACGAAATTAGATATGTACTTGAATGATCCGAATCATCTATTTTTTAAATTTTCATTTGAGCATCATCCCCGAAAAAAATGAGACAAATCATTAAGATATCTAGGACATCCTGTTTCCCATTTATGTGATCTCCAAATTGAAAATACTAAACCAAAGATTTAGTACGCGTGTTCTAATTTGGATTTGATTCTATACACCGCATTAATATTATAGCATGTGATGAATTATTTTCACTGAATAATCTTTTCCTAAGAGAGGTGAGAGGAGACGGTGGGTTAAACATGCTCGGTTAAATGATACAAAATGCAACCATCTTCAAGTAATATATACAAAATGTTTACTTACAAATTATACATGAAATGGGTATTGGAAAAGTATATGGTTTCCAAAAGCATCTAACGAAACATAAATTTCGTTTCCCTAAAAAAACATGTGGAGTTACTACTTTGGGGTTTGGGGCATGTAACAGTTTGACCCATATCTTCTAAAATTGACAAAAACAACCCTTAAAATTACAAATTGTTATATCATTCAGGAGATTCTCCAATAAGTATTTTATATTAAGGATTGATTATATACTTCTAATCTTGGTGGTTGGATTGCATTCATTAAATGTGTTGGTAGTCTCTTAGATGCAATTCAACGACCGAGATTAGAAGTATGTAACCAATCCTAACTTAAATACTTATTGAAGAATGTTCCATATTATTAACCCTCCAATCCGCATATTAAACTATCAAGTAAACCATTTTTTTGTTGAGCACGACACTTCTTGGACTCATTTTTCAGTGAGAAATGCTAGCAACCTTCTCTCCAACCTTCTCTTTTGGACCTTCTCCCTTCTCCTCATGACAAGTGTCATTTTCCTTACACTTAAAACAATGTTATTAATTCATCACACAAGTTAGTTTTTGTTTTCCAAGTTTACCCTTTAAAAATGTATTGGCTTTTATATTTCCTTCAATTTATTCAAATTTTATTACAACTTCTTTAGCACATTATTAAAAATTGAATAATAAAAAAACATAAGAAAAACGTCATATTTTTTTGAAAAAAAAATAAAGTTCGTTTCATGACATTGTTATCATCTTTATTTTGTTTATAACAAAACACACGTTCTCTTTGGAAATTTTTTTTTTTTTTTAACTTTAGTTTTTATTTTCTTATTTAATTTTTTAACAAGATGGTAAGAAAGTTGTAAAAAAATTAGCTTGTTACTAAAAAAAATTAATACATTTAATAAGGGTAAACTTGGAAAACAAAAACTAGTTTGTGTGATGCATTAATGACATTGTTTTAAGTGTAAGGAAAGTGACACTTGTCATGAGAAGAAGGGAGAAGGTCCAAAAGAGAAGGTTAGAGAGAAGGTTGCTAGCACTCCCCTTTTTCAGTTTACGTGGGTACCATATTATATTTTTCTAAAAAAGAAGAAGTTATAATTCATTAGTTCATGTAAACATTGAGCTGACAGGCGGAAGAGTTAATGGTATAATAATTTGTTGTAAAAGTGTGAGTTTTATCAAATTTTAAAAGATAGGGACCAAACTATTATATGCCCAGAACTATGCGGGTGGAAAGTCTAATTAGCTGAAAAATAAAGTTCAAGAAGAGCGGTGCAGCTTACCACATAGGACCCAAAAAAGCTAGACTTTGCAGCTGAGAAATGCGAAAGGAAAACGAAACTCCATAGCAAACAGAAATCATTTCGTTTCCTCCTCCTCCGATTCTCACTGGCATTCAGCAAGCCCTCATCGCTCTCTTGAAACCCTAGCTCTTCTTAATTCGCATTTCCAGTTCTCTCTGCTTGATTTCAACCACAGGCTCCAGTTCTCCGAAAATGGTTTGGCTTCTCAAACTTTGCACAATTCTATTATAAATGGTGTATGATGTTGTTAGCTTCATAACTGGTTTTTCCTATAATTAAGATAGTGTGGTATTGGTAGAGTTGTAATTGCATGAGAACCCAGAAAAGCATTTTGGTAAACCTTTTTTAGGCATACACTGTGAATGTGTTTGGATTGTTTGATATGTGAATTGAATTGCATTAGGTTGTTAGTTTTAGCCAAAAGATAAATAAGAATACTTGGAAGTTGGAACCCAATTACATTATTGTGGGTAATTCTTGAGCAATTGGGTTTTTGTACCTCTTGCTGTTCTACTAACTTTGCTTTTAAGCATTCTTTTGTGGAGCAAATCTAAGACTTCTGACTTCTTTAGGGAAACAAAGGGAAGACACTTTCACAACTTCTACTGATCTAACTAAACAGTAGCCTCACATTAAATGTTAAAGAACATTACAGCTACTTGATGAATCATGATGCTCCGAATAAAAAGACATTTGTTCCACTCAGTAAACAGTGGGTTGATAGATGTTGGAACAAAATAGGTTTGTCATTTTAAGCAATGCTGTGGTGGTGCTGGGGAAGAGGTTGGTCCTAGTTCCTTGCTCTGTGTCTTGCTTCCAAAATTATACACAGTAGAGCTGCTGCATATGGAAACATGTTGTTTTGGAGGTGGAGCAGAGAGTAAGGGATAAATGGCATAGGAACATTTTTTATACTGGAAATTCAATATACATAGCTTAAGATTTGTAAAAACTGCCTATATCACATTATTTACGATGTTTTTGAATCTTTCTGCTAGTACTGTGTATAAAAATGTGGCGAGTCTTTGCAGGCATCATCATAACTGAAGTCATCTGGAAGTATAATTAATATCCCAGATAATCAAAAACTTTAAACACATAGAGACATACATGCATACAGTTTCCCTTTTGAAAATATAAGCCTGGGTTTTACAATCATCTATGCTGATTAAGTCATTTTTTCCATAGGTACATCCAAAGTTTTTTGGGAAAGTGAATGAATCATGATAGTTGTCCTTACTGAATTGGTTTGCTTATATAAGAAACACATTTACTTCTATACCTTTTTTTTTAAGTTACATATATTTCAGAAATTCAAATTTGTTTGCCTATTTGTTTCAGTTTGGTTTTATACTTATTTTCTAAATACAAACCTCTAGGTGTCAAGTGAAGTAGATGTCATGTTGGTAAAAAGAAATGCTGAAGAGAATGTTGTGTTAGAAGGAAAGAG
Source organism: Prunus avium (assembly GCF_965620075.1). Lineage (NCBI taxonomy): Eukaryota > Viridiplantae > Streptophyta > Magnoliopsida > Rosales > Rosaceae > Prunus > Prunus avium. The sequence continues at coordinate 28,457,670 of NC_142286.1, forward strand.
GAAAAGGAGGAAGAAGAAGCAAGTTACCACTCCTCGTCCTGCGTGCTCATGGGTGTATTTTAGGTAACAATCAATTTCTTTCACTTGAATTCATTCTGTATTAGCATATGCCTCTTTCTCCTTGTGTACTGGCTTGCTAATGTTGAAATCAACTATTTAGCCGAGACTTTATCAAGGAATACAGCGCTTCGCATCCTGAATCCTCTGGCCTTAAAGCTGTGAGCCTATTTCTGTTCACTCACAAAATGTTTAGCAGTGTGTAATTTACTTTGATAATAAAATTAAAACATAATAAGGCATTGTGACCTTTTCATTTCAGGCCACGAAGGCAGCTTCAGATGCATGGAAGTCTATGAGCCTTGAAGAGAAAGCAAAATACACAATGCGTGCTCGTGAAGTGTGGGATAACTACTTGAGTACAGCCCCCACCCGTACCCCTAAGCCAAGAAAGCAGGTACCATTTATTTTTCTGGTGACAGTTGTTTATTTGTTCATTGGATTGGGCTAATCTTACAGCTTTGACAATGCAGGCTAAACTAGTCACAAGATGCTCTCCTGGCCGCTTATTCAATGTGATACAGCGCCTCACAACTGAACAAAAGGATGCAGTGAAGAGCATGGGATTTGGGAGCCTTCTTGACCTTAGATGCCGAACTCTCCGCCGCAGCTTGTGTCTTTGGCTACTGGAGAGATTTGACACTACACAACGTAGCTTGGAGATTTGTGGAGAACGTATTCCTTTAACACCAAAAGATGTCGAGCTTGTGATGGGATTAGCAGCTAGTGGGAAGGATGTGGTAAACTCAGGGCCTGATGACTTGATTGTGGACTTGCGGCACAGTTATGATGCTACAAATCATGGTATTTCAGTCAGGCTCCTAGAAGAGAGGTTGGCAGAGCCTGAAGCAGGAGAGGAATTTAAGAGATCATTCGTCCTCTATGCATTGGGCACTCTTCTTTCCCCAACAGCAAGGTTGGATGTCAGCCCTTCATTCCTTCACTTTTTGACGAATATGGATGTTGTCCACCAGTATAATTGGGGGAAGTTCTTACTCGACCGGCTAGTTTGTGAGGTATCTCGTTTTCGTCAAGGGAAGCAACGTGCAGTTGGTGGCTGTCTTCTGTTTCTCCAGGTAAAATACTCTTAAAAATGCGTTCATCTTAGTTATTGGGCACATACCAAACTTTATTTTCTGAAATCTTATATCTTCTCAGCTCTTTTATTATGAAAGTATCTCTGTTGAGGAAAACGGTGCCTTGGCCCCTGCTGTTGTTCCATTCCTATCTTCATGGGGCGAGGACGAGATTACTGAAAGGGAGAAGCGGGAAAGAGAGCTTGGTGGTTATGGATGTGGGGAGGTACATTTACATTTGGGAAGTTTGATACTAAGCCATATATGGGGTTGTCATACTTGCTGCTCCTTTGCAGGTGGTATGTAAGGAGAGGTGTTTTGATTTGGATTCTTGCGAGTTTATAGTTCAATTGGATAGGCCACCAGCATGCAATATAAGTAATGGGGTTGAGCATAAGCAGAATCAGGTAATGACGGATGGATTGTGGTAAATTGTTTTATTTTAGCATTAGGCAGAAGCTTACAGCAATAACAACAACAACTACTATTGTTATGGGATCTCTTAGATATAGTGTTATATATATATATAGGGCTTCTCACTTGTGGCATATTGGTAAATTCTGCATAAATATTTATTCTTTGTCCTGTCTTCTGTATCGGGGCAGACAGTATTCAATGCCCTTGGGGACATGGTTGTTGTTTTCACATGGACGGACTACAAGAAACTACATTTATGCTTCATTCATTTTCAAGCTGGGAAGAAAAATGTTTAGCTCTAACCAACTCTTTTTTCTGTTGTAATTATTTACCAACATATCTTCCTTGACATTATGAACCCGGAAAAGTTAATATATTGTTTTTGGGAGTGCCTCTTAACGAGGTTTCTTGTTTGTCGCTTTCAGTTGCACCATTTGATAAACACACACACAGGGACACACAGACAGTGCACTGTCCCTTTTACTCTTTTGTTACTGTTTAATATATATCAATTATAGGAAAAAAGTTACATAAATACTTATGCTTGTATATTTTATAGGTTGAAGAACAGATTGGTGAAATTACTTTGGAGGAGGTAATGATGAGTTTTTCTGTTAGTCATTTTTAAGCTTTTCTGATATTTTCTGTGTATTTCGTGTACATAGTTGTGAAGTAGCAGATGACCCAGACTGCAAAAAATAAAATAAAAAAGAAGTAAAGAAATAAAGATCATCCTGCCATGGAAAGTTTGAGGAGAAGAAAAGAAAAGGAAACAAAAATAGAAATACTGCAAATTTATATTTATTTTATATCCATTGTCCTCGTCTGTTGTTTCCTATAAGGTGATTTCCTTGTTAGAGATCTCTTCCCAGTGTAAGTGTAACAGCAGAAATTCTTGGAACATTTGCAATGTCTGTTAACCTAAGTGGTAAATTCTGGGTTTCTTCATCAAATAGGCTTTGAAGGATCTTAATCTAATAGGCTCTAAAGAGAAAAGAAAATGACAAAGAAAAAAGAATTTTATTCACTAGGATGTCTTGGTTGCACAAGTAAATAAATAGGTCGTAAATTTTATAGCATCAGTTTTGAAGCTTTAACTGTTTTGTCCCTGATCATCTTATGACATTGTCAACAATCATTTTGTTTAATATGTTTCTACAGGAAAATATGCTAGTGTTTGTTAGGAATAAGGACGTAGTGTGTGGTGAGATTGAACTAGTAGTTGAATCACTCAGAACACACTGCCGGAACAGAGATTATGGGTGTGATGAATTAGTGGATTACAGGAAGAATAATGACCATGAAGAAACATGCATCTATGGACCATGTTCATGCCCCCTTCCAGACTGCAACTTTGTTAGCTCATCTAAACAGTTGTCACTGCATTTCAGCAGCAAGCATTGGGATTCTGGAAGGCGTTTCAGATACAACACCCCTTTAGCTGTCTCGTTGGGGATAAACGAAGAATTTCTTGTTCTTCAAGCAGAGGAGGATGGCGCTCTCTTTCTCCTCAACAAGGGTACAGAACGTATTGGAAACACAGTCATGATAACTTCAGTCAGACCAATTTCTTCAGAAGAAAGGTTCACATATAACCTAGTATCAGGACGGGGAAACAGTTCTCTCAGATTAAAATCAGTGACAGAAAACTTTCCAGGCCAGGTGGAAGGGTTCCCCCAAATGGATTTTCTTCTGGTTCCATTTTGTTTCTTCACTTCGTCTGGGCAACTTAACTTAGAAGTACGTATACAGAATACCACAGAACTCACTGCAGATTGCCCTTGATTGAATTATTCGTTCTTAAGGTTGCAGTACAGGACTCAACTAATAATGTTACTTAAGCTGTCATTATGTGCCTGTTAGGGTTCTTGGAAATTGACCTTGTAAGTGACCAAGTGTAACACAGTATACCAAATGCAGTTCACCTCCCATAGAAAGTGTAGTCTTGACAGGTTTGCCTGAGAATTGATCTGCCTATAGACTTCAGGTAACCGGATCTTTATAGTCGCCACCCTACTTGGAAACTCTGAGGACTATTGTTGTAAGTTTTCTTCGGTGACATGCTGACCTGTATATACGATATAAGTCAGGATGAAAAATCAATTAGGAGTTAGGGTCCAGAGGCAACTGGGAAATGATGGTGAGGCGATTGGTACCCTGTACCAAATCTCAAGTTATGTTTCTTGTACAATATGGTATGTTTGTCAACATTATGTGGAAAAAAATTGTCTGCAACAATACTATTGATGCTGTATTAAATTGTTACTTAACAAAGTACAGAGGTATAACGGTAGAGTTCATGTTGTAGATGCTTTGATAATTTTTCACTTTCTTTGCTTTGTTCAATTCCACGAAAGCTATTCTCCCTGTAAGTGGTACTACTGACCTTATTGTGTGAGGACTAAGGTCCCATAAAAACCCTGTCCCATGGAAGAACTTCTTGTGGTCTGATGAGTGAATCTCGGTCTTGCAAGTATCATTTCATTCAGAATGAAGTGCAACCTATGCTTGTGGCTTACATTTGTATGTAATAATGGGGTTATCACTCTCGTAGCGTGCTAATTTGTATGATAAGAGAAATAAACACATAGTTGTATGATAAGAGAAATAAACACATAGTTGTACCCAACCGTTTGTAGGGAAGAATTGGTCCATTTGGATTTTTCCAATGTTAGACAGAAGAACTTCCCATGGCCCTCACGTTAGTTTCTGAATCTCGAAGGACACATGTCGAGATTTAGGCCGATGAGTGAATTTCAGTCCCACAAGTATCATTTCATTCCTTAAAGCATGTATATATTTTCCTGCCACTGCCATACGTTAATTTATGCCCCTTTTTAAACTCCAAAACCAATAATGTTTCTTCTGCATATATATATATATATATAGAACAAGAGACCAGTACACATTTATCTAATAGTAGATACCAGCGGGTGTTGCTGATTCAGCGTTATACTGAGCCGCAGAAGTGTTAGGCGGGATCATGAAGGCAGGTGCAAAATTAGTGTGAGGGTACCCTTCTGAGTTGGTCAACATCACAGGTCTTGAATGACCATATTCACCTACTGCTGGAAATCCTGCAGAGAAATCTTGCCGGCCACGAAATTCAAGCCCTTCTTCTGCATTGCCATGAAAACCCGTACGGCCCATCATGGGAAAAACATCGCCCTGCAATTTTCCATGATGAGCAGCACCAATCAAATTTCCATTTCCATCCACAAAATTACCAGATCCCCAGCCATGTTGGCCTTCACTGCCAAAGAAAGGTGGGAGCAAAAGCTGATTTTCAGAGGCTAAATTGAGGCCATTCATAGGAGCTTTTGTTTGGTTGGAACTTGGAGACCAAGGCTCTGCATGTTTACCAGCTTTGCCCAGCTTTCTGATTAAAGTAGCAAAATCTACATTTCCTGTGACTGTGATCTTCTGCTCTTCTGCATCTATGTGTACACTATAGACACCTGAATTCAATTCAACATTAAAAGTAAGTTAGGGCAGTAGATAAATAATTAAAGTAGATAGATTCAAAAGGAAATTTGCTGAGATAAATGATAAAGCAGAAATATTTTCTGATTGAATTTCACTACCCAACAGAAACATACAATGTCAAAAACTGAGATCTGATGTGGGGCCTAGGCTTAGTTGGAAAAATCATTATACACAGAATAGAGAATCACAAACTCAGATATTCACACAGAAGTGCCACTCAAACGAAGGCTTCTTGATGTTCATCATACTGTCACAAAAAAGGAAAAAAAAAGGGAAAAAAAGAAACAGATTGGCATATATATAAACAATAGGGCAAAAAACATGTTAGCTTGTAACAGTCATACAAATAAGATAAAGGTAAAATCTATATTGAAAACACATAAATAGGGCATGCTCAAAGTTAGAACTTATTAGAACCTTCGATCTTCCTGAGGAGTTTTCTTACTTTCTGCACGCATCCTTCACAGTTAATGTGTACTTTGAGAGAATGTGTCTGTAAAAACACAGCAAAAAAATAAACCAACAAAGTGAAAGCAAAAAATAAATGGATGGTAAAGATGACAACCAAAGTACAACAAGAGGCTTCATTTTAATGCATTGCAGAAAACGAAAACGAAAACGATAGAAATGTGGTGGAAGGCTTATAAAGAGGTGGAAGGTGGAGAGGAGGAGAGGACCTTAATATTCACGAACTCAAATTCATTTGTCGTCATCTCTCAAACCCAGATTTCTATTGCTCAGACTCAGAGAAAAGATGTCTTCTTTTCTTCTTTCTCGATACTAAGTAGTGCTTGAATTTCCTTCCTTTTAATGGGGTTCTTTTGTTTGTCCAAAAGAACCCTTTTTAAGGCGCTTGTTTGGGAAGGTTTATAATCTCAAAATTTTCTGACAAGACAAAGACATAGACAGAAGGGGGCAGGGGTTCGAAAAGTGTGTGATTTGACCAAGGCGTGGCCTACACTCTATCTCCTTCCTCCTGATAATAATATCTTTCCTGCCACCACCTGCTGTTGCGATTTGCCCTCGGTGAAGTAGTACTAGATAGATAGATAGATTAGTTTTTGTTGTTGTTGTTGGATAGATAGAATAGTTATTTTCTCAGCGCAATGCATTATTTTATTTTTTACTTGAACTTTTATTTTAATTTTGGTTCTATGATACTATGACAATGGTCAGTTCAAGTTCTCATTACATTGGACAGTTCAAAATCGATTTGCTTTTCAACAATTGGTATTTTAGTCTGCACAAATATGTACCCTTCGTTATATATAAATCGAAGTACAGAAAATCAAAAGTAGAAGTCATTGTCAAGGACATCCTAGTAGAGAAAATCAAAGTAGAAAGGATAGGAAAGGCCTAGCCTAGTGCAAGGTCGCTACCATGGTCTTAAATATCGATAATATCCCTGATATTATCCCGATAATATCTGATTTTTGGGGGTCCGATATTTTAACAACTAACCATATAGTTATCGTCAATATATCGATATTATCCCGATACTATCCCGATATTATCCCGATAATATCGGAAAGATATTTTCAACACTTTTATGAATGATTTGGTCAATATATCGAGATATTATCGATAATATCCCGATATGAAACTCAAAAAATGTAGAGAACTGAAGTAGCTCATTGAACTGATTTGGGCACTCTACGGAAAGCATGTCTCCTAGAGTAATACAAAAGTAGCTCATTGAGCTAATAAACAAAGCATGTCTAGCCGACAGAATGCTCACATGCTTTTACAAAATGGATAAAATATAAAACTTAGCTTTGGATTCCTGGCTTGGTTTACAAAATGGATAAAATATAAAACTCACCAACGTTTTTTCAACTTACATTACTTACCCTACTATTCAACCACTCACCTGCTTTTACTTACCCTACCATGGCAGTAGGCGGGCAGGACCAGGAATTGGTGCCATAGGGAAGAACTATACTCGTAGAGAAAGAGGCAAGGGGACATTGTCAAGTCAAGAAGATGACTCGTTATCTATAACTTCGGACTCTGTTGGAGTAGGAAGTAGTAACTATGGTTATACTCATAACCAACCATTTCCCTACCCTTCATATCCCATTCCTGTTGGGATGGAATCAAGTGACACATGGAAAGAATCCGAGACTCAATCTTCAAATGATTTTGCTTATGGACAACGTCAACCAATCTCGGATCCATATGGGTGGCATGTTAACAATTACATGGAAAACTATTTTGGGGATTTATCATTTGATGACTACTCTTCAAAATATACTTACTCTACACATAGAGATGATGAAGATAGTGAAAATTTTGAACCTCATAGGAACTCTATGTGGTACTAAGTCACTCATGTATCTTACCATGCAATGTATAAAGTGTAAAATATTGTAGTAATTCATTATATATAAATGATTATGGTGTGTTTAATCTTCTTTCATTAATTACTACATATTTCTACACTTACGATGTTTGCCAGCTCGCTATATAATCAACTTAAATCAATTAAATCCATCATGCAATGCATTTCCTTCCAATTTTTTGTGATAAACTAATAGATAATTGACTAAATAAACATCCTACAAAGTTTCAATAAAAATTTCCAAGTTTTTCTTACAATTTCCGTGGTTTTTATTCAATTTTTTCCGATACCGATAATATCCCGATATTTCCTGCGATATTTCCGTGTTTTTTGACTTCCGATACTTCCGATACCTCCGATATTTAAGACCATGGTCGCTACTAATTCACTTCATTTCACAAAAAATAATATATACCATCCATGCAGCCCTCAAGCAAATCCAATACGCCACACCTCATTGGTACCACTAAGGTAATTTTGAGGTTACTTTTGTCATTTGAAGAAAATATTTTTATGATATCAATAATTTTTGGATGGAAAACTAATGAAAAAAGTTTTGCAAAAACAATTTGAAACCGCAAGGATTGTTAATATAATTAGGGACTTTGTGATAACACACCAAAAATCTTTTGGGGTGTAAATGTAAATATTTCTATTTTACTTATAAAATTTTCTTGTTTGAGCTGCCTAAGAGAGAAGGTTTAACTTGATGAGTAAGTAATTATTAAGTGACTAGGAACTTAAGCAGTTCTAGAAACATACTAAATTACCCTTATGAATATGAATTCGAGTTTTGGCTTTAAAAAAAATATATTTAGTACAAGTGATAGTTTGCCAATGAGGTCTAGCCCAGTGGAAAAGGGCCTTACCTTGCAGACTAGAGGTCACAGGTTCGAACACCTATGGTATCAATTGTGTGGAGTCATTCTATGGTGACAGCCTTATCTAAGGCCCTTAGATGATGCCCTATCTCTTAACCGTTGGATCAAACAAATAGGGATAGGGCTCCATTTAAGGGCCTTAGATAAGGCCCTCACTATAGAGTGCAGATTTATCACAACCTCTAGGGCCTTCCAGAAGGCATGTAACAAGTGGGTTTTTTTTTTCTTTTCCGAAATCGTTGGATTTAACTTGCTCCACTAGTTTTGTAGCTCTTTGACGAATGAGCGCATGTCGATCACCACAATCGACCATGCCATTTGTTGATGTTGGCTCACTTAAATATGCAGAAGGATTGATGGAAACGGGTAGTCAAACGAGTCGAAGACGTATTGACTGGGCTCTGGGGCTCGAGCGGAAGCTGCAGGGGCTCGAGCGGCAGAGGGAAGGTTTTCGTCTAGGCGCAAGTGCTCAAGCGGTAAAATTCAGACTCAAGCGGTGCAAGTGGCACTCTAGCGGGACTCGCGAATCTAGCGTATATCTGTGGCGAATCTGGACATATTTTTTTCCTATTGTTTGAATGTTTCACCATTCTTTGCCTTTTGCTTTATATATATAAATTAAGCAATTTTCTAACATATATCAAAGGAAACTTCATACCGAATAATTAAACAATGGTTCAAAGAATACCATACAAAAAAAAAAAAAAAACCCAAAACAAAAGAATAGAACACGGGGATAAATGAAATATGAGGGATTTTAGTTTAAGAACTAAATTACTAATATCTCATAAATAAATAAAAACAAAATTATTACTAATATCAAGTGTGAGATGGAACACACTAACACATTAACAAATTATTAATATCCAAAAATTTAATAAAATTAGTATTTGGTTTGGTTGAGAGAACTTTGTTTTCAAAGCGACATTAGTACTGTTTATACCAAAATTCACAGCCTATGAGAACAAGACACGTGCCATGCTCACAACCAACGTCTACAGTCCCACATCGAAATTCTAAACAATATGTACACCTCCCAAGGCCTATAAAAGAGGGCAACTATCCCAAAATGGAGTTAATCAGAACTAACGACATACAAGCCTATTGATCTGTCAGTTTAATTTACTAAACCCGAACTTACTTAAACATCGGAGAGCCTTCGGCCGGTACCACACCGGTGCCCTAGGTCTCACCGAGTGTTTCTCATCTTGCAGATCACACGCTCTACCGAGGCCCAAAACATTCCGAAGGCCCAACATCACTAAGTTGAGCCCAAGAGTGCCGAACCACTTTTTCACATCAACAGTTTGGCACCGTCAGTGGGAAACGATAAACAATCGACCCTTTACCCCTACCATATGAGGACCACATCAAAATCTACGTTCTTACCGCAGGAAGGAATACCGTTCGGTAGGTAAGGCGGAGCTAGCCTAACGCTACCCCCATGTACACCAGTGGGCAATTCCTCTGTAATCCAAACCACCGTCGAGGCAGAGCTCCTAGCTCAAATCACGGCTCTTCGGCAGGACATGGCTAAATTACAGGAACACAACAATCTTCTCTCGTCCAAAGTAGATGAAACACAACAATTGCTTAATCACCAGCAAACACAAAACATTCAGACCAATCAATCCTCTCAGAGTCTACAGACTCCCCATCGGCAGAAGAAGGGTAACCAGGGGGCAAAGGCAACGCCTGCACCCTCCAAACAATTGGCGGTCCCGGCCCCTAAGGGTAAACCCCACGTACCGAAGAAGGTCTATTCTGACTGTCGTCATAGACTGTTGGATCGGGAGGCCGAACGGCAGAGGTCACCAATCAGGATTGATGCACGCCTAAATGATTCTCGATTGAGGGTTCAGGGGAATAAATCTCCCATACGAAAGGTACAAGGTTTGGAATCAATGGCAGAATCCGACCATGAGTACGCTCCCTCTACGAATTAGTCATCAACCTACTGTTCGGCAACGCCAACGAGGTACTCTGAGGTTAACCCGATCAGGTCCCCTAGACGTTCGGAACACCATGCAACGGAGGAGATCCCAAGCATAGACCTTGTCATTCGCCTCTTCCTTCAGAGGATGCAGAAGATGGGGGACGACAGAACCCGTTCTTAGGAACCAGACAAGGGAAAGCTTCGACCAAGACCGTTCACCGAACGCATAAAGTGCTCACGACAAGAAAGAGACGTGCATCCCTTACGCATAACGTTTTACACGGGCATAGAGGACCCCTTGACACACCTTCACTCTTTTCAGTCTGCCGTGGGATGCAAGGGGCTTAGCGACGAAAGACAGTGCCTGCTGTTCTCGTCCTCGCTCACGAAGGCAGCCTTGAACTAGTTCTACTATTTGGAACCAGGGACGATTGATTCCTTTGATGAGCTGAAACAGATCTTCCTGAACCATTTCATGATTCAGACGAACAAATTGTACTCTACCGACGACTTGTACACCATCCAACAGTGGGAAGACGAGCCCCTTCAGGTGTACGCTGCTCGTTTCAGTCATGAGTATTCCAGGTGCCCAGAAATCGACGACAGGGCAGCCTTCGGCGCCTTCAAGAATGGCCTTCGGTCCTCACATTTTCGGTACCTGGTACATAGTAGCAACTGGCGTACCTATGACGAGTTGATGAAACAAGCAGCGATCCATGCCCAGGTCGAATACTTCAACTTAAAAGCCGGGCCTTCGGCTCGGCAGGAGGAACCAGTACCACAGAAGTATTCAGTGCCAGAGAAGTCGTATGACGCTGTCGAGAAAAACAGCGGGTATCAGGCAGGGCACAAACGAAAGGACTCAAACGGCGGCGTTCGGCAGGAACACTCCAAGAAAGGAAAGGGGAGATTCGGCCGCAACGACCACCGGGTACCACTACCGAACCATGGCCAAGGGCAAGAAGTCTACACTATGCTCAACGCCTCATACGAGGCTGTTCTCATGAACGAGAGCGAGATGATACCGAAACCCATCAACCGGAAACCCAATCGGCAGGATAACCGAGACACTGACAAATTCTACCTATACCACCAACACAACAGTCACAACACAGAGGACTGCATCAGCCTACTAAAAATCGTCGAGCGATTGATTCGGGAAGGCAAATTGGATCAGTACATCGCCAGGCCCCAGCAGGCACCTGCCCCAAACGAAAATAAGCAAATCAACATGATCAGCACTATTAGCGGAGGACCAACCTTAGCAGGCATATCCAACCGCTTGAGGAAACAGTACGTCAGGACAGCTCAATATCCTCAAGTCCTCGGCATCAAGAGCAGCCGACATACAAAAATGCCGAAAGTACGGTGGGAACCCATAACGTTCTACGAAGATGAGGAAGAAGGGATCCTTTACCCGTATGACGATCCAATGATTATCCGAGCCGAAATAGCTGAATTTGATGTCAGAAGGGTCTTGATCAACACTAGAAGTTCGGTAAATGTCATTTTTGCAGATGCATTCAGAGAGTTGGGGATAGATGACAGCCAGATCAATCGGCAATTGGCACCTCTCCTTAGCTTTTCGGGAGATCTGGTCCAACCAATCGGTAGCATCAACCTACCCATCGCCTTCGGTGTTGCCCCGTGGAAGACCATGGTGTACAATCAGTTCCTCACTGTCGATTGCCTAACGGCGTACAACGTCATAATTGGTCGAACGACATTCACAGGGATCAAGGCACACCTCTCCCCTCATATGCTGCTAATGAAATTTCCCACTTGCTACGGCACATGGGTAATTAAGGGGGATCAACTCAACGCTCGAAACTGCTATGCAATAGCAGTAAAATCTGTAGCACCCAAAAACACCAGGGAAACCCTAACGCTGGAAGGCTTGCGGAACGGCAACGATCTAATCGATGATCCAAGAGGTGAAGCTCCAACCCCGCAAGCTCAGCCTGTCGAAGATCTGGAGACCGTGGCTCTAGACGAAAGCCAGCCTGACCGATGCGTCAAGATCGGCACCACTTTGACTGCCGCCCTCCGAACCGAATTCATACAATTTCTGCGACAACATTCGGAGGTGTTTGCTTGGTCCTACAATGACATACTAGGCATTTCCCCCGACGTCATCAGCCACAAACCCATCCGGCAAAAGCGACGGTCCTACGATGCCGAACGGTACAAAGCCATGAAGACCGAAGTGGAGAAGCTAACGAACATTGGCTTCATTTGGGAGACTACGTACCCTGTATGGCTGGCTAGGAAGGCAAAAGGCGGATGGCGAATGTGCCAAGACTACATCGATTTGAACAAGGCATGTCCGAAGGATAGCTTCACGTTGCCAAGAATCGACCAGTTAGTCAACGCCACTGCCGGCCACGACTTACTAAGCTTCATGGATGCCTACTCAGGATACAACCAAATCTTTATGCATCCTGCCGACAACGAGCACACGACCTTCATGATTTCTCGATCTCTGATATCTTGCCCATGAGCTCATCTTCGCGTGAAGCCATCGTCAAAGCATGGTCTTGACCAGAGGTGAGGTCAGCGTAAGGGAATTTAGGGTTTGCGGATGCTGCTGCAGAGGGGAGTTCTATTATGGTTGCTTGGGGGTGTGATACGAGGAAAGTTTCCAACTCGTGTAAAATTCTGGAGGCTACTATATTTATTTATTTTTAAATATAAAATAACTTATAAAATGTGAACCTACATAAAAATTGGTTACCCGTTTTATCGTGCACACGAGGACTTGAGAATTGATTTCCCATTTCAAGGCCTAATAAATATGGGTTCTTTTATAAAGAACTTTTTAGTATTTCCGTTTTTAATTGTATGTAAGATGTAATTTAGTCTAGAATATTTTGGCTACGTATTGATTTCTTTATTAATATTTTGGCTAAGAATTTATCAGTGTTAACACAAATTAAGCAAACAGTAAACAGAAAATGTAGTTCGTAGCTAGTCGAAAACGAGATTGACGAGCGATTGTGAAATACATTACAAATATATTTTTGAACAAATACAAATAACTTACACCACCACGATTATTTTAAGATAATAGCATGCACCACAACAACATAATATTCTTTGAAGGTTGAAATACTTCCCTTATGGACACACCAAACGTGCATGGATAAACACACATACATGGCCTTGGGCTAAGTTCTGCCTCCCCTCCTCGCGCTTGTGCCTCTTGGCTTCCTCCTCTTGCTAGAAGTCTCCACAAACCATTCATGCTTCTTTGTTATCCATATGTTCTCAACAACCACTCCAACTATCAGACCACTAACAATTTCTGGGAGAACCACGTACCAATCTAGTGCAATTTGAAATCCAGAGTCTTCATCTTCTTCCACGATTAATGATGGTGGCCACATTGAGCTCTCATAATCTTCACATTTCTTTGACAGAGGCTTTCCACACAAACCTGAGTTTCCTTGGTACAAGTCCTCCTGGAAGGTATCGAATTGTTTGCCAAGTGGTATAGGCCCGGAGAGATGGTTATGGGATACATTAAAATATGCAAGGAAAGTGAGTTGTGCTAAATTATTGGGGAGCCTTCCTGAGAGCTGGTTTTGGGAGAGATCCAAGGATTCAAGAACAGTCAAGTCCCCTAAAGACGAGGGGATGCAACCAGTGAGAGTGTTGTTCGCAAGATTAAGCAAAACAAGGCCTCTTAGATTCCCCATGATACCTGCTGGAATCTCTCCTTCAAATCTATTACTTGACAGATCTATGAGCTTGAGAAGATAAAGGGTCTTTTTATATTTCAACTCAACACCTTTGCCATGTATTATCATCGAGTACGGATAAGTATAGCGCTTTTGGATATTCAAATGTACTTGAAAATAAATTTGCTGGCTTTCGTCAACATATTTCATGGAATTCCAGATCTCTAAGTAGTTAGAGGGCAACATACCTGAGAAACCATTGTTAGATAAGTCAATGATGAGCAACTTTGGGAACTCATGTTTAGTTGTAGGCTTCCCAATTATGCCATGAAATCCATTAGACTGCAAATGAGAATCCTTAATTCTGGAAGTGCCCCTAACCAAGATGGGAAGATGTCACTCATCTGATTGTTTCCTAAATTAAGAACATTTAACTTAGTACAATTCACCAGCGCTCTTGGTAGCTTCCCCTGAAACTGATTATAACTCAAATCAACAATTCTCATACTATTTGGACATATTGGAGGACCATGAAAAAAATTGTTATGCAGATCCAATATTTCCAAAACACTGGAGTTACCCAAACATTGTGGAAGCATGCCACTGAGATGGTTGTTGGACAACTCAAGAACGTAGAGATTATTCAAGTTGCAGAACAACTGTGAAATTTCTCCAGTATATTGATTGTTGTCGACATCATAAAATCTGATGGATTGCGGTGGAATTGGCAGCGGTCCTTGCAACATGTTAGACCCAAGAGTCAGAAAGGTGAGATTCGTCCATGGGAGAATGCCTTGATTTTGGTCTAATCCAGTTAAAAAGTTGTTATAGAGATAGTCCTGACAAAGTTTCTCTAGTTGCATTCGAGACCCATTTTGGTATTTGCCCGTGAATTTTGTTGTTAGAAAGGTCTAGCTGGGTCAGTTGGGATTGATTTTTCAAAAATTTTGGAAACTCTGTTAAGTTGCAGAAGCCTAGTGCTAGAGTTTGAAGCTTTGGAAGAGTAGCACTTAAATCATTTCTGATCTCCACAGATAACATGTTGTTCGATAAATCAAGGCCCTTCAACTTTTTGAGCTTGGAAAACTGATCAAACTCAACCAACCCACTCAAGTTATTACCGGAAAGAAGAAGATATTCAAGATTTTTGAGTTGGAAGAGCGACCTAGGAATTGGTCCTTGCAAATTGTTATCACCAAGGCTTAGAGTGGTTAACTGGGTCAACTTCATAAGCCAAGATGGGATTTGACCTGATATTTCATTAGCGGCCAAGTTTAGATATTCAAGTTGTGTCAGGTTAGCCACAAAAGATAGGAATTCTCCCTTTATGTTGGTATTTCAGGGCTCAAGTGGTAGAGTTTGGTTAATTTTCCAACTGTTTGGGCGTGGTGAAAATTCACTCAACCCGGGCACTTTTCGGAAACACGAGGGGCCGGGCTACAGTCTATTTACGCCGAAATAGTTCGAGATTTGGAGAATAGGTGGCCGGGTATTGAATTGCTAATATGCGGCCGGGATACGTGGCTAGGAGAATGGGCAAGGCTGCGTGGCTAAAAGAATGGGCCGGGCTGTGTTCGAGCTTGGCTAGAGAGTGCGGCTGGACCACGCAACTAGAAGACGCGGCCGAGTTTTGGTGGAGATACGGCCGGGCTCTCAATTGTAGAGCTGGGCAAAGAAATGCGGCTGGGCACGACCGAAAGAGCTGGGGCCGGATCAAGTTGGGCAACTTCCGAAAATGCAAGCAGCCGGATTAATGCGAAGAATTCCTAGGCGGCCGAGAATTCATGGCGACCGAAGAATACCTAGGCGGCCGAGAATTCATGGCGGCCGAGAATTCCTAGCGGCCGAAGAATACCTAGGCGGCTGAGAATTCATGGCGGCCGAGGATTCCTAGCTGCCAAAGAATTCCTAGCGGCGGGATTCCTAGTGGCCGAAGAATTCCTAGCGGCGGACTTCCTAGCGGCCGAGGTGCTTTCTCAAAAAGGTGGCCGAGGTACTTTCTCGAAAAGGTGGCCGAGGTGTTTTCTTCAAAGGCCATGGTGCCTTCTCAAACATTTGGTCGGGCGCTTCCCTTTGCAAAAAGGATTGGGCGTATCCTTGCAAAAGTGGCCGAGCATATCCTTCTCAAAAAGTTGGGCCGGGCACTCCTTAAATACCTTGGTCAGCCACTCCTCTTACAAAAAGTTGGGCAGGGGCGGATTTTCTTCTTGCTCACCCAGGCGCCCTTCTCGCAACACTTGGGCAAGCAAAGTTGGGCCGAGAGAGTTTAAGTTCGGTAGGAGGTATGTCCGCTGAGTTCCCAATATTAGTCCAACATGGGGCCAAGCCCAACATCCAAATCTTTGGAGTTTCCATACCACCCACTTTGGCGGATGGTCGGCCAACTCTAGAATTCTAAAAACTCAAAGGGCACGAGATGAAATCTCGGAGGTCCAAGCCAAAGCCACAGATTGACGCCCAAGACTTCCGAAGGAGTATGTGCACATGACGAAGGCCTCACAAGGGAAGAAATCAAGGACGTTGATGACGATTCGGAATTTTCCAAAATGAGAGAAAATCAAGCAACCATAATATCTCCGCCGACGTGATCCACGGATTTAGGGGGCCTCGAAAGGAAAGAATTTTAAAAGAGTTGACCTTTGGCCATTCAATGGCCAGCCCATGGGCTGACGAATGCCCTATATAAACCTCACCAAGTGAAGACAGAAGACACACAACATCAGACAGACAAACCTATCTTTCGTCTCGCACTTTTCTTTTCCTAGACTTAGGATTTTATTTTTCATGCACCTAGTGTAGCGAATTCTTCCTTTTCTTAGTGTAAGTTTAAATTCTTGCAATTTACATTACCTTGTCATTTAAATTCAAGTTTATTTCAATTGCTTTACTTTTCATTGTTATCGTACTTCAATTAAGTTTAATTTCAAGTTCATTTTACTTTATCATTCTTATCGCTTTCATTTCGTTCTTGCTTTATTTTTGCTTTGATTCATTTTATCGCACTTTAATTCTCGTATTTACGTTATTTATCTTTCGCACTTTACTTTACGCATTTGTCTTTAAATTATATTTAAGTTTAAGCACCTTTACTTTACGCACTTATTATTCGTTTCATTACGTTTAACCTTCAATCTTCATCTCCACCCACTCCACATCATTTGGTTGCTCACATAAAGCCTTGACCCCAAGGTAGTGAAAGAACCTAGGCCGTGAGGAGGTTCCTTGCTCGGCCGAACAATCGTTTGATTAAAGTCAAATCTCGGACGCAACACATCCATCTGCTCACATTCCATTCAAGCCCAAATTCGGGGCTTGGTGGTGGCACGCCCCGCACTCAAAAAAGAAGAAGGACCAAAAACTCCTTCAATCGGCCTGCCCGGTCGAAAAGAGGGAAACACCAACCCAAGAAAAAGAAACACATAGCTTGCCTTTGGAAACGTCATTAAATGAAGACATGGAAAGGAAACTGAGTTGGGTAAGGTTTCTCAATGAAGAAGATGGAACAAGGGGGAAAAAATTACAGTAGGACATGTCCAACAAATTTAAGGAATGGAGGTTTCCGATGGTGGTTGGCAGTTGACCAGAGAAATTCGTGTTGGCAACATCCAATTTCTTGAAAACGTTGCTCTTGTTAAAGGTGGGAAAATAGCCTGTTAGGTCAGAGTTATAGCTCACATAAAGAACCTCTAAGTTTGGTAGGTGGAAAATGCC
Organism: Prunus avium; assembly: GCF_965620075.1. Taxonomy (NCBI): domain Eukaryota; kingdom Viridiplantae; phylum Streptophyta; class Magnoliopsida; order Rosales; family Rosaceae; genus Prunus; species Prunus avium. The sequence continues at coordinate 28,475,255 of NC_142286.1, forward strand.
AACTAGGAATTCCCCATACAGCCCACAACTGTCAAGTTTAAGAGATGTGAGAGAAGATGCATTGACCAAGATATCAGGCACAGGGGAGTATATCTCTACCATACTAAGATGAAGTTGTTTTAGGTTGGTCGAGTTTTGAACCAGGCTTCCCAGGGTGGTCTTCGTCAATTTTAAACTGTTACCATTAAAAACATTGGAAGACAGATCAAGAGTAGACAACTTGGAGAGCATTGAAAATTCTGATGGAATTTGGCCGGAAAAGACTGAACTTGAAAGGTTGAGATATGTTAAACTCGTCAGATCATGACCCAATCTGGATGGTATTCCAGAGTAATTGAAGTCATTATCTGAAAGGTCAAGCCTCTGCAAGTGAACAAGGTGGAAGAGAGAGCTGCTGGAGTTGATGGAACCATGAAAGACAGCTGCTTTGGAGATCAAGACCAATAACATGGCTAGAGTCCTCATCGCACTCGACACCGTCCCATGAACAACAGTTACTCCTCTCTCAACCATGTTGAGTCCAAGATGCAACCTTTCCACAAGACAAACGTTGCCCAGAAGCAGACTCGTCAATCGAAAAGCTTTGCTTGAACTGCAACAATGCATAGCACTCAACAAGGCGGCCAACTGTCCGTACTGTCTGCACAAGTGAAAAACAGTGAGTAGCAATGAGTAATAGCAAAATAAGACAGCGCACAGAAATAAACTTTGAGCACCGCGATTCCATTCCCTTGGAAATTATCATTTCTGATATATTATGTATGTATGTATGCTTTATGGCTCTCACATAATAAAGTGTGGAGAAGTTAACTCCTTTTATAGACACCTGTTTTCCCATAAAGCTAAGCGAAAATTAATTAAATTACACAATATCAATGTATTTTGTTCTCACATTCGTGATATACTGAACCCACTTTTCATTTTACCATAATCACAACTTCATGCCACTTCAGTCAAACTTCATACACACCATCTATTAAATACATCAAACTATGCTTCCTTCTTCTCCTTTGGCGACTTTAATTAGTTTCATTCACGTCAAGCTATTAAAGGCCAGTCTAGCTTGGTAGATGGTTACCGACCGGTGAAAGCGAGCTATTGAGATGGCCCATTATTAAAACATTCATGTGTCACTGATGAACCGGCTGATGAACCTTGAGCTATTGAGATGGCCCATTATTAAAACATCCAATGCAAAAGATATTTTTCTATTTCATGGATTAACCTTGAGTAAATGTGAAGTGCAACAAGTGTGTTTTGGGTTAGAATTCTACCATCTATGTAGTGTATGTGAGTTTAGTATGCTATCGTCTCTTTCAATAAGAAAGGTTTAAAAAAAAGTAAGAAAAAAAAAAAGAAAGCGAAATTAATGACTAATTGCTTAATAAATTTGTGCAGCTGCCTAGCTGTATTGTTCAAATTTATCTAATAAATTTGCTATTTAATAAATTATACATAGTACCCTAAAAACTATGAATCACCTAATAAATAGATCAAACACAAATTTTATGTTAAACATTAAAATGATTATGATGATAATAGAATAATTAAAGTATTTTCGAGTCTACAACCTTTTATAAGGAGTATTATTTAAAGGGACATAAAATTGAAAGTGTAGTGGTTTTGAGAAATTGCTCCTCTACGAAAGGTCCTAGGTTCGAGTCCTAGCATCTGTATAGTGTGTGTGAGTCTAGTATGTTATCGCCCCTCTCAATATATGAAAGATCCTCCAAACAAAAAGTTAACATTTCACAACACCATATTCTTTTAAGTTATTATTTACACTAACACCCCTTGAGGTTTTCGGTGTTTTCACAAAACCCTTTAAGGTTTCAAAAATTACACGAACACTCCATAAGGTTTTATGGAGTTTGACTGTTATTCCTCGAATTGGGATGGGCAATTTTATGCTTCAGTAATGATCACTCGTTCACTTGGTCCGAGATAGACTTGAGAGCCCTTTGGGGGTAGGGGTTGCAATTGTCAAAGACCGCCATGTTCCTAGTCTTCCATATTGTCCAGCACGTGAGTGCAATATGATTCAGAACATATTTTCTCTCCTCCTTGGTGTTAAGGCCCACAGTAACACAATCTCACAGCCACTGATGCAAAGTGGTGATGCCATGCTTGTCGATTTTATAGTTTAAAAGGCCTCCAAACCATATCGGCTCAACCCAAGGACAGAGAAGGAGCATATGCTCAACTGATTCCTCCTCAGCATTGCAAATAGGACATAGAGGGGAGGTGTTCGGTTCATTTTTACACATGATTTTTCATGTTATTCACCCACTATTTTGAGTTAGTTCTTGACATTTTATAGCTTTTTACTTCCTTTTTGTGTTTTCTTAGATTTTACCTTGGTTGGGATGAAAATGAGCTAAAAGTGCATTATTAGTTATAAATTCTGTTTTTGTTCATTTTCGTAGGTCAACTTCTTGGCCTGGGATCAACATGCTCTGGTGCTCGGATGAGGTCGTGATCTTCATGAGACTTGTTTGTTGTGTAGATTTCAGCTGCACCAAAATGGATTAAGCTGCATCCTCAACTTGTGATACTCGCAAGTGCACGAGCCGTTTGGTAGTATAGCATATGTAAGTGCGAGGTCGATCCCACGAGGATTGGTGATTGAATGATCCAATTCAGTTTTCCTACACAAAACAGAAACAAAAACAAAGAACATGAAAGAAGGAAGAAAATAAGAAAGTAACTCAAGCAAATAAGTTCCCAAGTTCAATTTAGATTAATGGATTGATTCTAGCTAAAGTATGATTAAGCCATGGTGTGTGGTCATAACCTTGTGTTCCTAATTCCCTAATTTGATCATTTGTTGTCTAACCTAAAATTAAGCATTAGGAACCCATTAAGCATAGAAGAACAATTTAAACAACCAAGTATGTATCTAATCCCTGTTGTCGAATGTCCATACATACTCTTCCTATTCATAGTTCAATTCGAATTAAAGCATGGTGTATACTCTTAATTCAAACCAAGATAGCTAACATGCAAGCCTAAATGGTGATCAATCATTCAAACTAGCATATTAACTTATAAGCATAATGAATAAGAACAAAAACCATAATTGAAACTCGGAAACTAATTCAACTTGAAAACTTAAGAAAAGAATTTACATTACAAAGAAAATTAAAGTGGAACTTGGAAGGACTTAAAGGAAAATTTAGTAAAAGGATTTTTGTTACAATCAATTGAGAACTAGAAAGGAAAACTAAGAGAATTTGAGGGAGAGAAGGGAAGGGAGCTCTAGAGAAGTGTTTGAGAGCTCCCCCCCTTGGGGTGTGTTTACAAGCTTAGAGAACTTCCCTATTTATAGGCCTAGGGGAAGTGAAAATCTGAATTCAATATGGCTAATGCATACAACACTTGTTTTATAAAATCTGAAATGGTTGATGCACTTGTATTAGAAAATCTAAATTGGGTGATGCACTTGTATTAGAAAATCTTGAATTGGTTGATGCACTTCACCAATAGATCCCACCAGCAGCCCTAGCTCATCTTCATGTCACCATGACCAAGCTTCCAACCAGAAATGATAGCTCATACCTAGCTCACCATGACCAAGCATCCAACCAGCACATGCTGAGGTCAGCATGACCAGCAACTTCAAGGGCTTACAACTTGGGCTTCTCTTAATCAAATTAGGACTTTAAGCACTCGAAATTGAAGTTCAGAATGTCTTCTTTCCAGCCATATGTTATTTGGGCCAATCCAAGGTCGGAGGAGGAAGTTAAGGCCAAAACAAATTGCTAACTCATTTTCCGCGCTGATAAGATCCATCCTGAGCATGGTTCTGTGTTTGCTAGGTAACGGACTCCAGATTTATCCAATGGGTCTGAATTTTGGATATGTTATAGTACACACCAATTGGAACAACTTTCATGAAAAATGTGGCCTCATTCGAGCTATGAAGGTTGTTGAAACAAAGCTTGCAATATGACCTACGGAACTGGACTGGCAGGGGGCTGTAGCCAAAATGAGTTTGTCTTTAAGCTCTTCATCCATTCATCCAAATTAGGCCTTAACATGCTTGAATTGCATGAATTATGCTCTCTAAAGCCATCATTATTACCTAAAGCTCAATGAACTGAAAGATAAACACAAAAAGGATTAAAAGCACAAGTTTAACTCAAAAACATAACCAAATCATAAGCTAGAAGGGTACAAAATGATATACAATTATGAACCGATCAAATACCCCCAAACCTAGATTTTGCTAGTCCTCAAGCAAAACAAAAGGAAAACGAAGCTAAAAACAAAACAAGAAGTTAACTAGACCACTTTCGTAGGTAACTCGATTGCATTGAGCGTATGCAACAAGCCTTTAAACCTCTAGGCATCCCTAGTAGGAGGAGTTGTGTCTCCTGAGGGTTTAACAGATACGATACCCACAAACGTTTTTCTAACTCTACAAAACAAAATGGTTAGAAAACTTATTAGATTTGTTAGTCCTTAAGCAAAACCAAAAAACAAAAACAAAACAAAAACAAAAACGTTAACCTTCCAACCGAACAGAAATTTTAAACTTCATAGACATGGCTCAACAAGGAACAAAACAAGCACTAAGGAAGTTCCAAACATTATTCAAGTGCTACCACAATCTCACAAAAATCATGCTCAAGGTGTGTGTGTGAAATAGCCATGAAGATACAACTCATGCTTCTCAGACAACGATATGAATTCCTGCAAGAATGAACACAAGTTTGCCAAGCTAAACCAAAATCAATAGGACTTTACTCATGGATGTAATGGGGTTATGGTAATGGTTAGACAAAGAATGGATATTGGAACACAAAGTCTAAGGAACAAAGTAGAGCATATCATGTAAACAAGATCATTGACATTTGAAATGTAAGGCACATAAATTGAAAAGCTCACAATACCAGATTTTGCAATTGAATCACTTCACAATTTGATTTTGACATTTACACACTTTGTATAATATTTGGCCCAATTTTGCGGCTCTTTACCCTAGATCACCTTGATTTCTCCTTATATCACCCTAGGGTCGTGACTACATTGGCCACACTTCTTTTCTGTTTTTCTTTTAAATTTTTTTTTTTAATAGCTCATTTATTGCCTTGAATACAATCTGAAATACAATCATACTTTACATGTTCCCTAGATGGTAGGATGTTTAATGGATGATAAGGTGATAGAAAGAAATGGCTAAGTGTTTGAGCACAAAGGGGTTTACAATGGAATATGTATTGTATGGGTTGATGGAGGAAAAAGAAAGAGGCTTAACAAAGATGGCCTAAATCATATCTTAGTTATAAACTTGACATTCCAGTGAATCACACAAGCAAAAATGCATACAATTGGGTAAGACATGCAAGAGTTGTATAATCATGGCTAAAGTGCATAAAAAGTTCAAGCATAATTATGTGAGACTTAGCTAGCAAAAGAATAAGATTCAGACCTAACACAATGCTTATCAAATTCCTAAGAGCCATATTAGAAGTTAGACTCAAGATTTATCATTGGTGTGGGAAGGAAAACTGAAAATGACTCAAAGAAAAGAAACATAAGCTAAAAAAAACTTTCCAGCACCCCCAAACTTAAATGAAGCATTGTCCTCAATGTTAAAGCAAAGTAAAGATGATTGAGAACATGTAAATGATAAGGGGAAAAGTTAAGAAGAAGGTTTAGAAAGAAAAAAAAAATATGAATATATAAGCAACTCATGGATGACCAGTTAAGGGCCTCAGAAAACACAGCCAGGGGATCCGGGAAGGTTGGAGGGGTCACAATGGTCCCGCTTAAAACCCAAACTTCTTAGACACCGAAGGTGTCGCCTAAAGAACTCCTAGACACTGTATTGACGGAAGTGCTCACTGGAGTTACCATAAGTCAGCTCATATGAAAAATCTTTTTAAATTTTTAAATTTTTTATTTTTTTTTTAAATTTTTATAAAAAAAGAAACAGAAATTTAAAATAATAACAAGTAAAGAGAAAGGATTGAAATGCTCCCCCTTGAAGCGATTAGGTCGAGTGTGATGCACTTGGAGGTCGCGACTTCTCCCATTGCTCCACACTTCCCATTCTTATGATTGAGGTTGCCATCTCTCTCCATTTTTATTAAGCTGTCATAAATTGCTAAAACAAACACGCAAACTTGAAATGGAATTAAAACTTGAAATTGTTCAGTTAAGAAAAAAAAATAAAGTAGGAAAGCCAAATAGAATCAAACAATGTTACCGATCCCCGGCAACGGCGCCAAAAACTTGTTGTGTAGATTTCAGCTGCACCAAAATGGATTAAGCTGCATCCTCAACTTGTGATACTCGCAAGTGCACGAGCCGTTTGGTAGTATAGCATATGTAAGTGCGAGGTCGATCCCACGAGGATTGGTGATTGAATGATCCAATTCAGTTTTCCTACACAAAACAGAAACAAAAACAAAGAACATGAAAGAAGGAAGAAAATAAGAAAGTAACTCAAGCAAATAAGTTCCCAAGTTCAATTTAGATTAATGGATTGATTCTAGCTAAAGTATGATTAAGCCATGGTGTGTGGTCATAACCTTGTGTTCCTAATTCCCTAATTTGATCATTTGTTGTCTAACCTAAAATTAAGCATTAGGAACCCATTAAGCATAGAAGAACAATTTAAACAACCAAGTATGTATCTAATCCCTGTTGTCGAATGTCCATACATACTCTTCCTATTCATAGTTCAATTCGAATTAAAGCATGGTGTATACTCTTAATTCAAACCAAGATAGCTAACATGCAAGCCTAAATGGTGATCAATCATTCAAACTAGCATATTAACTTATAAGCATAATGAATAAGAACAAAAACCATAATTGAAACTCGGAAACTAATTCAACTTGAAAACTTAAGAAAAGAATTTACATTAAAAAGAAAATTAAAGTGGAACTTGGAAGGACTTAAAGGAAAATTTAGTAAAAGGATTTTTGTTACAATCAATTGAGAACTAGAAAGGAAAACTAAGAGAATTTGAGGGAGAGAAGGGAAGGGAGCTCTAGAGAAGTGTTTGAGAGCTCCCCCCCTTGGGGTGTGTTTACAAGCTTAGAGAACTTCCCTATTTATAGGCCTAGGGGAAGTGAAAATCTGAATTCAATATGGCTAATGCATACAACACTTGTTTTATAAAATCTGAAATGGTTGATGCACTTGTATTAGAAAATCTAAATTGGGTGATGCACTTGTATTAGAAAATCTTGAATTGGTTGATGCACTTCACCAATAGATCCCACCAGCAGCCCTAGCTCATCTTCATGTCACCATGACCAAGCTTCCAACCAGAAATGATAGCTCATACCTAGCTCACCATGACCAAGCATCCAACCAGCACATGCTGAGGTCAGCATGACCAGCAACTTCAAGGGCTTACAACTTGGGCTTCTCTTAATCAAATTAGGACTTTAAGCACTCGAAATTGAAGTTCAGAATGTCTTCTTTCCAGCCATATGTTATTTGGGCCAATCCAAGGTCGGAGGAGGAAGTTAAGGCCAAAACAAATTGCTAACTCATTTTCCGCGCTGATAAGATCCATCCTGAGCATGGTTCTGTGTTTGCTAGGTAACGGACTCCAGATTTATCCAATGGGTCTGAATTTTGGATATGTTATAGTACACACCAATTGGAACAACTTTCATGAAAAATGTGGCCTCATTCGAGCTATGAAGGTTGTTGAAACAAAGCTTGCAATATGACCTACGGAACTGGACTGGCAGGGGGCTGTAGCCAAAATGAGTTTGTCTTTAAGCTCTTCATCCATTCATCCAAATTAGGCCTTAACATGCTTGAATTGCATGAATTATGCTCTCTAAAGCCATCATTATTACCTAAAGCTCAATGAACTGAAAGATAAACACAAAAAGGATTAAAAGCACAAGTTTAACTCAAAAACATAACCAAATCATAAGCTAGAAGGGTACAAAATGATATACAATTATGAACCGATCATTGTTCCAATGGATGTTAACTACAACATATCCAAATTTGAGCTCCATTGGACAAGTATTGCCTATCCAACCAATCCAGCATGTTACCACAGCTCTGGAAATCCGGATTTGGCCAGCTTTTACCTCCTTTGTGTCATCTTAATTTCTTGTTACCATAACTCTTGGTAACAAGAAGTTACCTTAGCTTTGAGATATTTTCTGAAGCAATTGGCATCTTATTGAGGACAAATCTTCATCATGGCAAGGGGACAATGGGCTAAGGCTTTATCAAAGGTGGTAGTTTAATATTAAAAGGTAAAAGCTGGAAAGGAGGAGAGAGGGAAGGAAATGAATTGCAATCTGAAGTTGGGGGAGCCTTTTGAACGTGGGAAAGGAAGTCATTGAGGAGATTACACAGAGGAGAGCAGATTTCGGAGAGCTTGGAGCTTGGAGAAGGCCAAGGGCAGCCAAGCTAAGTGGAGAAGAAAGCTTCCACCATTGATGACCTTGAAGCTTTCATCATTTTCTCAAAATCTGTAAACTCTTTCTAATTTTATTTTGAGTTTGTATTTGGAATGAGTATGAGCAACTAAACTCCATAGTTAGGGCTTAGGTTGAAGCCCTAAACATGATTACCTTATTGTTTTGATGCTTGAGTGTATGAATTTCTAGATATTGTTGATGAATTCCAATTCACCAAATTAATCTATCCTTGATGTATGTTCTTCTTTGATTGATCACCTTTGAAAGCATGCTTCTTGAGATTGTTGGGATTATGTGTATCTTCATGTTATCCTAAGCAATAAATGGATGAAGTAAGAATCATCCATGTGAATTGGTTTCTTGAATACCTAATGTAAACACCATGCTATTAGGGTTCTTGTGATGTTCATATTCTCTTTGAACTTAATGGGTTTTTCTTGTAATTGAATCAAAGTACTAAGCACACCTAGATTCGATTATAGGGAAGGCACAAGTATTGTAGCACTCGTACTGCACTTTACGTACATTAGAGAGAATCAATGCGTCTTGAGCCACTCGTACTGGTCTTGATTGCGAACATCTTCAACAACACGTTTAGAGTTCATCACTTGAGTATTCATGAACATTGGTAGAATTGTTTAGGGTGGATTCCGAAACCCTAGTGTTTGTTACATTTTAATTCCACTCTTTGATACTTCATCCCTGCTATTCTCATTTAAATTCAAAGTTCATTTACTTTCATGCAATAGAAATAGGTCACTTGAACCAAACCAAACCCCCCCCCCCCCCCAAATGTGTGTGTGAGTTGCGTGTTTGACACGTTATGTGTCTTTGTTACTAAATTTTATCTATTTCCGTAATTGTTTTGGACTTTTGGTCCGCGCTGTGTTCTTGCATTTTCTGTGCTGAATCCAACCGTATAAAGAACGTGAATTTTGGACGTACGGTTGGAAAGTTATAGGCAAAACATTGGACAGAGGTCGAAACTGAAAAACAGAGAATTCGACTCTGCCCAAAAACGACCGGTCGCTTTTACCTGACGACCGGTCGCTTTTCACGTCAAAACAGAGAATTTCGACTCTGCCCAAAAACGACCGGTCGCTTTTACCTAACGACCGGTCTCCAGACCAAAAACGACCGGTCGCTCTTACCTCACGACCGGTCGCTGGTCACTGTTCACAGCACATTTCCTTTTTTTTTTTTTTTGTGTTTTGTTTGTTTCTTTTACATTTCTTTACTTTCTTTTTAGTTTTAAATTTGCATTTTTTGCATTGTGGTGTGTTAGTTGAGTGTTCTCTTTGTACTCAAATTAGAACTTATAGGCAACCGACAAGTTCTTCGTGGGATCGACCCCGTACTTACATAATCTATACTTCGATAGATTCGTGCACTTGCGGGTATTTTTAATTGGTTGTTTGCACATTAAATTGTGTCCTTTTAGGAATGCAACAATTTTTGGTGCCGTTGCCGGGGAACTGGCACGGTTGCTTATTTGTTTTGTTTGAGTATATTTAGAGTACTTAATTTTATTTTCATTTTTTCTTTGTTTGTCGTTTCATTTTATTTGAGTTTGTTTTTGTTTCTTCTTATTGCAGGAACACTCTGTTTATGTCCCTTTTGAATTTGGATATTTCATTAGATTGCACAATAGAAGATATCCAAGCTCAAGCTTTGAGAGAAAGGAACATCCAACTAGCTGTGTCTACTCCATTGCCTTTGTCATTCTCACCGTTTTCATCATCACCAAGCTCACCAAAAGTCGAGTCACCTCCACCGTCACCAATGGCAGCCGCAGCTGGAATTGTGGAACTTACTGTGCAAGAATACTCTTCTCCGCCAACAACTGGACAACCATCTTGCATAGTATATCCCACATCCACTTTGGAAAACTTTGAGTTGAGATCGGGCATGATACACATATTGCCTAAGTTCTTGGGAAATCCTGGAGAAAATCCTAATGCACATATCCTAGACTTTGAGGAAGTGTGTTCCACAATAAAGATCGAAGGCATGAGTAGTGATGAGATAAGAATGAGACTTTTCTCATTTAGTTTGAAGGATACAGCAAAGGAATGGCTTCACTATCTACCTCCAAATTCCAGCACAACATGGACAGATCTTGCTTCAAAGTTCTTGCAACATTTTTTCCCAGCACAAAGGACAAATGAACTCCGAAGTCAGATTACTGGAATTCTGCAAAGGCCGGGAGAAAGCTTCCAGGATTATTGGGACCGTTTCAAGAAACTTCTAATCATTTGTCCGCATCATAATGTACAAGCTTGGCTTCTAATGCAGCACTTCTATGAAGGACTTTTTGAAGCGGATCAAAATAATGTGAATGCAGCTGCCGGAGGAACTATAATGACCAAGACTCCAACACAAGTGCGAGAAATATTTGATCTTATTGCTGCAAATGCTCGCCAATATAATTCAAGGCAAAAACCAGTCAGAAAAGGGGAATCCTATGATGTAAGTACCCTTTCTAGTATGGAAGCTCAGATTGCAAACCTAACCAACATGGTGAAGAAATTGGCACCGGGATCATCCAAGGTTTGTGCATTTTGCTCCACAATTGGTCATGACACTGAGGATTGTCCCTTGGCACATGAGGAAGCAAATGCAGTGGGCTCATTTCAGAGAAATCAGTGGCCTAAGAATGATCCTTTCTCACAAACATACAATCCGGGGTGGAGAAATCATCCAAATTTCAGGTGGAGTGACAATTCGAATGTTCAACAAGGGCCAACTCAACCACCTCAAGGCCAACAACATACTCGCCCACCTCATGGTCAAATGCACTACTACAATCCACCACAACCACCACCTCAACCACAATCTACAGGAAAATCTTTGGAAGAACTTGTTGCTTCCATGGCTAGAAACACAGATAGTTTTATCACTGAGACAAAAAGCTACATGCAGAGGAATGACACCCACATGCAGAAAACGGATAAGGCCATTGCCAATCTAGAAACTCAAGTGGGACAAATTGCTACAGCTTTGAGTCAAAGGGAACCTGGTATGATGCCTAGCCAACCAATGATTAATCCAACTGGGCGGGAGCATGTTCAAGCAGTTACCTTGAGAACTGGTAAGGTAATTGGTGAAATTAATAGTTCTAAAGATTTAATTCAAAATGTTGATGACATGCAGGTTGAGCAAGTGGCTGAGCCTAAAGAAAAGGATGAAAGCAACAAAGAGAAAGATAAGCAAGCAGCTTCTTCATCCGAGTGGATCCTAAAGCATGAACTTGCAAGAAGGGCAAGAAAGGAGAAGGTAAGTCGTGAACCTACTAATGAAGAAATCTTACGTGCTCCTTTTCCTCACAGGCTTATGAGTTCCAAAAAAATTCAACAAGCCAAGGAAATATTGGAAACGTTCAGAAAAGTGCAAGTCAATATTCCTCTCTTGGATGCAATCAAGCAAATTCCGACTTATGCAAAGTTTTTGAAGGACCTTTGCACCAACAAGAGGAGATTCCAAGATCATGAAACGGTTGCACTAACGGAAGAAGCTTCTGCTGTTTTGCAAAGGAAACTCCCTCCCAAATTAAAAGATCCAGGAAGTTTTACAATTCCTTGCATTATTGGAGATAAATTGTTTGACAAAGCTTTACTTGATTTAGGTGCTTCAATTAATCTGATGCCTTATTCTGTTTTTGAAGCCCTTAACTTAGGTGATCTTAAACCAACTTATGTCAGCATTCAATTGGCGGACCGATCAGTGAGATATCCAAGAGGAATTTTGGAAGATGTACTTGTGAAAGTAAATGATCTCATTTTACCAGCTGACTTTTTGGTGCTAGAAATGGAAGAAACTCCTATTCCGGGTGCGGATCTTCCATTGATTCTTGGCCGCCCTTTCATGGCCACTGCAGATACTGTGATCAATGTTCGACAAGGAACATTGACAATGACAGTTCAAGGGGAAACAATAAAGTTCAAAGTATATGATGCCTTCAAACTTCCCAATGATGAACATGAATGTTTTCGTATTGATACATTGTGTCATATTGTGCAAAATACATTTAATAGTACTCATGGTACAGATTCATTAGAAAAGGTGTTGATACAAAATCCTCAAGTTGCTGAAATTGTTGACGATGAGTTACTTGAGGCTGTGAAATTCCTTGATGCATGTCCAGCCATACCACGTAAGTACACTCCAAATTTTATACCTTTGCCAGTCAATACTGAAAAGCTTGTTCCTTCTCTTGACAGGGCACCCGAGTTAGAGCTCAAACCATTGCCATCCCACTTGAAGTATGTTTATTTAGGTAAAACAGAGACATTGCCCGTGATTATTGCTAGCAATCTCAATGTGGAAAATGAACAGAAGTTGATGCAAGTGTTAAGAGAACACAAGGGAGCAATTGGTTGGAGTATTGCGGACATCAAGGGAATAAGCCCAACAAGATGCATGCATAGAATTTTACTGGAAATTGATTCCAAACCCACAAAGGATGCTCAACGCAGGTTAAATCCAATCATGACAGAGGTAGTCCGAAAAGAAATTCTGAAGCTATTGGATGTGGGTATAATTTATCCTATTTCCGATAGCAAGTGGGTAAGCCCGGTCCAAGTGGTTCCTAAAAAGTCAGGAATAACTGTTGTAAGAAATGAGGAAAATGAACTTATTCCTTCTCGTGTCAAAACGGGATGGCGTGTTTGTATTGATTATAGAAAATTAAATACCGCCACCCGAAAAGATCATTTTCCATTACCATTTATTGACCAAATGCTTGAACGTCTTGCAGGTCACAGTTACTACTGCTTCTTGGATGGCTATTCAGGATACAACCAAATTGCCATCGCTCCTGAAGACCAACACAAGACGACATTCACATGTCCTTATGGTACCTTCGCCTACCGGCGTATGCCATTTGGATTGTGTAATGCCCCGGCCACCTTCCAACGATGCATGATGAGTATTTTCTCCGATATGGTAGAAAAATTTATCGAAGTATTCATGGATGATTTTAGTGTGTTTGGTCATTCATTTGAATCATGCCTTAACAACTTGTCTTTAGTTTTGCAAAGATGCCGGGAATGCAACTTAATTCTCAATTGGGAAAAGTGTCATTTCATGGTACAACAGGGAATTGTTTTAGGTCATGTGATTTCCAGTCAAGGCATTGAGGTTGACAGAGCCAAAGTAGATGTGATAAGCGGTTTGCCACCTCCCACATCAGTGAAAGAGATCCGATCCTTCTTAGGACATGCCGGGTTCTATAGAAGATTCATAAAAGATTTTTCTAAGATCTCTCGACCATTGTGTAGCTTGCTTGCCAAAGATGCAAATTTTGATTTTAATGATGAATGTTTGGCAGCTTTTCAAAAGCTCAAAACTCTTCTCACAACTGCACCGATCATTATGCCTCCAAATTGGAATTTACCTTTTGAATTAATGTGTGATGCATCTGATTTTGCAGTTGGAGCTGTATTGGGACAAAGAGTTGAGAAGAGATTGCATGCCATATATTATGCAAGCCGTACCCTTAATGATGCTCAGTTGAACTATTCAACTACTGAGAAAGAGCTTTTAGCTGTAATTTTTGCTTTAGAGAAATTTCGTTCGTATTTGATAGGCTCTAAAGTAATTGTTTTTACTGATCATGCAGCTTTGAAATATCTCTTGGCAAAGAAGGAAGCAAAACCAAGATTGATACGATGGGTTTTATTGCTCCAAGAGTTTGATATAGAAATCAGAGATAAGAAGGGATCGGAAAATGTGGTAGCTGACCACCTTAGCCGATTGATCACTAACTCCAATACCGAAGAAGACACTCTTCCTCTTCGTGAATCCTTTCCTGATGAGCAACTTTTTGCATTACAAGTTTCTGACCCATGGTATGCTGACATTATCAATTTTCTTGCTACAGGAAATATACCAAGGGACTTGTCAAGAGGTCAAAAGGACAAATTGCTGAAAACCACCAAGTCCTATGTGTGGGATGACCCATATTTGTGGAAGTATTGTTCGGACTCTGTGATTAGGCGATGTGTTCCCGAGACCGAATCTCAGTCCATACTCACATTCTGTCACTCGAACGCATGTGGTGGCCACTTTGGAGCCAAGAAGACAGCATTAAAAGTTTTGCAAAGTGGATTCTATTGGCCAAGCTTGTTCAAAGATGCCTCACAATTCTGTCTATCTTGTGATAGATGTCAACGGATGGGTAACATTTCATCTCGAAATCAAATGCCTTTAAATCCAATTCTAATTGTTGAAATATTTGATGTATGGGGAATAGATTTCATGGGTCCATTTCCTTCATCTTTTGGAAATCTATTTATTCTACTTGCGGTTGATTATGTTTCAAAATGGGTGGAAGCAATTCCAACCAAGACTAATGATGCGAAAGTTGTTCTTAGCTTTCTTCGAGCCAATATCTTTTGTAGGTTTGGAACACCAAGGGCTATCATTAGTGATGGGGGATCCCATTTTTGCAACCGATCATTTGAGACCCTACTCAAGAAGTATGGCATAACTCACAAGGTGTCCACCCCCTATCACCCTCAAACTAGTGGACAAGTGGAGATTTCTAACAGAGAGGTGAAGCATATATTAGAGAAGACTGTTGGTCCTACTCGAAAGGATTGGTCTTTGCGCCTTAACGATGCTCTCTGGGCCTACCGAACTGCTTACAAAACTCCAATCGGTATGTCTCCATTTCGCTTAATCTTTGGTAAACCTTGTCATTTACCTGTCGAGCTTGAACACAGGGCCCTTTGGGCAATTAAGAAGTACAACTTCGACATGAAGGAAGCAGGAAATATCAGAAGGTTACAACTGAGCGAACTGGACGAGCTTCGCAATGATGCTTATGAGAACGCAAAAATTTACAAGGAAAAAACAAAGGCGTTTCATGATAGGCATATCATTAGGAAGTCGTTTGAAATAGGGCAAAGAGTATTACTCTTTACCTCTAAGTTCAAGCTTTTTCCAGGTAAGCTTCGATCCCGTTGGACGGGCCCGTATATTATTACTAATGTCTACCCTTATGGTGCAGTTGATATCCGACATATTAGCACGGGAAATGAATCGAAGGTTAATGGGCATAGGTTGAAAGTCTACCACGAAAATGTTTTGCATCAAGAAGATGAAGTGCTCCACTTCATTGATGTACCTGCTATGGTGCAAAACTGAGTTGGGAAGGTAAGTCCCAAATTAATCTAAAAAATATATATTTAAAAAAAAAAAAAAAAAAAAAAAAAAAAACCCAGAAAACGACCGGTCGCTTTTCACTTGCGACCGGTCGCGAGTCGCGCAAAATAAAAATTTCAATCTGTGAAAAACGACCGGTCGCTTTTGCCTTACGACCGGTCGCTCGTTGGTATTTTGGAAGAATTAGACTCTGCCTAAAAACGACCGGTCTCTTTTGCCAAGCGACCGGTCGTTATTTTGGTTTTCTGAGAAAATTGAATCTGTTTAAAAGCGACCGGTCGCTTTTGCCTTGCGACCGGTCGCGCTTCGCGAATTTCTTTGTTTTTGAATCTGTTTCAAAGCGACCGGTCGCTTTTCACTAGCGACCGGTCGCTTTTCACTCGCGACCGGTCGCTCGTCGCGATTTTTTTTTAAAACCGGTTCCTTTTCTTTTCTTTTCTCTCTTCTCTCTCCTCACTTCTTCTTCTTCCCAGTGACAGAACCCTCTCCCTCTTCGTTTTCTCTCTTCTCCCTCCCTCTACCTCCCTCACAACCCACCCTAATCCTAACCCAAATCACACTTTTCTCACTTAATTTTTCGAGTAGAATCCGTTTTTGGCTTCTATTCCTTGAAATTTCAAGTGTTTTCATCAATTTTGGAGGATTTTCAGTTAGGGTTACTGTTCACCCAAGGTAAATTTCGAATTTTTCTTTGAGTTTTCCTTTGATTTTCTTAATCTAATTGCTTTTCTTATTGTTTGTTCGTGATTCTAACTTGTTTTTCTTTGTTTTTGTTGTTGATTGTGGTTTGTGGTTGTGTTGGTGTGATTTTGCTCAATTGGGTATGTTTTTCTCACTCTCAATCTCTTATTTGATTATTATTGTTGTTATTTGTGTTTATTATTGTCTCATTACATTTGTGGTTGAATGTTGGGATTGTGGTTTACATTTTGGAATTTTGGCATAATTGTGCATTGTGATTAATTTTGTGGAATTGTTGAATTTATGCATAATTGTGGTTGAAATTTTGGCTTTGTAAATGCAATTCTGGCATTGTGGTTAAATTGTTGGCATATTGCATGTTTGGGAATTGTGGCATGAATTTTGTTGTTTTCTTGCTTTGTGCATATTGGTTTATTTTCTTTAGATGTCTAGAGCTAGAACCGGTAAGAAAAAGGGTGCATCTTCTTCAGGAAGTGCACTGTTCGGTTCATTTTTACACATGATTTTTCATGTTATTCACCCACTATTTTGAGTTAGTTCTTGACATTTTATAGCTTTTTACTTCCTTTTTGTGTTTTCTTAGATTTTGCCTTGGTTGGGATGAAAATGAGCTAAAAGTGCATTATTAGTTATAAATTCTGTTTTTGTTCATTTTCGTAGGTCAACTTCTTGGCCTGGGATCAACATGCTCTGGTGCTCGGATGAGGTCATGATCTTCATGAGACTTGTTCCAATGGATGTTAACTACAACATATCCAAATTTGAGCTCCATTGGACAAGTATTGCGTATCCAACCAATCCATCATGTTACCACAGTTCTGGAAATCCGGATTTGGCCAGCTTTTACCTCCCTTGTGTCATCTTAACTTCTTGTTACCATAACTCTTGGTAACAAGGAATTACATTTGTAAAATAGATATTTTCTGAGCTTTTGGCATCTTTGTGAAGTCAAAGCTCCATCATGGCAAGGGGACAATGGGCTAAGGCTTTATCAAAGGTGGTAGTTTTATATTAAAAGGTAAAAGCTGGAAAGGAGGAGAGAGGGAGGAGAAGTCAAAATTGCAATCTGATATTGGGAGCCTTTTGATCGTGGGAAATCAGGCTATTCCACATTCTACACAACTTGAGAGCAGCTTTTGGGGAGCTAAGAGGAAGGAAGGAGAAGGAGGTGCAGCCAAGGAAGAAAGGAGAAGACTTCCACCATTGAAGACTTCAAGCTTTCATCATTTCCAAATCTGTAAACTCCTTCTAGTTATATTTCGAGTTTGTATTTATAATAAGTATGAGCAACTAAACTCCATAGCTAGGGCTTAGGTTGAAGCCCTAAACATGATTACCTTATTGTTTTGATGCTTGAGTGTATGAATTTCTAGATGTTGTTGATGAACCCCATTCACTAATTGAATTTTATGATATGTGTTTGCTTCCTTTGCTTAATCACCTTAGGTTGTATGCATGTAGCTAAAGTTGAGAAGTTGTGTAAGATAACCAAGAACACAATTTCTAATTAGCAACAAATGATTGAACTTGTTTAAGTGAGCATCATGTGAATTGGTTTCTTGACAACAATTGATGAATTCCAATTCACCAAATTAATCTATCCTTGATGTGTGTTTTCCTTGATTGATTACCTTTGAAAGCATGCTTCTTGAGGTTGTTGGGATTATGTGTATCTTCATGTTTTCCTAAGCAATAGATGGATGGAGTAAGAACCATCCATGTGAATTGGTTTCTTGAATACCTAATGTAAACACCATGCTATTAGGGTTCTTGTGATGTTCATATTCTCTTTGAACTTAATGGGTTTTCCTTGCAATCGAATCGAAGTACGAACCATACCTAGGTTCGGTTATGAGGAGGGCACAAGTATTGTAGCACGAACCATGCACTTTACGTATATTAGAGAGAATCAATGCGTCTTGAGCCACGACCCATGGTCTTGATTGCGAACATCTTCATCAATACATTTAGAGTTCATCACTTGAGTATCCATGAACATGGGTAGAATTGTTTAGGGTGGATTCCGAAACCCTAGTGTTTGTTACATTTTAATTTCACATTTTGATAATTCATCTCTGCCATTCACATTTAAATTCAAAGTCCATTTACTTTCATGCAATAGAAATAGGTCACTTGAACCAAATCAAAAAAACCCCCCCAATGTGTGTGTGAGTTGCGTGTTTGACACGTTTTGTGTCTTTGTCACTGAATTTTGTTTGTTTCCGTAATTGTTTTGGACTTTTGGTCCGCGCTGTGTTCTTGCATTTTCTGTGCTGATTCCAACCGTATAAAGAACGTGAATTTTGGATAAACGGTTGGAAAGTTATAGGTCAAAAACTGGACAGAGGTCGAAACTGAAAAACAGAGAAACGAATCTGTCCAAATGGTGATAAACGGGTGATAGAAAGTGCTGTTTGTGTTTTTCTTTGTTTTCTTGTGTTGTTTCATTTCTTTTATCTTCCTTACTTCATTTTTAGTTTCCAATTTGTATTGTGTTTGTGTGTTGTGTAAAATTAGTGTTCTTTACGTACTCAAATTAGAACTTATAGGAAACCGACAAGTTCTTCGTGGGATCGACCCCGTACTTACATAATCTATACTTCATTAGATTCGTGCACTTGCGGGTATTTTTAATTGGTTGTTTGCACATTAATTTGTGTCCTTTTAGGAATGCAACATGCACCTCAGTCGGAAGAGGCCATGCTCACAGCCACTGTGGTTACTGAGCGTAACCTCGATCTTAGTCCCTCCATCCAAACCGCTGGACTTCTTCAAGTCCAGTACCTTCTTAGGGACCGTAACATATTACCTCTAGCTCGCATCTATAAAAAATACAATGAGTCTGTTGTGCGAGAATTCTATGCTGCTTTCCCTAGTGAGGAGGTTAGAGCTAATGAAAATGTGCCCATCAAGGTTCGGGGCAAAAATGTTGTGCTATCCCCCTCTATTATTTCTGAAATCCTTCACATACCTGTGCATGACACTTCTGCTTGGAACCCTTCTCTGTTATGCCATTTTGACATGCAAAGCGCAGCTGAAACACTTTTATATGCTGATCCTACTGCCTTTGCATCTCAAACCAAAAAGAATGTCCTCATTCAGGGTAAATTGACACCCTACTTTGCCATCTTGTGGAGCTTTGTGCGCCACAACATCTACCCTTCCGGCCAACGGTCGGAAATTCCCACAATGGGGGTCAGGATCCTGAAATGTTTGCATGAGGGATATTTTTCCCTACCTATTTGTGACATTATTTTTGAACGCTTGAAGGCTTGTGCACGTAAAAAGAGCATAATCTATTATCCTTGCCTTGTTAGTATGTTATGTGAACGCTCAGGGGTTAGGGCTCGCCCTAATGATATATTTGTTGAGCCCATGGGTCCCATTTCGGACACTTCTGTGTCCAAGAGCATTTCTCAGAGGCGCCATGCACCTGCACCTGCACCTGCTCCGGTGCCACCCCATATGCCACCACCACCGCCACACAGGCCGGCACCACCACCGCCATTCCCACCTGCTCCCAGTATCGACACTTCTGCTTGGGACCCCAGTCATCAAGCCATCTGGGACATGCAAATGATGCAATACCAGCAGATGCAGCTCCAGTATCAGCAGATGCAGCATATGAGCACTTCCATTGACACCATTTGGACGCACCTCCAGATGCCAGGTCATCCCGGGACCTCTGCACATGTTGATGGTGATGATGTTGATGGTGATGATGATGATGAGACTGATGATGATCAGTAGTTCTTTGAGCTTTGTACCCTTTTGAACTTTTAATTTATTTTGTTTTTGGGTTATATTTTGAGACGGGTATTAGTTAGTTTGTTTCAACTTTTACTGTTAGTTCAACTTTTATTTGTTTACTACTTCTTTTATTTTGTGATTATCCATCCCATTTTTTCTATATGGCATTGTTTAGTATTAATTCTCCATCATTTATAAACATTGTTTCATATAAGTTTGGGAAGTAGGTTGCTTTATGATTATGCACTCAGAATTTTGGCTCAAATGCTTATTTCATTCCAAAACATGTGATTCTACACATAATCTAAAAAAACAAAAAAAAACAAAAAAAAAAAAAAAACAATAAATTTCTGAATCACTTGTTTCTTTTGCATTTTGAGCTAGCTGAGGCTTCTGCTAATTGCCTCTGTCTGTTCTTGCTTGTAGAATCTGCAGCAGCTCTACATGCTGGTTGGCGCTGTAGAGCCGCTTCTGCAGGTCCGCCACCAGAGCTTTCAGGGCCGCCACCTCCTCACTCAGTGCCCCGCACTCTCGTGTTCTCGCCAGTAGGCGCATGCCCAAATTTGTGGCCGAGACCGCGTTGAGCACGGTTAGATTGTGGGACTCGTCCACTGCCATCTGGTCAGACCTCTGCGCCACATGCAGGTGATCTGCAACTGTCAGTCTGCTGACAGTCATGCCCTCCGGCATTACTACCCTTCGCGGCACCACCTCAGAGAAGTTTGAGGCCGAGCCATGATGGTATGAGGAGTTTTGGAAGATAGGGGTTGGATGAGCCCTTATCTGGGAATTTGGTGGTGCTAGTGACAGCTCAAGGTTGAGATCATCAAGGTGAGTGCATGAGGATGCCATTGTTTTGTTTTTGGATGTTTTTGATGGTTTTCCTTGAATTTGCAGAAAGAAATGCAGGGTACTCTTCCGCTTGCAGAGGCATGGTTTAAATAGACGTTTGCTGATGAGAGATTTGTGGTTCAGCTGTTTGCCATTTTCTCTCGATACCTACGCTTCACGAGGATTTTGCGGTCGCATGCATTTAGAAGGAAGCATTTCTACTTTTTCTTTAATTTTCTTTTTACCTCCGTGTTTTCTGGTGTTTTATGTTTTTTTTGGTGCTTTGTGTTTTGTTTTGTTTTATTTTAATTTTGGGAAGTGTGTTTTCCCTTTCGGCTGTCGTCTTTGTTTTGTTTGGGAAGTGTGCTTCTTTTTCTTCTGCAACTTCATTTCTTTCAATTCAAAAAAAAAAAAAAATAATAAATAAATAAATAAATAAAAATTAAAATACACGGAAAGGGCAAAGACAACCAGGCACACCACTAATACATTAGAAATTATTCTTTCACAGTGCTCGGTGTCTCGGCCATTGGACCTTTGAGTTTAGCCCTATGGCTATCCTCTTCCGGGGCTTCTCGCACAGCCTCTTGGGGCTCATCACTCGAGCTCCCAAAGATCGCACTCTTAGCTTGAGCATACCTACTTTCGCGATCTGTTTTCTTGCATTTACCCGGTTGGTCCAGGTCCTCCAGCTGCTTTCTCATGTCATGGGCGTAAACACTTACCATCTTTGAGAGATTTTGGTTCTCTTCCCGCAACGCCTCTAGCTGGTGTCGATTCACCTCCACTATCCTTGCCCTTTCCCTTTTTAAACTTTTAATAATACTCTGGCACTCTTCCACCATACTTCGCTCCGCCGCCAACTGACCTCTTAGCACCTCCACCTCATGGGACTTCGCAAGTAGGCGATGACCCACACTTGCGACTGTTGCGGTGCTTTGCACGCTTAGTGCCAGAGCATCGCTCACGACCCGGTTGTCATCCCTTGATCCCAGCACCCGTATATCCTTGGGAGTTACTAGATTTCTAGCAACTCCAAGGGCAACATCGTTGTCCAGCAGTATCGAGTCATTCACTGTCACGTGCCCCCGTGCAGAGGCAAAGTAGGGCATCCACACTGGTGCCACTGCTTGGCCCCGAGTCTGAGTCGGTGGAGCTAGGTTGAGATCCAGCGAGAATGGGTAGGAAGAAGCCATTTGAACTTTCTTTTCTTTTTGTTCTTTCTTTTCTCTGTTGTGTGTTTCTGCGTTTGTGTGTTTTTCCCCAACTCTTTCTCTTCTTCTTTTATAGAGTTAGTTTCTACGTAACCCTAGACACGGCGCTTCTGCGTTTTGCGCGGCCCTTACGGCCTATCCCCTTAGGTCACCTCACCTGGTCCCCAACCCCTTTAATTACAGTTCCGCCTTTCAGCACTTTTGAGAAACGAAAGTCGTCACACCTTCCTATGAAGCCAATAATTCTGGCTTGGGACCGAGAGAGAGACCGCTGCTTGTCGACACGTCTCTCACTTTGTATCCCGTGACTCACAGGTGCCGAGACTTCAGGGCCCACTTTTTTCTATTTTACTGAGTCCTCGCTCTTTGTGCTTCTGACTTGGTTTCTCTGTTTTATTTACTTTCTTCACTTTTGGGCTTTCGTTTGGGTTGGGCTTTCATTTTGGTTTGTGCGTTTCTTTGGGTTGGATTTCTGCATGTCTGAGACTGTTGTTAGGGCTTACTGTTTTATTTGTTTCTGTTTGGTTTCGTTTTTGTTTTTGTTTCTGCAACCGTGTTGTAGTTGTTTTTCGTGTTTGTTCTTGTATTTACTTGCTTTATTCCCTTTAATTCTTGTTATAACGTTGTTGATGCCTAAATTCATTAACATTGAGGACAATGTTTGTTTCTAAGTTTGGGAAGGGATAGCAAGTCTTTTTCGTTTCACTTAAATTCTTGCTTTAATTTGTTCTGTTTTCTTTTCAGTTTTGAGTCTTTTTGTTTTCAAGTCACTTTCCGGACATATATGATGAGATTGTGATGAATGTTTAAATGACTTGATTGAAAATGCTAAAAAAAAAATAATAATTTGTTATTCACTAAATGGCATCGTTCTAGCATGATATGTTTGAAACCCTATACGCACTTGCCATTTGTTTCATAATTCTCTAGTTGAGGGACTTGCATGATCCAAAGAATTGTTTCAAGCATGAATTAGACTTGTATAACCATATAATGTGAGCTTTGAACCTTGTGCTTCAATTCATGAGTGTTATACACATATTCTTACTTTTCTTGTCATCTGAGTTGTTGTTTGATCTCATTTTTCATTGATTTGGTTGAGCACTTAAAAGTCACTCATTCTTGTGCAATTTGATTACATGACATTTGAGAAATGATATTAAGGCCCTCTTTGGACCGTTTGTGCCTTTCAAGCAAACCCTATGCATGCTTAAGCATGATTTTCCATTGTTAACCACCTTGAGCCTATATGTATGCCTTTTCTTTCAAGTAACCAATTATTACTTCTAGCCTTAGCCTGAAAAACAAGAATTTACCTTTCTAAGGAACTCGTGAGCTTTAATTTAGATGTGTTTTTCATGCTAAGTTTGGGAAGTTTGTTATTACATTTCGAAAAAGAAAAAAAAAAAAAAAAAAGAAGAGTACCTCACTCAAAGGGTGAAAGAAAAGAGAAAAGTTGTGGTTATGTGGCAATGGTTTCAAATTCAATTCCATGTTTCTTGGTTGTTCGAATGGAAGGAAGGAGTGTGAATCATAATTAGTGGAGGTATAAGGCTTTGTGGTCTAATTGATCACATAAAAAAAATAATTAAAAAAAAAAATGAGTGAAAATCTCAAGCGTGATGTTTCAAAGTCTTTTAGTCAACGATTATATGCTCTTACATTGTGAGTTCCTTGGACTTTGTTGTATCCATATCCTTCATTTCTTACTCACCTTACACCCTTAGCCCCATTACAACCTATAATAAAGACCTAAATTGATCCTAAATGTCATGTGGTTGATTTGCACACATTTTTCAGCTTTTAAGTGTTTAGCATCCTTCTTGAGATCATATTCATGCATGTTTTTCATCTTGCTAATTGTGAGTTAAGTCCCTTATGGTTTAACTCTATTCTCATACTTACTATTGAGTGTTGCATTGTACCCCTCTTCCGAGTGATTCATTTGTGAGAGGACAACTTTGGTGAGATTTGAAGTTACATTTGTGCTTGGAATGATTTTTGAAGTTGTGTAAAAACTGAAATTGGAGAATGAGTTCCATTTGGCCATCACACTACTACACTTGAGCATGTTGTGTTATGAATTTTGCCGCCTTGTGAATAATGTGTAAACTGAGTTTTTCTTGTGAAAACTTTTGAGTCGTTTGCATGAGTCGCTCTCTCCTTAGAAAGTGTTCGGAAAGTTTTGTTTCGAGTCTTGTTTTAATTTCTGTTTTGCTCGAGGACTAGCAAAAGATAAGTTTGGGAAGTTTGTTCGGTTCATTTTTACACATGATTTTTCATGTTATTCACCCACTATTTTGAGTTAGTTCTTGACATTTTATAGCTTTTTACTTCCTTTTTGTGTTTTCTTAGATTTTACCTTGGTTGGGATGAAAATGAGCTAAAAGTGCATTATTAGTTATAAATTCTGTTTTTGTTCATTTTCGTAGGTCAACTTCTTGGCCTGGGATCAACATGCTCTGGTGCTCGGATGAGGTCGTGATCTTCATGAGACTTGTTCCAATGGATGTTAACTACAACATATCCAAATTTGAGCTCCATTGGACAAGTATTGCCTATCCAACCAATCCAGCATGTTACCACAGCTCTGGAAATCCGGATTTGGCCAGCTTTTACCTCCTTTGTGTCATCTTAATTTCTTGTTACCATAACTCTTGGTAACAAGAAGTTACCTTAGCTTTGAGATATTTTCTGAAGCAATTGGCATCTTATTGAGGACAAATCTTCATCATGGCAAGGGGACAATGGGCTAAGGCTTTATCAAAGGTGGTAGTTTAATATTAAAAGGTAAAAGCTGGAAAGGAGGAGAGAGGGAAGGAAATGAATTGCAATCTGAAGTTGGGGGAGCCTTTTGAACGTGGGAAAGGAAGTCATTGAGGAGATTACACAGAGGAGAGCAGATTTTGGAGAGCTTGGAGCTTGGAGAAGGCCAAGGGCAGCCAAGCTAAGTGGAGAAGAAAGCTTCCACCATTGATGACCTTGAAGCTTTCATCATTTTCTCAAAATCTGTAAACTCTTTCTAATTTTATTTTGAGTTTGTATTTGGAATGAGTATGAGCAACTAAACTCCATAGCTAGGGCTTAGGTTGAAGCCCTAAACATGATTACCTTATTGTTTTGATGCTTGAGTGTATGAATTTCTAGATATTGTTGATGAATTCCAATTCACCAAATTAATCTATCCTTGATGTATGTTCTTCTTTGATTGATCACCTTTGAAAGCATGCTTCTTGAGATTGTTGGGATTATGTGTATCTTCATGTTATCCTAAGCAATAAATGGATGAAGTAAGAATCATCCATGTGAATTGGTTTCTTGAATACCTAATGTAAACACCATGCTATTAGGGTTCTTGTGATGTTCATATTCTCTTTGAACTTAATGGGTTTTTCTTGTAATTGAATCAAAGTACTAAGCACACCTAGATTCGATTATAGGGAAGGCACAAGTATTGTAGCACTCGTACTGCACTTTACGTACATTAGAGAGAATCAATGCGTCTTGAGCCACTCGTACTGGTCTTGATTGCGAACATCTTCAACAACACGTTTAGAGTTCATCACTTGAGTATTCATGAACATTGGTAGAATTGTTTAGGGTGGATTCCGAAACCCTAGTGTTTGTTACATTTTAATTCCACTCTTTGATACTTCATCCCTGCTATTCTCATTTAAATTCAAAGTTCATTTACTTTCATGCAATAGAAATAGGTCACTTGAACCAAACCAAACCCCCCCCCCCCCCCCAAATGTGTGTGTGAGTTGCGTGTTTGACACGTTATGTGTCTTTGTTACTAAATTTTATCTATTTCCGTAATTGTTTTGGACTTTTGGTCCGCGTTGTGTTCTTGCATTTTCTGTGCTGAATCCAACCGTATAAAGAACGTGAATTTTGGACGTATGGTTGGAAAGTTATAGGCAAAACATTGGACAGAGGTCGAAACTGAAAAACATAGAATTCGACTCTGCCCAAAAACGACCGGTCGCTTTTACCTGACGACCGGTCGCTTTTCACGTCAAAACAGAGAATTTCGACTCTGCCCAAAAACGACCGGTCGCTTTTACCTAACGACCGGTCTCCAGACCAAAAACGACCGGTCGCTCTTACCTCACGACCGGTCGCTGGTCACTGTTCACAGCACATTTCCTTTTTTTTTTTTTTGTGTTTTGTTTGTTTCTTTTACATTTCTTTACTTTCTTTTTAGTTTTAAATTTGCATTTTTTGCATTGTGGTGTGTTAGTTGAGTGTTCTCTTTGTACTCGAATTAGAACTTATAGGCAACCGACAAGTTCTTCGTGGGATCGACCCCGTACTTACATAATCTATACTTCGATAGATTCGTGCACTTGCGGGTATTTTTAATTGGTTGTTTGCACATTAAATTGTGTCCTTTTAGGAATGCAACAGGAGGGTCGCAATTTCTTCTTATGAAGGACAGAGGAGACAACAATGTGACCATTTAGAGCTTTCCAAAGAAAATGTCGAACCTTTGGTGGGACGTCGGCATGCCAAATCAACTTCCAAACCTTTGAGTCAATCAAGATAGATGGAGATGGCCTTCTCAAGGAGGTTCGCTGATGAGAAGTGTGAATGTTGTGATAGCTAGATCTTACCGAATACTTTCCATTTTTCTCGCTTGGCCACACCAAACGATCCGCTTCCGAAGTGATGCCAATGGGGATGCGCCGGATTGCATTAGCCTCCTCATTCGAAATTAACGGGCGAATTGAGTCCAGATTCCATGATCTAGTGTTCCAATCAATTATGGTCTCCACAGTAGCGCTTTGGTCAATGGTTGTATCTGGATATGGACACAATTCCCCACCCTGGATGTTGGTAATCCATTTATCTGACTAGATTCGTGCTTTTGCTCCATTCATAATTTGCCATCTTGCTCCATTTATGATCACCCTTCTACCTTCAATAAGGCTGGCCCATGCCCATGAAGCCCTGCTACCTTTTTTGGCCTCGAGAAAATTACAATTCGGATTGTAGTGAGCTTTGATTAGTTGTGCCCAAAGGAATTCAGGTTCGGTGAGTAGCCGCCAGCACTGTCGAGCAAGAAGGGCCAAATTGAAGTTATGAAAATCACGGAAGCCCATACCGCCGTCATGCTTGGGCAGACCCAAATGAGCCCAGCTTACCCAGTGAATCTTCTTTTCCTCATGTTTCTGACCCCACCAAAAATTAGAGATCTCCTTCTCCATCCTTGTGCAAAAAGTTTTGGGAAATAAGAAAACTCCCATTGGATAAGTCGGAACGGCTTGTGCGACGGCTTTGATGAGAACTTCCCTTCCAGCTTGGGAGAGAAGAGATTGTTTCCATCCACTAATCTTACGCAATAGCTTCTCCCTTACAAATTGCAAAGCATCTCTCTTTGACCTCCCCCACATTGTTGGGAGGCCTAAGTATTTACCAAGGTCCTCTACCGCAGACATGCCAAAGATAGCCCCTAATTCAGTCCGCAGGTTTGCTGGGGTGTTTGGACTGAAAAAAAGGCTAGATTTCGCGAGGTTGATTTGTTGCCTAGACACTTTAGTTTACCCAATTCAATTGCAAAAGAAGCCACACATTCGATTAGGGTCATAGTTCGGGGGTAAAACGGCTGAAAATTCATTCATAAACAATGTCTTGTAATAAGCACTTAACTAGCCCAAACTTTAATGAGGATTTCACTAATAAATCTATTTTAGCATGACATAATATACAAAAACCCTTGTAGAGCCTATTTGAAGTGAAAAACCCAAAATTAGCCACTTGTTATTTTCTAATTGGTTCTTATAAAATTTGAACATACTTCTTAAAGATGGTCTAGGGTTTGGTGGAGTAATATTGGTAATGTGGTGGAGGATGTTCGTCGGTTAATGGTTGATCGAGAGGTGGCTGGAGTGTTCTACCAACACCGGCAGGGTAATGGGGTGGCACATAGTCTAGCTCAGCATGGGTTGAGAGTGAGATCTCGCCTTTTTTGGAAAGATCGTGCTCCTCCATGGTTAAGCATTCTTTTAGATAAGGATATAGCTATGGTGTAATTCATTGTTTGTTTTGAGATGCGGTGGTACTCTTTTTCCTTGACCGGATTTTCCCCCATTGGGGGTTTTGGATGGCAAGGTTTTAATGAGGCCACACTAACGCTCTCCGTTCGTTTGTAAACTTTATCATTGGTTGGTGCTACGGTTGAATAAATCTTTCTATTTGATCAAAAAAAGAAAAAAGAAAATGATAAGTGAACCATTTGGAATCTATGGCCTCACCTGTTTGGGAAATATAGTCAGAAATGCTTTTAGGTTTTCTCTGTGGCCTTGTTCTTGCCATAGGATATTTGAAGGCTTGTTTGTCATTCGAATAATTCTTTTAGGGCATGTTTGGTAGGGCTCACTAGATAGGACTGTGCTATATTGTACCTGAAGCCCATGTTTGGTTAGAAAGGGGACTAATTTAAGTGGGATTGTAGAGCCCAACAGTACCAAAAACGCCTCACTCGCTCTCGCTATACAGCGAAGCCAAAAATGGGTTCGCAAAATAAGCCTTCGCTATATTGAACACGCCTCTCTCTGTGGTCTGCAACTCCGCCTCTGCGACTCCACCTCTCCTTCGTTCAACATCGACTCATCTTCTTCGAATCTTGACCCAGGCAAGTTTTTCTAGTCTTTCCCTTTGGATACCTCTCTCATCCCTTCTTCCATCTCTTTGATTTTTGCAATTGTCCTCAAAAATTTTGATTGTGTGCTCTGAGAATCCTTCATTCCTTTTCTCTGTTATTTTCTTCTTCTCTTCTCTAATTTTCGTAGAATCCATATCTATTGTAGTGACATATATATACTTGATGTTAATTGGCAATTAATTTGCAATTGGGTATTTAAGAAAACCTAGAAATTCAGAAGTAGAGTAGACTTTTGACATGAATCCTGAGTTTATTGAACTTACTGGTTCATGTGGGATGATGCATCCTTGTGGTTTCAGTTTTTATGGATTTCATTACCATCTAATGTATTTAATTGGTCTATACATGTGAAACTCTGAGATCTGGAGATGGTAAGAAATAGTTTGGATGCCCAACTCTAAGTTGAGGTGTAAGTTTTGAAGTGCCTTTTTGGTTATTCTTTCTACTTGCCACTGGAAACAGCAAATTGTCGTCCTTAATTGATATAAGATTTTCATTACTAACCTCATCAAGCCCAACACTTACAGTCAATGGTTGAGGAATATATCCTGCCTTCCTTGTTTCACTTGTTAAACTTTCAATTGTTGTATATATCTCCTCGGACTGATTATGAGACTTATCACCTGCAGTAAATATATGAACATTACTATCCACTTCAATCCAACTACAGCCAGGCGTCTTCTTGAGTCCCATGCCTCTGATATCTGATCTAATCCTAGTAACTTCATTCCGTTTCCCGTAATCTTCATACAAGTTTGCAAGAAGGGTACGACTTACTCTCGTTCAAACTGTATTCAATTAGATTAACTAACATAAGAATGTCTGTACCTTTTTTTTTCCTTTTTTTTTTTTTATAATCTTTTTCCCTATTTCCCCATTGTCATTATTTGCAGGCCTTTGTCTTAACTTTGGCACTACCTAGGTCTGCGAATTTTATTTTATTTTGGTTGGTGATTTAGTGCTAAAATATTACACAGAGGAAGATTTGTAGTTTTGAAGTTTGCCAATTTTCTTTTTTCTTCGTTGGTGATTTGGTGATTCAATTTTCTTTTTTCTTTTTTCTTTGGCCATGTCAAAGCAAAGTCATGCTCTGTTTTTTCTTTTTGTTTGGAGAAAGATTTATAGTTTTGGAGTTTGCAATTGCCCGTGATTGATTGTATCTGTCATTTGATAGAGCAATTTGCGTCCTGCATGAATATCACTTGGTTTTGGTCTCTCAAATAAGAAAATGCAATAAATAACATGGTGTTAATTAGCAGCAGCAGCATCTTTTGGCCAAAAGTGAAATAATCCTACAACTCTTTTCTTCATATTTGTTGTGGTATTAGGCACACATTGGTTGATAATTTTTGGTCCATTTGGGGTGAATTTTCCATACTTTGCAAATGGTATGAATTATGGCTTTGCATTAATTGTTATGTTTCTATTTGCATATGAAACTTTTTGTTTTCAATTTGGGGTTATTTCACTTTCAGTAGGATTTGTTAAGTGCAATAATTCTTTTTTTTATTTTTTTATTAATAGATATGGATCAAAGACGAATGTTGTTGATATTATTGTTGGAGATGTGGCATTTAGAGACCATGTGTGCTTGCACGATTCTTGTTCTTATGATGCTAAAAAATATGAGAAGAAATCGAAGACTTTTAGAAAGACGTTCCCTCAATAACCGTTCGTTTGTTAGACATGAGAATCGATTACGTTATTTGAACAGTATATTAGGCAATGACAGAGCATGTGTGAGTGAACTAAGAATGGATTTAAAGACGTTTGGTTTATTATGTGATTTGCTTCGCACGGATGGAAGGTTAAAGAATGACGGTTTGGTGACTGTGGAGGAGCAAGTATGTATGTTCTTGCATATGCTTGCTCATCATGTTAAGAATCGTACTATTAGAAATAGATTTGTTCGATCAGGAGAGACTATTAGTAGGTACTTCAATTCCGTGTTACAGGGCATTTTAAGATTACAAGGTAGCCTATTGAGAGTACCGGAACCTGTAGGTGATAACTGCACAGATCATAGATGGAAATGGTTTAAGGTATGTTTATTATCCTTTGGCTTTCTTTTCTATGATCTGTGCAGCATATAAACTTAATGAAAGCTCTCCTATCTTTTTTTTTTTTTTTTTTAAATAGAATTGCTTGGGAGCACTAGATGGAACATACATTAAAGTGCGAGTAGCTGAAACTGAAAAACCGAGATATCGGACTAGAAAGGGAGAAATTGCAACAAATGTGTTGGCCGTTTGCTCACGTGACATGCAATTTATATTTGTGTTGCCGGGTTGGGAGGGATCCGCATCCGACTCTAGAGTCCTTCGAGATGCCATAACTAGGCCTAATGGATTAAGAGTTCCTACCGGTAAGGCTATTAGCTAGTGTCCACTTTATAAATAATTGTAAGTTTATATCATTATACCAAACAATAATAGGAATTGACTTCTTTTATTTTTATTTTTGGTTATTAGGTTATTATTACCTTGTAGATGGTGGGTACACAAATGGTGAGGGATTTCTTGCACCATATAGAGGAACAAGATATCATCTATCGGAATGGAGAGAAGGAAATACACCTGTAAATCATCAAGAATATTTTAATATGAAGCATGCTAAAGCAAGAAACGTAATAGAACGTTGTTTTGGGTTGCTAAAAGCTAGATGGAGCATACTAAGGAGTCCATCTTTTTATCCAATAAAGACACAATGTCGAATAATTACGGCTTGTTGTCTTTTACATAATCTCATTAGGAGGGAGATGTCTAGAGATCCACTAGAGCATGAAATAATTGAAATTGAAGAGATGGAAAATGTGATAGAAGGTGATATGGTTGGCACCATTGGAGCATCGGATGAATGGACTACTTGGAGGAATGACTTGGCCTTCGAAATGTATAATGAGTGGCAAGGAAATGCGAATAACTAGCCAACTCTTGTTATTTATGTTTGAGTTCTTAAGGTGATTTCTTTTTTATGTGATTGTAATTTGTATTTGAGGCATGATAATTCAGCCTTAACAATGTATTGATTATGGTATTGTAGTCAATTTATCAATTTATTTGCAGATTTTATTTTTCATTTTGTTTTTAAGGTTATGTGATGTACTAGAGAAGAGTCATGCTTTGAAACAAAGTTATGTTTTCTTTGCATATTCCAATTATTGATTGTGGTATTATTTTATTTGTGTTGATTATTCTTAGGGATGGAAAGTGAAGGTAACAGTCAAAACTTTGAACAAGGAAAGAAAGGAACTAGGCGGACATGGTCCAAGTT
Organism: Prunus avium; assembly: GCF_965620075.1. NCBI lineage: Eukaryota > Viridiplantae > Streptophyta > Magnoliopsida > Rosales > Rosaceae > Prunus > Prunus avium. The sequence continues at coordinate 28,507,270 of NC_142286.1, forward strand.
TGAAGAAGATGCATTTTTGAACGTGCTAGATGATTTTGTGGCTGCAGGCCACCGTTGTGAGACTGGTAGTTTCAAATCTGGTACTGTGGTCCAAATGGAGAAGGCTTTGAATATTAAATGTCCTGATTCGGGGCTAAAGGCATGCCCTCATATTGAATCAAAATTGAAGAAGTGGAAAAAGCAATATAGTATAGTCTATGACATGATAAACACAAGTGGATTTGCTTGGAATGATATAAAAAAGTGTGTTGAGGTTGACAGTAATGATGCATGGGAAACTTATGTGCAGGTACATGATTACTTATTTTTGCTATTTTTCTTACATAAAGATGTCAAGTGGGTTTGATGAGTGTAGATTTTAAACTTGCTTTTGTTACTTTTTTTTTTACATATTGAAAATAAGCTAAGTGGTGCCTTGTTTTATCATAGCACCACAAGGAAGCAGCTGAATGGAGGATCAAACCATTTCCTTTGTTTGATAGACTTTCTAATATCTTTGGAAAGGATCGTGCTAACGGACAAAGAGCTGAAGCCCCTGCTGACATGATGGAAGAGCAAAGCAATAATGAAGTTAATGCTAGTGATAATTGTGTCCAGGAAGATGCATCTCCTATGTCTTTAAACAGAGAAGGAAGCCAATCCATGAACAGTCAAAATAAGAGGAAAAGAGCTGCAAGCTCAAGTGATGAAGAGAAGATTGTGACTGTATTGGAGAAATTATTTGAAGCATCTGGGAAAAGGATGCAAATGGTGACTGAGGCTATAATAAAAGGTAATGAAGATCGATCTGATATTGCCAAAGAACTCAAGAAAATGGGATTTTCTCCTTTAGATCAAATTGCAGCACTAAAACTCATTTTGGAGAAGCCACAAAATATATCTATATTCATGTCTTTGGATGATGATATCAAGAAAGTGTTTGTTGAGCAGTTGCTTAGTGACAATACTTGAGGACATGGCCTAACTAAGTTTGATGCATCTATCTTTTTTGAAACACCACAAATGATGCATTCACAAGATTGGCTTCATTTTGGAAACACCACAAATTGTATAACATTTTGCTAGCATTAAAGCTAGATGGTTCATGGTTGTGGGGCTTATTAGTTTCATTTTGAAATTGTGGATGTTTATTTGTATGTATTAATGGTAGAATTGTGTATAGTGAACTGAACCTCTAATTTCTATGTCATGTAGATGACTTTGGCATATATGAAGAATTTCTAACTTTTGCGCATATGAAATGTACATGTGAATTTGGTTTGGAGGAAAATGTACATTTGAATTTGGTTTGGAGGAAAAGAAATATATATATGTCAATTTGGTAATTCTAATAACCAAAAAACTTACATTTAATTATTTAAAAATTATTATTTTTAAATATAAAATAATTATTTTTTAGTCCGACACAACACCAAACATAGGTCTTCACTATTTTTACAATCCAGCTTCTTAGTCCGACGCAGCACCAAACGTAGGTCATGACTTAATCCAGCTTAGTCCAATCCGAGCTAATCCGAGACAGTCCTAGGATTTAGTCCAGTCCAAGACAGTCCGCCGTACCAAACGACCCCTTAATGGAGTACTTTTGGAAGGAATTTTTCCTAATTCATGTTACGAAGCGATTACAAGATACATCCAAAAATCTACTGGTGGTAAACATATAATCTCTTGCTTAAGAATGAAGAGATGGAAAAATTTCTACAGGGTAATTATTGTATACGTGAAGGCAGAGATGGACAGAGAAGAACCGCAAGAGAGCTGGCAAATTAATTACTAGAATTTGATATTAGCAACATATACTGGTCGCAAAGTCAGCAATTAAGCATCAAAATTAGGGTACTTAAGAACAAGAATACAGAAAATCAAACAAAGCAAGCATGAAACAGGAAATGTAATTTGTAGCTAGTCGAAAACGTTCACTATTTTTCTGTACTCGTATAGAAACATATTACGAACATTATTGAACAAATTAATACAAGCAAATTACACCACTACACTTATTGTAAGTAACAAAACAAAATGCACCACACCCATACAAGAATTCTAAACAACAGCAGCTCCAAGATGAACATGCATTTAAAATAAAAACCTTGTGCCTCTGTTTCTGTGTCCCCTCCTTCTTGTGCCTCTTCCTTCTAAATTTCCCTACAAACCAGTCATGATTCTTGCTTGTCCAAAAGCTCCCAGCAGCCACCCCAACTATTAGACCACTAATAGCTCCTGGCAGAACCGCAGACCAATCCAGTACAATTTGAAACCCAGAGTCTTCTTCTTCAAGGATTGATGACAGTGGTGGTGGCGTTGAGCTCTCTGAATCTTTGCAATTCTTCGACAAAGGCTTTTCACACAGACATGAGTTTCCTTGGTATGAATCTTCTAGGAATGTACCAAATTGTTGGCCAAGTGGTATTGGACCCCAAAGATGGTTATGGGATACATTGAAGTACCCGAGGAAATTAAGTTGTGCCGGATTACCGGGGATCCTTCCTGGGAGCTGGTTTTGGGAGAGATCCAGCGATTCAAGAGACTTCAAATTCGCTAAAGATGAGGGGATGAGACCAGTGAGAGTGTTGCTGGAATTTGGAAAGGTTTAGAAAATGAAGGCCTCTAGACTCCCAATGATACCTGCTGGAATCTCTCCTTCAAATCTGTTACTTGAGAGATCTATCAATTTGAGAAGATAATAGAAGACTCCATATTTATATGAGCTGTCTGATGTCGAAAAGATTTCAAAATAAGGTTGCTGGTTCTCATCAACAAATTTCATGGAATTCCAGTTCCCTAAATGCACTTCCACCCCAATGGGCAAGGGCAAGGCAAGTGCTGTCACTCTTCACGTGAATAGTGGCAGCCTTTGCAATTTTGTTTCCACCCCTATTGGCAAGGGAAAGGACAATTACAATTCACTTTAATTTATTTTCTATTTTTTATACTTAAACTTTAACAATTAATTTTATTATTTAAACTTTATAGAAAAAAAATTTCAGAATGTTTTGGTATTTTTTTCAATTTTTATTATATAAAAAATGGCAATCGTTGGATTGTAGTGGAAAATTTGATCGGACGCCCTAGGTGCTGCCACGTGTCTTGTAGCAGTAGAAATTTTTTTTTGAAAAGCGTGCTGACGCCAGCAAACCCAGGCAACAACGTGCTCTGGAGTCGTCTCTCGGGCCTGGGCCCCCTCCTGATCGGGCCAAACTACTGCGGTGGACTTGCGCTAAGTAGTTGGAGGGCAACATTCCTGAAAAACCATTGTTTGATATATCAATAATGAAAAAATAATACAAATACAAATAGAATGACTTCATTGAGACTCAAACTTGGGCCTTGTACTAAGGGATATGCACTAGAAACCAGCTTCACCAAATACACTTTTGTGTCAATGTATTGCATGTACGCTAGAGTATATATACAATTTTTATAGTATTAACATATATTATAAAGTAAAAAAAATTTGGGCGGTGGCGCCACTTGCACCATGCTAGGGCCGTCCCCAGCCATAATAATAATAATGTCTAGATTATTCTCAACATCCCCCCCTTAAGCTAGACTTTTTTCATGCCTTAAAGTTCTCATCTTATTGATGAGCAGGTCTTTCTTCAACCGTTTGGTGAACAAATCTGCCAGTTGGTCTTGGGACTTGCAATACAAAACCTCAACTTCTTTGTCTTTGATTAGCTCTCTAATAAAATGGAACTTGATCTTGATGTGAAACATTGGATTTTTAGAAAGGCATATAGCTAATTTGTTGTCACATAACAGTTTTGAACTTGATTAATCTCTTCTAGAATATACTTTTCAGTCACCTAGCTTGACAACCTGCTGATGCTATAGCTTGACAACCTGCCGATGCTAGAGCAACATACTCAGATTCAGTTGTTGAGAGTGCCACTGTAGATTGCTTTTTGGAAGACCATGATACAGCACTTTAGGCAACGCTAAAGAGATAACCAGAAGTGCTTAATTTTGAAAGTGTCAACAAATATGTCATTAAATAATGTAATGACTTGGCCAGGGTTATCATCTTCATATCATATCTATGTCTAAGATCTACCCAAGTTTAAATATATTTATTTCGTGTTTATGAGCTGAAGTCATTAAGGCTGAAAAGTCTTGAACCAGAGTTTATAAGCCATGGTCCACACAGAGACATTCTTGTCAAGCTAACCATTAATCAAAAGTCTTTCAAAGCTAACAACAGATAGACGACAGAGAAATGAAAGAAACTTATCAAACAGAAAAAGGAAAAATGTAGTTCGTTCCTACGTAGCTAGTCGAGAACTTACACTCAAACATATTACAACAAAAAAATTACACCACCACGCTTACAAGAATTCAAAACAAAAAAACAAATACTAGTCTAATTTCTGTGTCCCCTCCTCGCCCTTGTGCCTCTTGGCTTCTTACTCCTGCTAATCGTCTCTACAAACCATTCATGATTCTTGCTTGTCCAAAAGTTCCCAGCAACCACTCCAACTATTAGACCACTAATAGCTCCTGGCAGAACCACATACCAATCTAGTTCAATTTGAAATCCAGAGTCTTCATCTTCTTCGAAGATTGATGGCGGTAGCGATATTGAGCTCTCACATTTCTTTGACAACGCCTTTCCACACAGACCTGAGTTTCCTTGGTATGAATCTTCTAGGAATGTTTCAAATTGTTGGCCACCTGGTATAGGACCCCGAAGATAGTTATGGGATACATTGAAGTACTCGAGGAAATTGAGTTTTGCCAAATTACTGGGGATCCTTCCTGAGAGCTGGTTTCGGGAGAGATCCAATGATTCAAGATCAGTCAAGTTCCCTAAAGATGAGGGGATGTGACCAGTGAGAGCGTTGTTGGAAAGGTTAAGCGAAATAAGGGCTCTTAGATTCCCAATGATACCTGCTGGAATCTCTCCTTCAAATCTATTACTTGAGAAATCTATCAACCTAAGCAGATAAGGGGTCTGAAAATAATCCAACTCAACACCTTTTTCAAAAGTCGTGATCGAGTATACAAAAGCATAGCCACCTGAGCTGTCTGACGTCGAAGAGACTACAAAATAAGCTTGCTCACTACTCTTGTCAACAAATTTCATGGAATTCCAGTTCTCTAAGTAGTTAGAGGGCAACATACCTGAAAAATCATTGTTAGATAAATCAATGATGCACAACTTTGGGAAGTCATGGTTAGTTGCAGACTTCCCAATCATGCCATGAAATCCATTAGACCTCAAAATGAGAATCGACAATGCTGGAAGTGTCCCTAACCAAGAAGGGAAGATGTCACTTATCTGATTGTTTCCAAGGTTAAAAAACTCTAATAGAGTGCAATTTGCTATTGATCTTGGTACCTTCCCCTGTAACTGATTGTAACTCAAATCAACCATTTTCAAACTACTTTCGCCTGTTGGACATAATTGAGGAATATTGCCGTGAAAAGAATTGCTGTTCAGCGTAAATATTTCCAAACCACTGGAGTTACCCAAACACTGTGGAAGCATGCCACTCAAGTTGTTGTTGGACAAATCAAGAATGTGTAAATGATTCAAGTTGCAGAACGAGGGCGGAATTTCTCCACTATAATGATTTTCTGGGACAATGTAATTTCTGATTGATTGTGGTGGAATTGGCAGTGAACCTTGTATCAGATTTGACCAGAGATTTGTTGAGAATTAATGACTAACTCACTGCCCTTTTAAGATCTTGTTGTTGATGGACTTTGGACAAAGAACTCAATGATGGATGAGTCTTACACACACACACAGAAATTAACCAAGCACAAATGACACAAGTGTTTATAGAGGTTCAGCAAATTGCCTACATCCTCTTTGGTGATCACCTTGAGAAATTTCACTAATGAAGATAGGTTACAACTTTGGTTTACAAAGGAAACCCCCTTAGAACACTACCCTCACAATCTGTTTCTCTCACACCCTTGCTCAACACCTTGATACACTTAGAGAACTCTCTTGCTCTCCCCTTAGTTTTTTTTTGAACACACAACTAAAACTTCAGCTCTAACTCAACTTGGAATACCAGCTTCTTCCACTTACAATTATTCAACTTGTTTTCTCCTCTTGTGTTATCTTACTTCACCCCATTTCCTACACAAGCCAATAGACAAGAGATAAGATATCAGCTTGTCCTCCACGTTCTTCCCTTTAGTCACCACTTAGACTAAATGTCAGATCAAGTAGGTAAATAGAATCCAACTCAGCCACCTCCCACTTACACCAACAAAATGGAGAGTGATATCTTTGAAATAAGATAACCAATTAGCCATGAGTGCTCTCCCAACTATCCAGCAGGTAGTCAACGTTCATTTAACTCAGAAGTGACCCACTAAGCCTCTGAAATCTTGTGGAAAGCGATAGCCATTGAAAACACTGTTGAAAACGCGTAAGAAATCGTCACAGCACGACTGGGACGACCGGTCGCCAGGAACTGGCGACCGGTCGCTTTTGGTTTTTCCTCCAGACCTTGAATCTGCTTCTAAACGACCGGTCGCAAATGCTAAGCGACCGGTCGCTAGCTTCCTGCGACCGGTCGCAAAGAACTGGCGACCGGTCGCTCGTTGATGTTGCTCCAGACTTCGAATCTGCTTCAAAACGACCGGTCGCAAATGCCTAGCGACCGGTCGCTTTTAGGCAGATTCAAAATCTTCCTTTCAGCGCCAAAACCAACCTTGTATCCTTAGGTGAGCCATTTTCCCAACAATCTCCACCATGGCGAGCCTAATACTCCTTGTGGACATCATTGCCTTCTAGGACATCTGTAATGTCTTGAGAATCGTCCTAATAACTCTCAAGAACTCCACCTCAATCTTTAGCATGTAACAAGATTGAGCAAGCTCAAACAATGCTTGAACTTAGCTGTTGTGACTGGCTTTGTTAGGCAATCTGAAGCGTTCTCATTTGTATGAACCTTCATTATTGTGATGTCTCCATCATTCACCCAATCCCTTATCCGGTGGTATCTCACATCAATGTGTTTGGACCTCCCATGGAACACTTGATTCTTCACTAAGCAAATAGCACTTTGACTGTCACTTAGAATCACCACCAAGTCTTGAGCTATCCCGAATTCCTTTGCCAATCTCTTCAGCCATACCGCTTCTTTTGAAGCTTCCGTTAAAGCCATATACTCCGCTTCCGTAGTAGACAAGGCACTAACCGATTGTAACACTGCTCTCCAACTAATCGGTCCTCCACCACAAGTGAAGACATATCCTGTGGTGGATCTCCTCTTGTCTAGATCTCCTGCATAATCAGAATCTACATACCCCGACACACATGCCTTTCCTTGTTGTCTTTCAAACAATATCCCAAGCCTTTTGGTGCCCTTCAAGTACCTGAGAATCCATTTTGCTGCTGTCCAATGTTGCCTTCCAGGATTCGCCATATACCTTGACACCACACTAACGGCTTGGGCTAAGTCGGGGCGTGTGCACACCATTGCATACATGAGACACCCTACCAAGCTTGCATATGGAACTTTACTCATTTCCTCCTTCTCCACATTCGTAGAAGGACATTCTTTTGCACTTAACTTAAAATGCTCCGCCAAAGGAGTAGACACCGGTTTGCAATCCATCATATTAAACCTTTCAAGTACCTTGGAAATATACTTGCTTTGTGACAGCCACAACTTGCCTTCCATTCTGTCTCTCCTTATCTCCATTCCTAGGATCTTTTGTGCAGCACCAAGATCCTTCATGTCAAACTCCCTTCCAAGTAATGTCTTCAAATTCTGGATTTTTGACATGTCCTTACATGCAATTAGCATGTCATCAACATAAAGAAGCAAAAGGATGAAGTTACCATCCTTGAATGCATGAGAGTACACACAACAATCAGATTCACATCTTCTATACCCAATCTTCATCATGTAAGAATCGAAGCACTTGTTCCACTGCCTTGGAGATTGCTTCAGTCCATACAAAGACTTCTTCAACCTGCAAACCAGATTTTCCTTCCCTGCTTCAATGAACCCTTGAGGTTGGCTCATGTAGATGTCTTCCTCCAATTCACCATGAAGGAAAGCAGTCTTCACATCCATTTGCTCCACCTCCATGTCCTCTTGTGCTACTATGGAGAGTAGTAGTCGTATAGAAGTATGTTTCACCACCGGAGAGAAGATTTCATCATAATCAACTCCCTCCTTTTGCAAGAATCCTTTTGCCACCAACCGAGCTTTGAATAAGGTGGCACCCTTCTCATGCATTTCTTCTTTCTTCCTAAACACCCATTTGCAGCCAATAACCTTGCGACCTTTGGGTTTAGGAACTAACTCCCAAACTGAGTTTTGGTGTAGAGATTCCATCTCTTGCATCATAGCTTCCATCCAACTTTCCCGTTCCTTGTTCTCAACAGCTTCTTGGAACGTGGTTGGTTCTTCTTCACTAGCATTTAGGGCATAGTGAACTGCATCCATCTCCCATCCAAACCTTTGAGGTGGTTTGATGGTTCTCTTGGGCCTGGACCGAGCTATAGATGATGGCTCCACCTGTTCTTGAGCCTCTTCTTCTTCTTGAGTGTGTTGTTGATGCTGCCCAGCTTCTTCCTCTTCAATGTCGGACTCCACCTCCTCCTGAACGTCTTCAGTTGGCTGTTTCTGAGTAGTCTTTCTTGACACCTTCTTGAGTGGAACTTCAAAGGTTGTTTCTTTCTCAACAACATCCTCCTTTGCCTCTGAATTCTTGACTTTGTTCATAGGTATGGTCTTCTCATCAAACACAACATTTCTGCTGAGTATCTTCTTGTGGTTCACTGGATCCCACAGCTTGTAGCCCTTCACACCACTCTCAAATCCAATGAAAATACATTCAAGAGACTTTGGCTTCAACTTGGATCTTTCATCACTAGGAATAAGTGCATATGCACTGCACCCAAACACCTTAAGATTCGAATAATCGATTGACCTTTTAGACCATACCTCCTCTGCACACTTGAACTCAAGATTTCTTGAAGGCGATCGGTTAACCAAATAGGCAGCGTGGTTAACCGTTTCTGCCCAAAAAGATTCGGGCAACCCTGCATGAATTCTCATACATCTCTCACGCTCCATGAGAGTTCGGTTCATCCTCTCCGCAGCTCCATTTTGTTGGGGTGTCTTCTTCACGGTAAAGTGCCTCTTAATGCCTTCACTTTTGCAAAACTCAAGGAACTTGCTGTCCTTATATTCACCACCATTGTCACTCTTTAGGATCTTGATCTTTCTTCCGGTTAGGTTCTCTACTTCCGCCTTCCACTCTTTGAATTTGGTGAAGACCTCAGATTTCTCCTTCATGAAGTAGACCCAAACCTTCCTGGAAAAATCATCCAAGAAAGTCACAAAATAGCGAGCTCCACCCTTCGATTTAACCGGTGATGGCCCCCATACATCCGTGTGAATATAATCTAGCACACCCGTGCTTTCTTCCTCTTTGTTTCGCTGCTTGAAAGCTATTTTTGATTGCTTTCCCATGGTACAAAATCTGCAGAACTCAAGCTTGCAACTTTGAACACCTTTCAACAATTTTCTGTTGTGTAGTTCCTGCATGCCCCTCTCACTCATGTGCCCTAGCCTCAAATGCCAAAGCTGAGTTTCATCTTCCGAGTCCTTGCTTGTAGATACAGCTGCTCCACCTATGATTGTTGTACCACACAACCTATATAGACAATTAGGTTGAATCTCACCCTTCATAATCACAAGTGAACCTTTTGAGACTATGAGTTTCCCTCCATTTGCTTTGAATGAATAACCATTCTTATCAAGAGTTCCAAGGGAAATGAGATTCTTACGCAACTTTGGAATGTGCCTTACCATTCCAAGCGTCCTAACAGCCCCATCATGCATCTTTACCTTGATTGTACCGGTTCCTTTGACTCTACACATTGAGCCATCCCCCATCATCACTTCACTGCTATCTTCTTTCTCATACGTGTCAAACCACTCCTTGTTTGAGCACATATGATATGAGCATCCGGAATCCAAAATCCAATCGGAAGAGGAACACCTTGAAGAATTAGCCAATGCATTTGTTTTAACATTGCTATTAACACACAAAAGCTCACCATCACTTTCCGTGACATCCTCCGCTGTGTTTGCTGCATTCTTCCCTTTGTTCTTCTTCTCCTTCCATATGGGGCAATTCTTTTTCCAATGCTCCTTTGACCCACACTCGAAACAACCATCTTTCGCCTTGGATTTGGACCTTCCTCTATTGCCTTTCTTGCCTTCACGCCTCTTTGAACGACCTCTCTCTCCGGTCTTTGCAACTAGACCTTCACCTTGAGAGTTTTCTCCCGAACGTTGAGTCATCCTATGGTGTGTCATGATGTCTTGCACCACAGGCTCAAAATCAAGAGTAACCTTTCCGAACATAAGAGTGGTTCGGAAGTGTTTATAGGACGAAGGTAAGGATGTCAACAACATGAGAGCCTTATCCTCCGGACTATAATTCACATCCATTCTCTGCAAGTCAGCAACACATCTATTGAAACTACTTAGATGTTCCATTAGATTTCCTCCCTCCTCCATCTTAAGATTCAGGAGTTCTTCCTTGAGGAAGAGTTTGTTGGACAACGATTTCCCTGCAAACATCTCTTCGAGCTTCTCCCATGTTTGCTTCGCTGTATCCTTTATCACGTTGATGAGCACCTCATCGGAGAGATAGTTTTCGATAGCTCCTCTGGCTAACTCGTCAAGAACTCCCCACTCATCATCCGTCATGCTTGCTGGCTTCTTCTCCTTGCCAACCAACACTACATGGAGCTGTTGTTGTGTAAGAGCTGACTTCATCCTTCGTTGCCAAAGAGTGAAGTTCTCCTTCCCTGTGAAAGGCTTTAACTCCACCTTCATACTTGCTGCCTGTGGTGGCTTCATATGCTGTGAACTGCTACCACTCTCAGCTTCCATGTCACTTGCCATCTTCAACACACTAGCACTCCAAGAGAAGAACTAGCTCCAGCTGCCAAACACAGCTCTGATACCACTTGTTGAGAATTAATGACTAACTCACTGCCCTTTTAAGATCTTGTTGTTGATGGACTTTGGACAAAGAACTCAATGATGGATGAGTCTTACACACACACACAGAAATTAACCAAGCACAAATGACACAAGTGTTTATAGAGGTTCAGCAAATTGCCTACATCCTCTTTGGTGATCACCTTGAGAAATTTCACTAATGAAGATAGGTTACAACTTTGGTTTACAAAGGAAACCCCCTTAGAACACTACCCTCACAATCTGTTTCTCTCACACCCTTGCTCAACACCTTGATACACTTAGAGAACTCTCTTGCTCTCCCCTTAGTTTTTTTTTGAACACACAACTAAAACTTCAGCTCTAACTCAACTTGGAATACCAGCTTCTTCCACTTACAATTATTCAACTTGTTTTCTCCTCTTGTGTTATCTTACTTCACCCCATTTCCTACACAAGCCAATAGACAAGAGATAAGATATCAGCTTGTCCTCCACGTTCTTCCCTTTAGTCACCACTTAGACTAAATGTCAGATCAAGTAGGTAAATAGAATCCAACTCAGCCACCTCCCACTTACACCAGAAAATGGAGAGTGATATCTTTGAAATAAGATAACCAATTAGCCATGAGTGCTCTCCCAACTATCCAGCAGGTAGTCAACGTTCATTTAACTCAGAAGTGACCCACTAAGCCTCTGAAATCTTGTGGAAAGCGATAGCCATTGAAAACACTGTTGAAAACGCGTAAGAAATCGTCACAGCACGACTGGGACGACCGGTCGCCAGGAACTGGCGACCGGTCGCTTTTGGTTTTTCCTCCAGACCTTGAATCTGCTTCTAAACGACCGGTCGCAAATGCTAAGCGACCGGTCGCTAGCTTCCTGCGACCGGTCGCAAAGAACTGGCGACCGGTCGCTCGTTGATGTTGCTCCAGACTTCGAATCTGCTTCAAAACGACCGGTCGCAAATGCCTAGCGACCGGTCGCTTTTAGGCAGATTCAAAATCTTCCTTTCAGCGCCAAAACCAACCTTGTATCCTTAGGTGAGCCATTTTCCCAACAAGATTTAAAGTAATTAGATTTTTCCATGGAAGAATGATTGGATTTTGCTCAAATCCTGTTAAGAAGTTGTCAGAGAGGTCAAGAGTGAACAAAGTTTCTCTAGTTGCGTTCCACAACCATTTTGGTATTCGCCCATGAATATTGTTTTGACCAAGGTATAGGTCGGTTAATTCGTATTGACTTCTTAAAAACTCTGGAAGCTCTGTTAAGTTGCAGGAACCCAACCTTAGAACTTGAAGCTGTGGAAGAGTAAAACTCAAATTGGTTTTGATATGCAGTGATAACTTGTTGTATGATAATCGAAGTACCTTTAACTTTTTGAGCTGGAAAAACTGATCAAACTGAACTAAACCACTCAAGTTATTATAGGCAAGGCCAAGAGATTCAAGATTTTTGAGCTGGAAGAGAGACCTAGGAATTTCTCCTTGCAAATTGTTTTGCCCGAGCAATAGAGTACTTAATTTGGCCAACTTCATAAACCAAGATGGGATTTGACCAGATATTTCATTAGTGGCCAAGTTTAGATGTTCAAGTTTTGTCAGGTTAGCCATAAAACATAAGAATTTTCCAGTTATGTTAGTTTCTGTAAGGAGCAAAGTGTGGAGCTTGGTTAGCTTTCCAACCCATGACCAAGAATCAATACCTTGGCCTGTGGAAAAATTATTTGAGACTTCATAAAATGAAGACATGTCAAGGTAACGGAGCTGGGTAAGGTTTCCGAGTGAAGATGGAACATGGGGATGAAATTTACAGTTGGAGATGTCCAAGAAATTTAAGGAAAGAAGGTACCCCAGAGAAGTAGGCAGTTGGCCAGAAAACCCGGATAAGGAAAGGTTGAGATATGTTAGGTTGGTGAGATCATGACCCAATCTTGATGGTATTTCAGAGAAATGGAAATCATTATCTGAAAGGTCAAGCCTCTGCAAGTGAACAAGTTGGAAGAGGCTGCTGTTGGAGTTGAGAGAACCATAGAGACAGCTGCTGCTGAGGTCAAGGCCAACAACATGGCCAGACTCCTCATCGCACTCAACACCCTTCCATGAGCAGCAATTGCTCCGATTCTGATCTCCTTCTCGCTTCCAAGATGCAACCTTCGGAAAAGCAAAAAGATGTACAGAAGCAGACTTGTTTACCGTGAAGCTTTCCTTGAATTGAAACAAGGCAGAGCACTCATCAACATGGCCACTTCTCTCTACTGTCTGCACAAATGAAAAACAGTGAGTAACATTGAGTAACAGCAAAACTATACAATGTGGAGAAAAAAGGTTGCCCCATGAAGATCCCATTCCCGTGGAAAGTTTCGTTTGTGATTATCTGTGTTTGTGGATCTTGCAATATTAAGGTGGAGAAATGAACCTCCTTTTATAGACACAAGACAACAACTCATGAAAAATAATCAAAAAAGAGGAGACTAGGAATTGAAAAGAAAAATGAGCCGATCACTAGAAGACTTGGAGTCAAGTCGTCTGCGAGTAGGTGAAGTGATTAAGGCATAAAAGTCTTTAAAGTCATAACTAATGGTTGAAATTTATTATTTCGTGTTTATCACGCTGAAGTGAGTAAGGAATAAAAGTCATTGAACGAGTTTATAAGGCACGGATCACCACCAAATACATTATTGTCAAGCGCATCAAAGTCTTAACGTCCTTCCTAAACCTTTTCAGTATTCTCACTCCATTCTCAAAAGTTAATTTTGGGGCACAAAAAAATATTAGATCTAAACACCTAGGGCCCATTCAGTTCACGGATTGAACTTCTTAAGAATGAACTTCCCATGTCTAATCTCATAAGATAGGAATGAAGGATGTTCATTCCCATGTTTGGAAACGCTAGGAAATTAAGACATGGAAAAGTAATTTTATCTCATTCCCATGTTTGGTTTGTGAAGTATTAGGAATGAAACATTGTTCAGTTTTTCAACAATACCCTTACTTTTTTTTAATATTAGAAGTTATTAATATTTTAACAATAATCTTTTTCTGCTTTCAATACCTGCAAAAACATAAACAAAATAACAAAAACAAAAGTCTAATCATGTGGCCAAATGGATCACAAGGACTATGAAATAACCATGTTCCTATTCAATCAAACTCATATTGTTTGTGCAAATAATGTTGGCCAAAGGCCTTCTGATGCCTAAGTTAGTTCGAGCGTTTGTAGGAAAACGAATAGCTAACAAAAGGGTACGAAGATGTATGTATGGTGTGAACCGGGTGGCCGGAGCCGTGTGGAGAAAATATGGAGAGTGAAGAGGGAGAGAGCTTCGGGTATTTTTCTCGGGTTTTAGGAGTAGGCTTAGATGTACCTTGAATGATGAATGAAGTCATCTATTTATAGGAGCCTCAGAGGCTAAGGTTTCATAGAGAATAAAACTCTTATTAGGAAGGAGTTTATTATTTACCTAAATTGTAGAGATTGAGTCCATTAGGGATTTGATTGGGATCCAAATCTCCTAATTTGATGATGACTATATCTTCTTATTAGGATAATATCTGAATTAATGATATTATCTTATTAAATAAAGATAATATCCTATAATTAAGATATTATCCCTATTTATTAATTGGCCAAATAAATTGGTTCAATTATTAATTAATTTAAGGGATAATCTTCTTTGGGAGTTTCACTAAAATACCTAAAATGAGGGCTGAAATTATAAAAATACCCAACACCCAAAACACTTTATAAACATACCCAAAACTCATCATTACACACACTCAAAACCCATTTATAAACATACCCAAAACTCATCATTACACACATACCCAAAACCCATTTTGGATATGTTTCTATGTTTAAATAGTGATTGGGTATTTTTATAAATACATGTCTAGGATTGGGTATTTTTATAAATATCTAATCTTGTTTTTCACTTAGCGTGCTATGATTGGAGACGAAAATATTTTCTTCTACACATATTCTATATCATATATTATAAAAATATAATACGGAATGTTACGTATTCAAACCGTCTATGTTGTAGATATTCAGTCATATAATATAATACGGAATGGGCTCTACAAGGGTGTCCCTCAAATAAGCTTATTTGAGAGATTCCCTCAATGAAAGCTCTCTCTCTCTCTCTCTCTCTCTAATAAGCTTATTTGAGGGATCCATCAATGAAAGCTCCCTCTCTCTATATATATATTATAGATTTGTTCTTGATTCTTTAGCATTAAAATTGCAATTATATGTCCATTTTTATTACGAGGGGAAGAGATGAGATAACGGCATAAAAGAAAAACAAAAAAACTCTCTCTCCAGAAGATGCACATGTGTGATGAAGAAAAGCAAAAAAAAAAAAAACTATTTTAACTTGGTTGGGTTTGAAGATTCATACAACCATGAGGGGTTGTCCAATTAACCCCAAAAAGGGAGAAGGCATCAGTCAGGGAGAATGAAGAAGATGACGTGAACGTAGAAAGAGATAAAAAAGAAACTAACAGCAATGATTAACGTCTGTTTAGAGAAGAAAAAAAACTTAATGATGTGTCATATTTTGAGTGGTTAAATTACTATAATGGCTAATGCGTAGTCTCTAAATGCTGAGACTCAGATTCCGAAGTAATAATGGTCCATGCTCTCAAGTTATACATTCAATACAGAAGCCAAAAATCCTATTCATTGGTTTTGAACTCTAAGAACACTGAGAGAGTAGAAGATCTGTTATTTTTTGTGTTCTCTAGGAATGGTTTCATCAGGTAATTTTTATACTCATCTTGTATCAATTGGTTCTTGCGATTTCACAAAATTGTGATTCTAATTATCATATTGCAGCTTCCTTCATTTTAGCTTACAACAAACACTATTGAACAAAGTAATACAACCACCACAAACTAATACAAGCAAATTAAACCACCACGCTTATTGTAAAAAAACAAAATGCACCAGGCCCCATGCAAGAATTCAAACAACATCAGCAGCTGCAAGGTACATGGATTTGAAATAAATATTAGTTTATATGTCCCCTCCTCCTCTGTCTTTGTGCCTTTTGGCTGCCTCCTGCTAAACGTCTCTACAAACCATTCATGATTTTTGCTTGTCCAATAGTTCCCAGCAACCACTCCAATTATTAGACCAAAATTAAATTCGACTCTAACACTAGTGATCAAAATTATAATAACCAAAAAAATAAAAAATAGAGGTTAACCAATTTTAAATAATGTAATAAAGATGTGGACTCAAATTATGAGTTTGCATGGTTGGAAAAAAAATCCTATTTGAGTCCAGGCAATACATGAATAATTGTATTTTTGGAGAGTGAAATTTTTAGTTTAGCCCTGACATGGTTGGAGATGGTTTAACAGAATAAAAACAAAATTGAAAAATGAAACCCAGTTTTCTTTCCAACAAATTGTTCTACCTTTCTCAATAAACAAATCCCCTTGATCAAACTTAACCGCAAAACTATTAATATTCAATAAATTGAAACGATAGTTTTTCTACAAGAATAATCACCCAGCCTACGAGAATCAACCCCAAACCAAGAAAAGATTTTTACTTTTTCGAAAGAAATAAAAAGCCACAATTCCACAAACCCTAGATCAGAAAAAAGCAACCGTTTTGTAGAGAAGAAAGAAGAAACCACCTAGAGGAAATGTATAATTTAGATTGAGAAAATGTAAAATTTACTGATACACCTACCTGCAGATGGAAATGTAACAAAAGATTTCGTGGAAATTTGGGGGTTTATATTTACACAGAAAAATGTAATTGACCAAAGAGGTAAGAGCATTTCCAACCGATATGTTAAATTGCCGCACGAACATGAAATGGCAAAAATTGAAGGTTAAAGTTGTGTCACGCCCCAATCCATAAATAAACAATATTCCTAAATTAGGGTGCGTGAATTGAACGAAATAAAATAACAATATTGAAAAATTGGTTAAAATACATTACCCTTACATATATATAAAATAATCTTACAAGTGTACAAGATATAAATAAAAATTTATCACTCTAAACTAATCCAACTTCTCTGGTTTCGTCTTTGTCTTGCCCACTAATTGATTTGAAAGAAACAAAATAGGTGAGGGATGAGCAAACCACCACTCAGTAAGTAGATTATGTAATATGACAGTCAAGTAATGTCAATTTACACATTCTAGAAAATATAATAAAAAGATACACAATCCAAATTATATCACATCATTACTTCATATCTTGGTTATCCTTCACAAATTGTACCCAGCACGTGACCCCTATCGGCCTCACTGCCCTATGTCCCTGTCTGGTACATTTATCCTTCGAATACCCTGTCATTGAAGTTCTCATGTTCCATGAATAATACGCACTTCACAAAAACTCCAAATAATATATATTGTGTGAAATATTGCACAAATTAGACATGATTGACTAGGAAATAGAGAGAAATTTGTAAATAGAATAAATCCATGATAATCCATGATTTTCACATTTATCACAAAATAAGAACTTTTAGAACACACTACATAACCCACTCATCATGATAAGTATGAAATATTACAAGACAAACACACACGTTCTTCATCTTGTTTCTTTTTCTTCCTTCTCTCTCCCTCTCTTAAACACTACTTCATGGTAGAAATCTATTCCAAAGAATTGGAATGAATGATTGAAGTAAGGAATGATGATACTTATAGGAGAGGCTACGGATGCAACCAAATAATATTTATATATAATATTTTAAATCACCAAAAGAACTTGAGGCGTAATAATCTGAATATCAGATTATGAATATTATCTGAATCCTGAATCCCAGTTGTCCATGACCTCAAAGAGATCAAGGAGGAACTTCCACGTTTGACAAATAATATTATACAAATAATATTCCCTTAATTCAATTTTTCCAAATATCTATTCATATTATAGAAGATAAACTCTCAAACATATATTCCATAAAGAAGCAAAAATAATTCAAATAAGAACCAAAATTTGTTTACACATAATTTCTATAAAATACTAAATTCCACAATTAAAATAATAGACTTTCATAAACAACCCTCTATCACCCAATCCATATACTTTAATAATAATCATAATAATATTAAATAATGCTAAATAATAACTCTTAGAGATCCCATATCCTCATTAACCCAAATTAAATCAATTTTCAATCAAAACTTATTTATGCAAGAAATTTCCATAATAGAAGTACGAGGTACACCTGAACACAAACGTTCACTCATTTCCTAATAATTATAGCCGAGCCCAAGGCTCGCTTTGACAACCCACCAATCAAGTATCCCATGCTCATCTATTCCATAATTTCAACTATCAAAATAATATCCAAGAATTTCATAAGATACTATACAACAATCTCATAACCCCAACATAATCAAGATAACTTAAATAACGGTCAAGACACGTTTACACGGTCATTCTAGTACTACCTCGGAAGACTCACAGTCAACTAAGGGTCAAACTGTCCAAACTTGGTCAACCCGGCCCGTGGGGCCCACGGCCTCCGATTTTAGATCTGAAAGTTCCTACGGGTTCAACAAGGTTTAATATACATGTCCTGCAAGTTTGGTCCAAATCAAACGGTCGAATCGCTCGCGATCACACAATCGAATGATCGAACGGTTACCGTTTAACCTAATCTTTGAATCATTGAATTGAAGCATCCGGGACCCCGATTCACGATCCGCGAATTCCTACACGATCCTAGAGATGCCTAGATCAACATATATGAAAATGGAGTCTATCCAACGGTCCGAACATATCGAACTTGGATAACGCCCAATATGCGTTATCCGATCGACAGTCAAACGATAACCAATTTCAAATCCAAGCATACCGTCGTGCTCGGGACGACATGGGGATTATTTTAGGACCCAATGGCCAGCCACAAAGTAGCCCACGTGCTACCGGCGCTTGGGTGCACAAAGTAATTCTGGCAATCGAAAAATCTCCAAACCGCCGATCAAGACCTATACCTACATGATCAGGACAATGAGTGGAGCAACTTTTGTTCTTGGACCATGGCAAAAAGTGACTGGAACTTGCCAGAATTATGAGCCGAAATTCGGCCAAATTTCAAGCGATAAATCGAGTTACAAAACGCAGAAATCGATTTTATTCAACCCAACCATCAGCTAGAATTCATTGAGAGGATAAAAAAGCATACCTAGATCGGAATTGCCGGAACAAGTCGAGCTTGATAGGAGGCGGCAGTTGGGGCGGCGAAGGGGTGGAATGGAGAGAGGAAGTCGAGCTTGACATTTTGGTACCGGTCCCACTGGATTTGGTGGCCGGACGTGGCGGTGGTGGCCCAAAAACTTGGTGAATGAATAGTAACAAAGGGGCTGTTTCGTGCGAAGGGAGAGAGAGTGAGGGAGAGAGAGAGGAATAGGGGTGGCAATTTCCGACTCGACCCGTTACACGACTCGAAACCCGCACGGGAAAAATACGACCCAAACACGGCACGATTATAAATGGGTAATTTCGGGTCAATCCATGGTTGACTCGTTTATAAACGGGTGGGTTTCGGGTCAACCCGTCAACCCGATTAAATACCTGTTTAACCCGTTTATTAAACGGGTCGTGTCATGGGTCGTGTCAACCCGTTTAATACCTGCCAACCCGCGAAAAAAATTAAAGAAATTGAAGCTTCAGCACACCCAATGGGTTTCGAACCCCAGCCAATTCCACCTCTCCTTGCACCTTATCCATCTTGGTGCTGATAACTTTGTGACTATATGTTACAACATTTGATATTTATAATGTCTTTACAAACTGATGAGCACTTAATTATTACATTTTAATCCCTAAATTATATTTGTTAGTAATTATTCCTTATAATTTGAGTTAATTATGTATCTAGGATTTAGGGTTTAATGTTTTAATCCCTAAACCCTAAACCCTAGTCCCTAAACTCTAATCCCTAAACCTAAAACCTAAACCATAAACTCCAAACTCTAAACCCTAAACCCTAAACCCTAAACTCTAAACTCTAAACCCTAAATCCTAAACCCTCAAGGACATGTAACACATCCTTTTGTGAACATTGCAAACGAAATAATCAAGGACATGTTACTAGTGAGGATATTTAATAATTTCATTACTCTATTAGCTTAGCAAAAACCCCAATAAGTATGTGATGCATTGATATGTGAAGAATACACAAATAAAATCCAAATAAGTTCATGGTCATCCTTGCCGAATTGTTGGAGAAGGCTATTTATAATAGTTAAACACTAGGTTCTCTCTTTGATTTCTCCCACTAAAAAAACAATTGATGGTGTTGTTCAAAGTGCAATAATTATTTTCTTTGTTCCTTCTTCATTTTCTTCATTTTTTTAATTTTTTAATTTCTCTTTCTCAATTTTTATATATAGAGAGAGGCAAAATGAAATAACTATTTTATATATTAAAAAATATAATTACTTGATTAAATTATCAACATTTAGAATTTTTTATTTTTTTAAATTTGCTATTACTTAGCGCCGTTAGCGGGTTAATAGGTTAACCCGAAACCCGCACGGGAAATAAATGGGTCGACACGAAACCCGCACGATTATTAAACGGGTCATAACGGGTTGACCCGAAATTGACACGGGAAATAAATGGGTCGACACGAACCCGACACGAACACGACTCATTGCCAGCCCTAGAGAGGAATATGATATTTTTTAAAACCCATTTTGAAATATTTACGGTTATGCCACTATACTTCCTTTGATCGTAACTTCTTCGTTTCAATTCCAATTTGAGCCCACTATGTGTTTACAGACTCATCTCGACTTGATCTACATCACGGTGCCAATCATTTCCCCAAAATCCTTCTGGATTAAAAGGTGACCAAAATACCCCTCCCCATCGGGGGCAAAATTGTAATTTCATAATTTAAAAAAATTAAATAATTTAAATGGGTTTTAATGAATGATTAAAATTTGGGTCGGGGTGTCACAACAAGAACCATCAATATCAAAAGGCTCGATATCAAATATTTTTTTAATATTTTTTTAGTTGTGGACCCTACTATCATTTACTCGCTTTAAAAACTTTATGCATCATATGGCTCCCAGTTGTTTTTAAAATTATAATAAAATAATATGATGTTTGGCACTTCAGTGGAGTTAATTTTTTTTCGAATCAAATTACCACATAAGCCATCTATTTCAAATGAACGCTTGGCATTTAGGAGGGAAGGAAGAAGAGAGTTTGGCAAGAGAAAATGCGGCAGAGGATGGCGTGTGGTGAGCGTGCTTGCCTTTGAACCCGTACACGTGACTCACCACGTGACCTTCCTTGTTTTTTAGTACTTATGATTTTTTTGTTTGTGTCTTTTGGTCAAAGTAATGGTTGGGTTTAGCATCTGGGCAACATGACATCTTGTTTTTCCCGTTTGAAAATATAAACAGGTCCTTCTACACAAGGAGGCATGCGTATGATGGTATCATAATCTGAGATTTTGTAAGCTTTATGATATATGTTTGCGATTATGCTTGTGAACTTTTCATAACGTCAATTTCTTGAGCAGCAAAGTTGAAACCTGTGCATACACCTTCATTTCTTCTATGCAACGCAACAGTCAACACACATACACATCGAATCCTCCGCATCAGATACCATGTCTTATTTTGCACTCACATTGTGAATGCTTAGTTTTAAAAGAAAAAAGAATTGGAGAGATCAAATCAAATGTATCATATCAACTATCACCTAAATATAACAATCAATAATATCGTTTTTCCCCTATAACACAAGGGCCTATATGGCAGTCAAACGCCTTAATAATATGTAATCCAAGACGGATTCCCTACTCCTCAAGTACTTACATTACAATTTACATGTTTTCTGAAAGAAACTTTTTAGTATTTCTGTTGGGTTCATTTTTACACATGATTTATCATGTTATTCACCCATTATTTGAGTTAGTTCTTGACATTTTATAGCTTTTTACTTTTTTTTTTGTGTTTTCATAGATTTTACCTTGGTTAGAATGAAAATGAGCTAAAAATGCCTTATTGGTTATAAATTCTGTTTTTGTTCATTTTCGTAGGTCAACTTCTTGGCCTTGGATCAACATGCTTCAGTGCTCGGATGAAGTGAAGATCTTCATGAAACTTGTTCCAATGGATGTTGACTACAACATATCCGAAGTTGAGCTCCGTTGAACAAGTATAGCCTATCCAAATGATCCAGTATGTTACCACAGCTCTAGAGATTTGTCTTGGGCCAGTTTTTACCTCCATGATGTCATCTTGATTCTTCTTGTTACCATACCATTTGGTAACAAGAACTTACTTTGATGGAGTGAAATTTTCTAAGACAAAGAGCATCTTTGTGAAGACAAAAGCCAAAAATCCCATCATGACATAAGAAAAAGAATGAATATGTTATTGATGGGTGAGTTGGAAAGGAGGAGAGAGAGGGGAGCAAAGAGGCAATCAGCCATGGAATGGGATGAGAGAATGAGTAGACAACAAGTGAAGCGTGGTGCTAGCACCTTCACTTGATGTGATAGATTCAAGGGATTAGGGAGAGAGAGCTTGATGTTTTCTCTCTTCCAATTTCACCAACTTGAAAAACCCTAGGATGATAGGATTCCATAGCTAAACACTTATAGGATAAAAAATGTTACAAGAGTGAAAAAAATGCCCCCAAGCCCTAGTGTAGCCACACCCCCTTTTTGTGTGTCATCTTTTGCTATCTTGGTCCAACACATTAATCCTATAATGTGTCACATATGTGTCTAAGTCCATATGGTCAAATCCCTTTTGAATTTCCAAGTCATATGGTGACAGGACCTGCCTCGAACTCCTTGGAATCCGGGACGAATCCCGTGAAAGTTCCGACATCAAACCAATGTCGGGCCCATTTACTAAGAACTGAGACTCTCTGCCAAAAATTCAGCAGAGTCTCCCCTGAAAATTGGACTTTTCCCAAATTTTTCAACCTGTTAAAAACACATTTAAACATATCCCAACAGGCAGCATGCTTCATAAAAGTTTACAACAAAGGCCTCCGGCCCTACAAATCAAACCCTAACAGGGCGATAACAAAGCATATCTAACTGAGTTCAGAATACAACAGAAACGAAATTAAACAGAAATAAAAAGTGGATAAGAGAGCCCTACAAAGGCTCCGAGCTCAGAAGTTGACTCGGTCACTCGGTTCGAAGATAGCTACTGCCTGAGAGGCACAAAACAGAAAAGTGTGAGTGGACAAAAATAAAGTTAAATTCACAATTGAAACTAATATAGTATAACCCCATTGTTTAGAAAACAATGCCGAAAACTAATATATATATGTACATAAAGTTTGGTCAAAACCAAGACTAAATCCGAAATCCCACAATGAAACTTTATTAAACAGCCCATCCAAACCTTTCCTCATAGTACCAAAACTAATCCCTCGAAATGCGTACCCGTTAGTACGACGAGCGAGGAAGTATCCTCACCGATAAATAAGAACAAATGAATATATATATATATATATAAGAAATTTCATAATTGAACGATATCAAAAATTGCACAACGTTAAAAAAAGGGACTTAACAAAGTTGGTAACTCCAAAATATCATGATATCAAAAACATGTTTTAGTATAAAATAATCAAGATATTGTAATATAATAAACTAACCATAGCTATATACAAAGTTGGTGACTCTCCTATATATATAGGCGTGTTGCCTTGAACAAAGAAGTAAGCTGAAAACTACTGATGTACAGTCTCAAGCAATAAGCCAAGAGTAAAAAGGCCAATAAGCCAGCAAAAGAGTGAAAAGGCTGATAAGCCTAGTAAACAGTTTCTAGTTGTTGAAGGCCAATAAGCCTAGTCTTCTATAAAGCTTTGTACCCATCTATTGTTGAATAAATAAAATTACTCTTTTGTTCACCCATAAACCAACAAAAATGTCTAGGTAGGTCAATTCATATTGATTTTTCAAGAATTATGGAAACTCTGTTAAGTTGCACGAACCCAAAATAGAGTTTCAAGCTTTGGAAGTGTAGCACTCAAATCAGTTCTGAACTGCAGAGATAACTTATTTTTCGATAATGCAAGGACCTTCATTCCAAAGCGGGAAAAATGATGGACAAATAAAGGTGGAGAACTTTTTTTTTTTTTTTTTTTTTGAGGTCCTTTCTTGTTGAGAGGGACGATAGAATACTAAACTCACACACACTAAACGGATGCTAGTACTCGAACCCAAGACCTTGCTTGGAATAAATACTCCAAACCACTACATTAGTAGGCCCGTTGCAAGGGTGGAGAACTTTAACTCGCTTTTATAGACACACAACTACAAAATAATCCAAAACATGTGGATGAGTCAATTATTTGGAAATGCGAAAATTAAAAAAATTAATAAACGGAGAAGGTGAACAGAAATTGCTTGAAGTCAAGTCGTTTGCTCAGAGTCTGTCTGCATGGGGTGTATTCAATTAGGATTCTAGAGCGTTTAAAAAGATTTTGTTTAAGTGCCAGCTTTCATAGAACTTGATGGAACTTTATAATTTTTATAGAACTTGATAGACTTTCAGAAGACTTCTGTATAATTTTTTAATACGTTTTCATAGAACTTATATTGCTTTTATTCCAGACTTATGTAGACAGTATATTTCATTTTATCCCCATCCTTAAAGAAAGAAACTTGAATTTTTTTCAATCAAATTTGTTTTTGTTACCCAAAGCAAAAACAAAAAGTACTTGTTTGCGATGGAAGAACATATGCACAGTTCAAAATGAAAAGAATAAGAAGCAAAGTACCTAATTGACCAATGAATGCTGTGTCAACTAGAGAAGCAATTGGATCGGCTGTGAAAGCCAGTGCAACAAAAACCTGCCCAAAGAAAAGAGAATCCAAGCATTGGTTGTCCAAATTGCAATAAAAAATATTTTGAATAATGGCTCTTGCAGGCAAAGACCACATAAATTCTGAATTGGTCTAGCTTGAATAATAAGTTTAGATTAGCCGATGGATGAAATAAAAAACCAAATTCATAACATCTTTTCCTTCAACAACATGAAATAAAATTATGTTTAACAAAAAGCAAAATTCATAAGAAATATAGTGACAAATGTATTACAAATTTGAAAGAAAAGTTTAAGAAAAATATTTAACGTTCATTCATTATCCTTGATTCTCATTGTTGTCATTGTGCCCAGCATCTCTCCACATATCCAAAGCTATACCAACTCTCCATTCATTAGCATTCTGTCGTTGCTGTTCCTGTGTTTGGAGAACTAGTTCAGGATCCCCTTCATTAACCGGTAACAATGAAGATGAAGAAGATTCATCCTCCAATTCAACAGGAAATTCATCAGATATACACTCTTTTTGAAGAAAATTGTGTAGTCCTACACAAGCTAACACTATCTCTGTTTCTGTCGCATATGGGAATGGAGGTGCATACCTTCACAGATGGAGGAAGGAAGCTGTTCGTCTTCGCAGAGAGAAAAGCTAGGGCAAGAGAAAAATGTCTGATGAAATACTTGGGGGGGAGGTTGGATTTATTTTGGTCTTTGTTATTTATATATAGCTATCCCCTTAAAACCTACGAAAATTTATCACTTAATGAAATCCTTCCAAACATATGACTTTTTGAATACACCTAGATTTGATTCAACTTTTTTATAATCCTAATTGAATACACCCATATTTGAATGGACTTTTTAAAAGTTCATACAAGTCGGAATTGAATACACCCATACTTGTAAAACCTCTTTTAAAGTTTGTATAAATCCAAATTGAATACACCCGGATTTTTAAAATCTTTATAAATGCTTTATAATCCTAATTGAATGCACCCCCCCTACTTTAAGCCAGAGCACATCTTTGTGACGCTGAAGTCATTAAGGCTAACCATTCAAAAGTCGTTAAAGTCTTTTCTAAGAACTTAAATTTCAGTTGGCCAAAAGTTGATAGCAATTTTGTTTGGGATTTGTGTCACGCCCCGGACCCGGGGGTAGGTGGAAATCCCGCGCCCGGTGCGTGAGTAAAATAAAGTAAAAAGAAATACAAAGAAGGGTTTAAAATAAACTTCTGTTATAAAAATAGCTCCCAAAATCTTACAACTTTACAATTAATAAATAAAGCTCTATCACTCTCATCTAATTCAACCTCAACTGGTTTAGTCCTTGTCTTGTCCATTAATTCATCTGAAAAATTAAACAGGGTGAGGGGTGAGCAATCACCGCTCAGTAGGGACATGAGACCTTACTACAGTAGATTGATATAACTAAATTAAGTGACATGCAATCACATAGCCAAATATCACATTATTAGTAATAATGCATGAGTGAATGCTCTTCATCTACTCCTGTTAATTCATATAACTGGACAAGCAGACCTGCACGTCCCATACCATGCTTATACCACTTGGTCCCGAATGCCCATTTATATGAACTAACACCCATTTCAACCGTCCCATAATTCCCCTTTTGTTAGTCATCTTGTCTAACTCCCTTTCGCCAGTCCCGAATCACCCAATAAAAACCATGTGCACTGTGGGATCCCTGAGATCTGGTACCTGCCAAGAGTTAGACTCAACTACACAAAAGATTCTTCCCATTACCCTCTTTTCCATACTTTCTTTATCAATCCAAGAATTCCAACCATCACTGATAACATATGACCATGTCAATATTAATAATATAGATAATTAACAACACTTCAACACCCAATATCAATAATAATCAAATAATAATATCAAGCATAATATAGTGCTCATGAAATTTAATTAGATCAATCCCCGTAAAGGCCCTCGAGAAATCCTTACCTCGATTCCAAGGCATTGCTCCAAGTTAAGAAAATACAAGCTAATTCCTATATCTCTTCCAAAAATTTCATCACTTAACTCTCTCTCTCTCTCTCTCTCTCTCTCTCTCTCTCTCTCTCTCTCTCTCTCTCTCATTTCTTCCCTGTTTCTTACTCTTGTTTCAAATATGAAAGGTCCTATATATACTAGCATAAGTCGGCAACAACAAAAATAATCCTATTGGATAATTGTTTGGCGGCTAAAGGAGATATGCATGGAAAACATATAATATAAAGTAATATTAATCTTATCACAAAAGTAGATTAAGTAACTAGAAATTTGACACATCAATCCTAAGAGATAAGTGATAGATGCATGTGCTCCAGCTCAATATGAAATTGACACCAACATCCATTTAAAGCCACCTCTTGCCAATATTCTAACACCTCATCCAACTAACTCCAACTCATATTAATTCTCACATGTAGTTGAATGTTTTCATTATAAAGATTGATGCCACGTTTTCTAGTTAAAATAATTATAATTAAAAGCTAGGAAGAGAGAGATTTGTATATAATAGAGTAATATATGTAATAAAATAAAATATAAATATTTATTAGTCACAAGACAATATATATATAAGTTATAAACTAAATACGTAACAAAATATTTAATTCCTGAAATATAAAAATACGGGGTTTCACAATTTGCACTTCACCCAAACTTCTACTCCCAATCCAATACGAAACAAAATTTATGCAACACATGTCAAATTTAATTTTCAATTAAAACTAATAACCAAATAGGAAAAATTACAGTGCAAGACGGTGTTGATGAAGCCCCCCCGGCTGATGATGACTCAAAGATTAAGCTTAGGTTAGCTTATTACTGAAATATATAATTTGTTAGCCTCTAAATACACATTACAAATTTGGCTACATATTTGAGTACTAGTTGAGAAATACATTACAAATATATTATTGAACATCTACAAATAACTTACACCACCACATATGCAAAATATACTACACAATTGGTACCACGAAACTTCACACCACAACAACATAATATTCTTTGAAGGCTCAAATACTTCCCTTATGGACACACCAAACATGCATACATAAACACAGATACATGGCCTTGGGCTAAGTTCTGCGTCCCCTCCTAGCCCTTGTGCCTCTTGGCTTCCTCCTCCTGCTAAACGTCTCCACAAACCATTCATGCTTCTTTGTTGTCTATATGTTCCCAACAACCACTCCAACTATTAGACCACTAACAACTCCTGGCACAACCACGTACCAATCTAGTGCAATTTGAAATACAGAGTCTTCATCTTCTTCCACGATTGATGGTGGTGGCCGCGTTGAGCTCTCAGAATCTTCACATTTCTTTGGCAGATACATTCCACACAGACCTGAGTTTCCTTCGTACGAGTCCTCCTGGAATGTATTGAATTGTTCGCCAAGTGGTATAGGCCCGGAGAGATAGTTATGGGATACATTAAAATATGCAAGGAAAGTGAGTTGTGCTAAATTACTCAGGATCCTTCCTGAGAGCTGGTTCTGGGAGAGATCTAACGATTCAAGAGCAGCCAAGTCCCCTAAAGATGAGGGATGTGACCAGTGAGAGAGTTTTTGGAAAGGTTCAGCACAACAAGGCCTCTTAGGTTCCCAACGGGACCTTCCAGAATCTCTCCTTCAAATATATTACTTGACACAGATCTATGAGTCTGAGAAGATAAGGGGTCCTTTCATATTTTAACTCAACACCTTTGCCACTTATTGTAATTCCGTATACAACATTAAAGCGTTTTCCACCGACCACATCCGTATATACTTCAAGATAAGTTTGCTGGTTTTCATCAACATATTTCATGGAATTCTAGACCTCTAAGTAGTTAGAGGGCAACATACCCGAGAAACCATTGTTAGATAAGTCAATGATGCGCAAATTTGGGAACTCATGTTTAGTTGCAGGCTTCCCAATTACGCCATGAAATCCATTAGACCGCAAAATGAGGATCCGTAATTCTGGAAGCGCCCCTAACCAAGATGGGAAGATGTCACTCATCTAACTGTTTGCACAATTAAGAACCTTCAACTGAGTACAATTCATCACCCCTCTTGGTAGCTTCCCCTGCAACTGATTATAACTAAAATCAACAATTCTCAAACTAGTTTTGCTTGGACATATTGGAGGAATATATCCATTAAAAAAATTGTTATGCAGGGCCAATACTTCCAAAACACTAGAGTTACCCAAACATTGTGGAAGCATGCCACTAAGGTTGTTGTTGGACAACTCGAGAACTTGGAGATTATTGAAGTTGCAGAATAGAGGTGAAATTTCTCCAGTATATTCGTTGTTTTCGACATCATATAATTTGATTGATTGCGGTGGAATTGGCGGAGGTCCTTGTAACATGTTAAACCCAAGACCCAGAAAGATCATATTTGTCCATGGGAGAATGCCTGGATATTGGTCAAATCCTGTCAAAAAGTTGTCATATAGACGGAGTGTCAACAAAGTTTCAATAGTTGCATTCCAGAACCATTTCGGTATTGGGCCGTGAATATAGTTGCGAGAAAGGTCTAGCTTAGTCAATTCGGATTGATTTTTCAAAAATTTTGGAAACTCCGTTAAGTTGCAGAAGCCCAGTGCTAGAGTTTCAAGCTTTGGAAGAGTAGCACTTAAATCATTTCTGATCTCCACAGATAACAAGTTGTTCGATAAATCAAGGCTCTTCAACTTTTTCAGCTTGGAAAACTGATCAAACTCAACCAACCCACTCAAGTTATTACTGGAAAGAAAAAGATATTCAAGATTTTTGAGTTGGAAGAGCGACCTAGGAATTGGTCCTTGCAAATTGTTATCACCAAGGGTTAGAGTGGTTAACTGGGTCAACTTCATAAGCCAAGATGGGATTTGACCTGATATTTCATTAGCGGCCAAGTCTAGATATTCAAGTTGTGTCAGGTTAGACACAAAAGATAGAAATTCTCCCTTTATGTTGGTATCTCCAAGGCTCAAGTGGTAGAGTTTGGTTAGTTTTCCAACCCAAGAAAAAGAAACAGATAGCTTGCCTTTGGAAACGTCATTAAATGAATACATGGAAAGGTAACTGAGTTGGGTAAGGTTTCCGATTGAAGATGGAACATTGGGATGAAAATTGCACGATGAGATGGCAAACACAATCAAGGAATGAAGGTTTCCGAGGGAGGTAGGCAGTTGGCCAAAGAAATTCGTGCTGGCAACATCCAATTTCTTGAAAACATTGCACTTGTTAAAGGTGGGAAAATAGCCTGTTAGGTCTGAGTTATAGCTCACATAAAGAGCCTCTAAGTTTGGTAGATGGAAAATGCCAACTGGGAATTCCCCATACAACCCACAATTGTCAAGTTGAAGAGATGTAAGAGAAGATGCATTTACCAAGATATCAGGCACAGTGGAGTATATGTCTACCTCTCTAAGATGAAGCTTTTTTATGTTGGTCAAGTTTTGAACGAGGCTTCTCAGGTTTCTCTTTGTCCATTTTAAATGGCTACTATAAGAAGAGAGATCAAGAGTAGACAACTTGGATAGCTTCGAAATTTCTGACGGAATTTGGCCGAAAAAGGCTGAATATGAAAGGTTGAGATATGTTAAACTCGTCAGATCATGACCCAATCTGTATGGTATTTCAGATCCATCGAAGTCATTATCTGAAAGGTCAAGCCTCTGCAAGTGAATAAGGTAGAAGAGAGTGATGTTGGAGTTGATGGAACCATAAAGACAGCTGCTTCGGAGGTCAAGACCAATAACATGGCTAGAGTCCTCATCGCACTCGACACCGTCCCATGAACAACAGTTACTCCTCTCTCCACCATGTTGAGTCCAAGATGCAACCTTTGCACAAGACAAAGGTTCCCCAAAAGCAGACTCGTCAATCAAAAAGCCCAAAACCTCTCTTATATTAAAATATCAAGGCCCAAGACTTAATAAACATGTGGTCCAATATATAAAGCCTTAGATTTTATCCCAAAATCATATATTAAAAAATTATTGAAATAGATTATGTGTTATAATATATATAATATTGCTATGAAAACCTAGATTTTGTAGGAGTCAGCTATGAAATTATTTTTTACGCCCCCAAATGGATAAATGTCTGGGTCCGGCACTGATTGAGACCCCTAAGATAGAAGGTTTAACTTGATGAGTAAGAATTTATTAAGTGACTAGGAACTTAGCTAGTTCTAAGAAAAATACTAAATTGCCCTTATGAATATGAATTCAAGTTTCGGAAATTTAAGTGGGTTGACTTGGTAAGGCCCAAATCTTGGAAGAGGCCATTTGCCCAAGCCTACATATCATTTAAATGGTTGGTTGGCCCAAATAATTTGTATGCATGTAGCCCATCAAATTCAGCAGTCTCTTTGCACAAGTAATTAAGATTTGACGCATGGAAATGTCTTCTGCTTGGCAGGGGCTGAGTCTTCTGTTTTATCTTTTTCATGTGAAGTTCTTTTACATTTTTTAATTCTGCTTTTCTTTTTGTCTTTTAACTTTTTTGTTTTGGGTGTTCAGAAATTATTGTTGCATGTCCTCAGGATCACCCTTCTTTTGATACACAAAACGGGTTTGAACTCTTTGGGCTTGAACTTGAGCCCTTCCTTAGTACTTAATGCGAAATTCTATAATGAGTGTTATATATGAACTCTTCATGTGGATCTTCATATTAGCCATAAGATTATTTCATTATTCAGATTAATCATGTAGCTAATATAAAAATCCACATTTATGATGACCCTCACCATAAAATGACTCAGTATTTAATTTAGACCTCTAATTAACAATTTTTGTGAGTTCGCCCAACATTCTAGTGCACCTCACTTTTTTAATTAAAAAGTTTATCATTTCTAAAAAAATTCAGCACGTCTTCCAAAGTTGGCTTTATACAAACATAGTCACTTCATAACACACGCTTCAAACGCTCCAAAATTGTACAATTTCTTAGATTACAAATATAAATCAAAATTTTCAACTTTTTTAGATTACTATCATCAGTGCTAATGTTCTGTTGCAATGAGAGTTTGCTTTTAATGATTTTATATATTTTTATCATGCAACAAACAGTCAATTAAAGTTCATGGTTTGTCTATTAAAAAAAAAAATTTTAAAAAAAGGAAGTTAATGATTCCTCTCTTTCTAGACTTGAGGTGTGTACCATAGAACTATGAGCTAAAGATTGCTTAAAGATACACAAAGGTGCTTGGCAAGTAAGTACTTTGTGCCCTTCTCTGGGTTCATTTCAGTTTTCAAATGAAAGGGATCTTTCTTCATCATGATGGTTCAAAACCCTAGTGAATATAATCGCTGGATACATCAAAGGAAAAGAAGGCAATAATTCCTTCCCCTGCCTTCATATTGTGGGCCATCTTTTTGAGTTTTTTGAATCATGAGATCCTGATTGTGTTAAGTTATCACATCAAACTTTTGGGCCAAAAGAGAGTGGAGAATAGAACACAGTGGAGAAAGGAAAAAAAAAGGTATGTTGCCCTAAAGCATTGGGATTAGGGAGAGATTACTTTGTGGCAAGTAGAAAAAAAAAACTTTGTGACATGTCATATTTTATTGAACCATGACAGCATTGTTTAGGGTGTCAATTCGTATTAACGAGTCGTTTTGTGTTACAAATTTGTGTACAAAAGTAGTGAACGTGTTTAAGAACTCAACATTAACCCAACTCGATTATAATCGTATAGTTCACCTAAAAATCTATAATCGTTTGGTAATGTCAACAAGCGAGTTTGGGGGTGGACTAAGGTTGGGTTATTAGTCATATTTAGCAGGTCGTATCATAATCATGCTCAAGTCAAGTGACGATCAATCAAAACCTACTAACTTCGTGTCGGTGGAGTTCGAGTTATACGATCGCTTTGCTGTGTCAAAAACTGCCACTCTTGATTTTCCTTACCAGATTAGATAACATAAACATAATCAATTATTGTTCATCTTCCTTTAATCTTTGCATAAGAAATAATAGATTATATTTCCTAAAAGAGAAAACCACATCTATTTCCTAGAAGGTCCCCACCCCCACCCCCCCGGACTGATTAATATAATTAGTATTTGGTTCGGTTAAGAAAAGATTGTTTTCAAAGAGACATTCGTACGTTTGAACGATATATTTTCAATCTTCTTTGCCATCCCCTGAATACATGGATGTTCCTAGGATCATGTTTTATTTTTATTCATTTTGGATATCAAAGACAAGAACATAAATCGTGTTGACTTGACTTCTGGTCAAAGAAATTCCCCGACATCGGCCGATTGGACGGTGCTAATGATCATCAGTATATCTTATCCTCTTCTGGTAAGATTAATTACTCACAAAATATATTGGAAAAAGAAGAAGAAGAAGATGAATGAATGACAAAATATAATTAAAGTCAAATATCCCAAGAACATATATTTCTTTAATTCATCTAATAATGCTTTTCTGAGATTAAAAAAAATATGATAACGACTTAGTGGGGTGCGGCTTATTTTAATGTCAGTTTGATTGGTAAAGGCAGAGCTGAGATGGCTTTAACAAGGATCATGAGCCTAATAGAAGTTTCCTTTTTCTAGTGGCCTAAGATTTACTCTAATCTTTGTTTAAAATAATTAAAAGATTATTCTAAACAAATGGTGGTGCTTCCTATAATCATTCTCCTTTTTTGGCATTAAGTGAGTATATATCTATTTGCTGTCTCCAATTGTCATTATTTAATCATACTTAGCGGCGACATGCAGCATGCGAAGCCAAAATGTGACACTAATTAAAATGTACTTACCTAATAGCTACAATGATGTAGTGAAGATAAGGTAAAAACTAGAAGCGAAAGTGTTATCAAACGAGCCTGAATCCTTTGTGTTTCGAATTTGTATTAATAAAGCTACTAGATCTTTATCAATTTATATTTTCTAAACAAATACCATGATGTCACTCCATTTATGTTAAAGCCAAAACTCAGGGATGTGTCGTTGAAAGATGAACACCGTGAAGCACATTAATTATTAGGCCAAGCAAAGACTTTTTGTGGCTTGAGTAATGCTCCTTGTTTGAGGTGTAAATTTGTTTGGTTTAAGTATTATTTATGATATCAAGTAAATTAGACAAATCGGAAATCGTTTTGACATCCAATTGTGTCATACAAAATCAATGAACACGGTGTTTTAAGAAAGTACTAAAATTTCAATAACTCAA
Source organism: Prunus avium (assembly GCF_965620075.1). Lineage (NCBI taxonomy): Eukaryota > Viridiplantae > Streptophyta > Magnoliopsida > Rosales > Rosaceae > Prunus > Prunus avium. Next base: position 28,541,204 of record NC_142286.1, read on the forward strand.
TTGAGTGGTCAAATGATATTCAAGTGATTTTTTATAGAGATAATCTTTAAATGATTATCTAAAAAATAGACAGTTTGGATTAACGGAATACAATGCGGAGTGGGCCCTATAAGGGTGTCCCTCAAATAAGCTTATTTGAGGAATCCCTCAGTGGAAGCTATATATATGGGGGCGGATCCGTGGCACCACCAATTTGACACAAATTTTGACACAATTTTATAGCCTTTAGATGCAAGCACTTTCAAGGGCTAAGATTAAATGTGATTTTATTATTTATTTATTTTATTTCGATAACATAACAAAGAAAATAAAATATTGAACTCACCACTTTTCAAGGTAACATAAATGTAGGCTAAAATCTCTCCATCTTCTCCAATCTCATTTATTCTCACGTTTTGAATTTGAACTTTTTTCTGATTTAATTTTTTGTTCCTTTATCTGGAAACAAAGTTCTGAGTTGATCTCCAAACACGCAAGGATCTATTCCAGATTTTTCCACTCCAACACTTCATGCAATTTTCGCTAAATATTCTGGAGATTGTTTGAAAATCTTAATTGTTAATTGTGCTAAGAAGCTATGGATACTTTTTGCTGCTGTTAGATGCTAAACTGTTTGAGAATGAACTTGAACTTCTCATGGTAAAAGACATTAAGAAATCCACAAATGTAAGAGGAAAAAGAAATTCAAATAGAAAGCAATCCAAGGATTTAGAGACTCAAAGCTCAAGAAATTAACAAAAGAACCAACATACAAGACTGCAAGATAAACCTCTCCAAATTTTGCTGCAAGATGTACAGTAGTTGAACCAAACGCCAAACGAATAAAAAGAAAGGATCAGAAAATAAAAATTCATACTCAGAGAATTAAATCATACCATTTATTTATTATATTGATTGAAATCTTAGGGGGAAAAAATTAATGGCTAACATGTGAAATATGGGAGGGAGAAGAGCTACTTGTTTAGTGCTGGTAATGATAGAAACTGTCAAAGGCAGAAAGAAAAATTGGAAGAAGAAGAAAAAACAGAAGTAAAGGCATGAAGAAGAAGATGACGTGAGAGAAAATGTTAATGCTTTTAGGAAGTTGGGAAAACATAAATGAAGGGAGATAAAATATTATAGTAAGTTAATTAAAATTAATTTCAACTAATAATTATTTAAAGAAAAAGAATCAATTTGTTTAATTTTAACCATTCATTGTAGCCTAATCTAATGATTAAAAAATTGTGTCAAAACTTGTGTCAAATTTGCGGTGCCATGGATCTACCCCTATATATATATATATATATATATATATATATATATATATATATGATATATGTGTTATTCTGCACTCCAAATTTTCAGAACCATCTTGTCCTTAATTAGTTTACCCATTCCATTACCTACACGTAAAACAAATGTTGGTGTGTTTTGATAGTAATAGCCCGTCCAGTAGGATTAAAACAGACCAAGTTAAATGCAATGCTTTTCTTTCTTTTTTCCTTTCTATTTTTGGGATCAAAGCAACATTTGAATGGAAATGAAATAGATTGATTCTTAAACCTTCAATTCTTTATCAATTGGGGAGAAGAAATTCGAGCTTAGGATATGTTTTAATATTAAGAAGAAAAATGCGAATAGAGCTATTCGGTGAATATATACATTAATTAATTGCTCTAATACCATATTGAATATCCATCTTAAATACAACGTATCAAGTGGAGAGACGCGACGATTATATTATATTTTTATTATAATATTGTAAAAATGGAAATTATTATTTAGTATCAGAACACATTGTCACGCTATGTCACAAGCCACTCATATATATATATATATATATATATATATATATATATATATATATATATATATATATATATATTAACCCGTATTTTTTTTTATTAATATGAAATCATAAAATATAAACTCGTCGTCGGCTCATATTATAATACGTAGATCATCGATAACAACACACGACAATTACACACAGACAATTCCATTGCCAATTGTACAAACTAATTAAAACTAGAGTTTACAAAGTGCATGATTATGCAGTTGTTGCCTGAATGAATTATTATTAGGGCTTACTACATTATGGAACAAGCATTGACGTTATCATCACTGAAGAGGGAGACCATGTTCTCCTCAGGGCCATTCATGGAGGCCGGAAAAGCTTGAACCACATTTCTGACGTACCCATTTGGTGCCCTTCTGTCATAAACTCCAGAGGCGTACGGATAGTGTACCAGATGTTGAGGAATGTACGGCCAAAACTCAGCTCTCTTGCCTGTACTTTTTACCCTCTTCAACACCTTGTTTGGTTCAACATACCCACTCACAATCACCCGGCTTTGTTTTCGGTTCACCTCCACGGCTTTTACACCTAAATATTATTATACACAACAGATAAAATAAAACCCTATTAATTGTTAATTGAGCATCGTCAGTTACTCTCTCATCCGGATGTCTGCTCTTTAATTATATCCGTGCAAACGCCATAGTAAACATGGAGGAAAGATGGAGGGATAGTACAAAATACATGGTGACCGCACAATAATAACATCCAAACATCCTCATAGGAGAATTTTCGGTGCATCTGTATGATTTTACAGTTACATATTTTACTTTATATAGCATAGAACAATGAACAATCGAATTAATTTAATAAAACAGTTCTGTAAGAATATAGGAACAAAGCAAAGTTGCTCTTAAATCTTTTTATAAAAGGCATAAGAGAATAGAAAAAAGGAAGACTTATTATTAACGCGCAATTTGATAATGAGCGTGATGATTAATATTTCCTAGGACAATTTGTTGAACACATAATAATTCATTGTCGAGAAATTTTTATATGTTATGGGTAGACCTTCCAAGGATATTTAATTATTTATTTATTTAAGCAATAAAAGAAACTCAAACGAACTCTTGTGTTTTCTTTTTATTTCTCAACTTTAATTAAACCCACCTCCGACTTCTCCAGGTAAGCATGAAATTTGACATGCTCAGTTTCACCATTTCAGAGACTTCAACCTAATGGTTTTGTTTTTTTTTCTTCAACATGCATTTGTTCTGATTGCTTCTCTGGACATGCCACAAAACTGCAACTAAAAGGACAAAAGTAAGCTTTGATATAAAAAAAGGAAGGAACCTTTCATGGAGGTAACAGCGTTCTTGACTCTTCTTTCACAGCCATCACAATCCATTTTGACTTTGATCTCAACTGTCTGAGAGAGTGAAAAACAAAACCCAGATATCTTAAGGATATTCTTCAAAAAAATAAAAAATAAAAGAGGCACTAATATAAGGGGCTTGGTGGGTGATAATAATAATGAGTACCTGCATTGCTTTGCGCTTGCTCCTTGTGCTGGTGACAGTGCAAAAGTTGGAAAGATAATCAAGAGCACCCATTTTTTCTTCTCTGTAGGAGAAAGCAAAGAGAGAGAGAGAGAGAGAGAGAGAGAGAGATGATTGATATGCTGTGAGAGTTTGTATTTATATAGTCACATTCTGGAGGAAGCAATTCTGCTCTCTGAAAAATTGTTTTTATTAAACGTCGTTGTTGGTTATCAGAAAGTGCTTTTAGCATTTTGAAAGCACTCTTTGAAGAGGCTTTGAGAAGATGTATACGAAAAACCAGTACTTTTAATCGGAAATTTTTGTAAAGTACTTTTATGTATGCTTTGCATTAATTTATTCTGTTCAATGACTGTGGCTTTGCTTTTAAATTATTTATAAGAGAAGAGCCCGCAATAATGGGTTCCAATGGTACAATCTATCCAGAATTATAGGGAAAAAAGAGATGGGTTGTAAGATTTGTTTTCTCTTTTTACAAATTTAAAAATGTTCGAAATATCATTTGTGAGACATGCATATTCATCCAAAGGACTAGCAGCAAATGTTCTCTAGAATTTGCTAGGATAAAAATCACATTTAAGAAAATGCGTATAGGCATTTTATATTTTGGGATTTGGACAATGGAAATGTCCATTATTTTGAAAGCATGAATGTGAGGATTGTATCGTTTAAATTTTATTTAGAAATAACAATATGGCCACCGGCCTGCCAAGCTAGCGATACTTTTAACTACTTAAAGAGACACATGAAGCCTGTTAGTGTTAAATGGCATGACTGAGTGACAAAACAATCTAGTTAAAATATGACATGTAATATACCGTTTACGTTGTGTGAGGAAATTCCGGCCAAAGTAATGTGCTCAACTGAAGGGCTGAATTTCGGAGAACTAAGACTTTCAAACCATCGGTGGTTGCAGACGAGCGGTGGATGTACAAGAGGAAGTGAGACAGAGCGACTCGGAATGTCCTCTTACTAAACATCCTCGGTCCCTTCATCAGATAAGCCAGCGGTCAAAAGGGCCAAATCCACAAGAAAGATAAAGCCGGTGGCGTTCCCTTCTTGCTGCCAGCAAGTGGACACACAAAATGTTGCCTCTAAATGGTTGCTTCCCAAGTTAGAGAAAGATGTAGATGTTACATTTGATCAGTTTTATCTCTAGAAAAATACTTGGCTTCGTACACAGAGAGTCATTGCTTCTTACAAAAGTTTGACATGCGTGCTGAAACTTGTATTTTTGTATGCATCAACCTTTGATTTACAAGTAAAGATGAAAGATAAGGAGCCAAACGTGTGCTTATCTTTGTCATTTGCTAAAAACAAAATCACCATAACTGAGAAGAATTACATACATTTCCAATGAAATTAACTTTGAGACAAATACAGGAAAGAATTTCAGTAGATAACATATTATGTTACATGTATTTCCAATAAAATTAATCAAAAGAATTAAATTACCGATAATGACACAACATTACTCGATGAATTTGCTCAAAATTGAAAACTAACTTAAATGATCGTTTACATAAGCAGCACTTAATATCTTCAGCTTTTGACCCCGTACACCATTCCAGAAGGCAGCTGCACTCATTACCTTCTTACCTGGAAGCTGAATCTCCAACACCTAGATAAATTGTCAATGCACGAAAATTATCAGGTCACAAGTATAGTGCACATTTTGCTCGAAAATTGATAAAAAACGCTCATCATTGTATATATGCCTTTTCCAATATGTATTTTAGATTGAAGACGAAGACAAATGCAGAAGATGTATTTTTGGATCAATAATGTTGGGCTCACCAAAATGAATGAGGTGTTCACGTATCAGTAAAAAAAAAAAAAAAAGAGGTTCGAAGTGTGCCCAGATTTGGAAACAAAATTTGGTAAATATAGGGAGGTTAGCAGTACTCTTTTCAGTTTGATTATAGATCCCATAATTCAATGGTAGAAGATTTTTTTTTTTTTTTAAAAAAAAACACTCGAAGACGGTGTTGGAATATAAAACCTTGGACAACAAATATATAGCTCAAAGAGAAATCAGTTCAGCAAATAAAAATGCAAGAGCACATCGACTGCATTTTGACCTCTAAGCTAGCAGAAATACTAGACGATAACAAAAATTGACAGAACGCACCTCAAGGGCTGTGCCCCCTCCACATGGAAATACTAATGCAGGCTTTATAAAAGTGATCTCATCTGCTTGATTGACCTGAATATTGCTACGGCTGCAAACTTTCGTTGTGACAATTTTAAGCTCCGTGATTTTGTCTTGACCACTTTTGTTGTCAACAATTACAACTTTAGCTCGAGTTCCAGGCCACCCTGCAAATGCACGAACCTAAAGAGGTTGCATGTCATGACTCTGTAATCCAATTTAAGGAAAAGAAGAGAGCATACCTTATTATGTAGGACTGGAGCTTCCTCATCAAAGGATAGCCACGACTCCTCAGAAGCAATCTATGTAAAACAAAAAATGAACTTAAACTTAAAATAACCTGTGACCATAGAAAGCATATTGGGCCCCAGTCTGCTGCAGCAGAATAATTGGTCAAATATTGATTATCCAGAAACATACTAGTCATTTCAACTGCAAGGTTTACCTTGGGAGCTAAGGTAGCTTTGGAGTCATCCTGGGGCTGTGCTTTCACTTTAGCCAATCCATCAAATATAGAAGGAAGCTCACGAATCAATAGTTTAGATCCTGCATAATAAAAGAGTAGGTTACGTCATTGAAATGTAGCTGAACCAAAAGATGCACAAAATTGGTACTGGCATAGAGACTAAAACCATGTAGCACAAAAGTGACTTGCTCTTTGAATTTCCTCAGCAAAACGATACATGAGAAACAATAAATGCCAGAGACTAACACCATAACTTAAGTGGCTGACTTTTGATCAGGACAGTTGCACAGGACAATGGCTGGATGTCTTGCAGAGCAAAGGAGGTATCCATAAATTAAGTCTATTTCAGTTTGGTAAGACACCTTTTGTATGGACACTTGAAAACTTCATTGGAACTTAATAATGAAAAAGAGAAAACAAATGGCAACCTTCTTAGAAAGAGGACGGTCACAATAATTCAATTGGGGCCCCAAAATTTGAAACAAGTGGGGGCTCAAATGAGGACAATACGGGAACCTAGAAACAAATAATAAACCAGCTTCAAACCAGAGAACAGACACTAGGATTATTTAGAAAGTTCTCTAATACATGATACCATTCCCTTTGCACGATAGATAGGTGAATAATTGTAATCTGCCACTGATTACAAAAGCACCAACCCACTAGACTCAATATTAAACTATAGTAGAAATAAGTTATAAACTAAAAGATAAGTTTCTTATGAAAAACAAAGCACACCTTCATAAAATAGCAAATCAAGTAGCTCCGGTGCCTGCATGCAAACCAGAATAAATATTATTAAGAAAAAGTTTCTGAACTGGCGGCAACCCTAAAATTATATTGAAAACCATGAACAATTGAAAATGTTCAGATCCAAGACAGAGTGCATTTCGGAGTAGCAGTACTGCCACTCACAAAAGCCAAGCAGAACTATAAAGGAAAAACCCCTCCCAACCCTCCACACCCAAAGGAACGGAGCCCTACCAACCCCCCACACCCAAAGGGAAAAAAAATCAAAAGCATCTTGCTGAAGCCAACGAGTGATGCTGAAATGCATAATATAATAAGGTGAAGAAAATCATGAAGAATTCCCTCCATTCTTACCAAGAAGAGGCTCCAATTGGAAAGCAAGGGAATTGGGGTTATAATTTTATATAATGAAATAAGTCAAGAAATCAGCCACTGCTGCTTCCCCAATGTCGAAAGAAGTTAGTAAGCTGCTGCGGGACTTCTCCTATGTGAATCCTCAAGAACTACCCAATTAACTTCCTCTAGTGCATTATATCAGAGCATGTCATCAACTTTGTACAAGACTACAACTTCCAAAGGTTGCAGACGATTTTATGAATCCAAGTGAAACATGCGGAGTTTAATGGTCTAGTAGATGACTTGCTGATCAAGGATTGATTTATACCAATTTTAGTCCATGTGCTCTCCGCTCCTTGATGATACCGAAATACATGGCATCTGGCGTACGTTTATAAGAAGTTACACCATAAATAACATCAGTATGATTATGCTGGACATGATGCCTGCATTTTCATATGTGCCCAGGGAATAGGTCAAAAGGTTACAACACCTTTGACATAGTGCATTACTCCCTCGGAAGCCCATTGACTTAGTTCCTTTACCAAAGGAGGCATGACCAAATGTTCAAAAGCTCATCTTCCATCTCCCCACAAGTGAATAAGAAAATTCAGGTGTGGGTGATCGGATTATCTCAACTAGAGAGGGTCACCAAAAGTATCTTGTCAAACGGAAAGGTGGACCCCTTTCAGATAGCACTTCAATCATAGATGATAAAAATCATCAATTGAATAATGACATAAATGAAAGATTTCTTGCCCCCTTTTAGAACTTATGTTACCTAGGGTTTTTCTTAGGTTTTGCTTCTAGAAATTGCATCGTTGTAGTTCCTAATAATTGTTGGTGCCATGTATGTATCATTTTATAGTTGGGATTCATGAATAACATTTAGCAGCCAGCCTAGTAAAACTCTATATAATGCTCGTGAACCTTTATTTTGAGACATGAATATACTTACAGAAATTTCCCGCAAGCATATGCTTCTCTCTAGGATTCTGTGATGCTTTCTAAGCCTAGTTAGATGTTCATTTTAGCCCCTATATAAATTTTCCTTCTCCGTAAACCAAATTTCCGAAATTCTCATTGTTACTATTGCAGCTATGTGTGCACACGTGTGTGCATGTCTGCACATTGCATTCATGAAGATCAACCTTTTCCTCCTTTTTGGCTGGGAAGTGCAACTAACTTGTAGGCACCAAAATATATCACAACATGATGTACACAGAAACCATGTATCATGGATCTTGCACCTTAAGGCATGTCAGCTATTACTTGATCCAGACAAATCATTAGACTCAGACACCTAAATAACACAGGTCAGATGAACCCAAAAACATAACATCAAACAGACGAAGATTAATCTTTTCTCCCCTTCTTTTTGGCTAGGAATTGCAATTAACTTGTACGCACTAAGATATATCATAGCATGTATAGAGAAATGGTGTATAAGAAAATCTTGCCCCTCAAGGGCTGTCAGTTACCAACTTACTACTTGATCCAGAAAAATCATTACTGAATCAGACCCAGAAATAACACAGATTAGATTGATCCTAAAAATTTAGAATCATTCATACCTTAATTTGATCTTCAATTTCCATTCTTTCACAGGCAATGACAGGTCCAGCATCCAGTGCACGGACAGTGAATACTAAGGATACTCCTGTTTCTTTAACACCGTCCTAATTCAGAAATTCAAACATGTAGACTTACTTCTTATTCTGAAATTTACAATGTGACTATAAAATAAAATGCAAATATTTTTAACATACGAGATAAGGAACATCGAAACAAAGAAACCTGCAAGGCTCTTTGAACGGGGGCAGCACCACGATATAATGGCAGAAGACTTGGGTGTATATTGACCGTGCCTGAGACAATTGTCACTTTGGATTGAGAAATAATGCTGGCACCAGATCAAGTTTCAAGATAGCAAATATCTCTCAACTTTACTGTCAAGTCATTTATGTTCACTCAAGATATGCAACTAGTCAGTTCACATTTTAAATCAAAGATGTCATATTAAAGGAAAATATCAATATGGTAGACTAAATGCGTACACTGCAGAAATCAACTACATCAATTTCCACATTGAAATAAAACCAGTTTGATTACGAAAATGCCATTGGACAAAATAACTTATACTTTTTGTCAACTACTAAAAATATTTCAAATGCCAAAAGAAAATTTGATTATAATTAGGCTACCACAATATCTTTCAAAGAAAGGTTTTTTTTTTTTCCACTGTTTATTACTGCTATATTTAAAATAAAAAACTTACTATCCAAAATATTCTATAACTATTACAAGAATGTTTTTCTACAAACTAATTTTATATATTTATAATTAATTTTTGAAAGTATTTTTCTACAAACATAGAAATAGAAATTCCTGTTGCTATTGAAACAGAAGGACTATGAAATGCATGATGCAATTGTTTCCTGTTGCTAACATGTATTGGGTTATGGATTAATACTGATGTTTTTGGTATTATTAAAATGACAGGTCCAACTGCTGTATCATAAGAAAATGTGTTCTTTCCTGGTGGGTTCATCCCATTCCCAAGTCTGAAAACCCTGAAATGGGTGTCCTGATTTTATGTCGGATCGATGGACCCCACATTTCTCCTGATTCTTTTACTCTAAATAAATGTTGGAATGAGGAGGAACGTAAATGGTTCCCATTCCGGGTAAGCATGCCCAGATGATAACCATAATTTCCAAAGTCAAACGCAGAATTCAAATATAAATGCACAAATATATTAGTTCAACAAATAAGCACGGCCCATTTTTGTTCATGGAAATTAATTTGTAGCAGAGACCAAAACTTTCAGGAAAGTTGATTCAACTAACCCGATGTCGGGATATTTAGAAACTTGCTAGGTAAAATATTCCCATATGCAGCAGTAATGCAAAGTTCTGGCTGCAAATCTCTTAAGTTGGATAAGAACACATCCTGCACAAACAGTAGATAAAAATGAACCCTTTTCATCTAAATTCTATGAAAGAAACTTTTAGAAACAATGGGAATGCATGGAAACCTTTTTTAATCGTTCCAGTGCAATAAGAAGCAGTATTAGGTTATTGCTTATGGTAACAATTGTTAAGTTATGATCTTCAGCATCAGAATTGCAAAAGTTGCAGCTCCACATCAGGTATACCACCCCAATATAGAAGATACCTACAGTTAAGTCAAGGGCTCTCCTAACTACATCACTAGTGACTACATTGCTCACTCGGAAAGAATAAGTAGGGAAATCATTTCCTACCAAATTATGATAGCAAATTACCTCTCCAGCCCGTTCAGGAGTAAAAATATGGTTGGAAGGGAAGCCTCTGTCAAGAGCATGCTGTGCTAAAGGAGAAGGCATCAACTTTTTCCCCCTAGACTTTCTGGATGGCGGCTGAGTAACAATTGCTGCAACCTAAATCACAACAAATTCAACATTCATACTGCAAGCAATTACTCAGTGTTTCTGCACAATCTAAATAGTATCATCTTTTTGACCGGCCAAGATGAGTCCCTACTGAGATTTTTTATTTTTTATTTGTGTGTACGAAAGATTATTCCTTCAAGGATTGCAATATTAGTAAACCTATACACAATATGCCAAAATTTTAACAAGTTTGACATAAAACTGAACCAATCGATCCCTTAGCTATGCCTGATGACCTACCAACACAATGAAAAGGGATAACTGCAACACAGCCAAACTGATTAAAACTTAACTCCAATTACGATTTTTAACCATCCAATATGACCGCCCCTTCCGCATAATGTACTAAAAGGGCAAGTTACATCTTCTAAATTGTATACAAACCGATAAGACAAACACTAAAATCATCAAAATGAGAAATGCTAGTGGCATCCTAAGATGAAGCCACCATAAAGTGCATCCCAAGCCAATTTTTTCATGCCAACCAAGTGCATTTTATTAGAAACCTCAATTCCCTTAAAGACCAAACATGAGAGTAACATAACAAAAAATAAAAAGTCGAAAGATTTTACCCAAGAAATAGAAAGAAACCCCATTTTAAGCTGAGAATAAAGGGGGCAATTATATAGCTCGACCCAAAGGAAAATTTGTTTCAAATACCTCAAACAAAGAGTCCGGAGCAGTGGATGCATTGAGAAGGGCATCAAGAACAGTTGCAGATACCTTCAGAAAAGTAAACATTTTATGTCATCATGATGACAAATGTACGCATACGTATATATGTAGAGAGAGAGAGAGAGAGATAAGCAGAGACAGAGAGAGATGAGACCTGAGGAGAGCCTAAGAAGACGAGGGGCTTCTTGTTGGAAGCGAAGCATAGAGTAGAAGAAGCTGAAGAAGAAGAAGATGAAGTTGCGGCATTGAAGCACCAGAAGCGACGAAACACCAGTGACGAATTCATTCCAGTTCCTCAACTTATTTTCAGTTTTTTCTCTTTGGCACCTAAGAACAGAAGAATGCGTTATCCGCTTCTTCTAATTTCAGTTTCACCAATCTGCCAATTTGCTCCCTCAACTTAAACTTCTTCCTTACTGTCAATTTGGCCCCCGATAAATTGTTTTTTAAAAACTTGAGACTCGAACTATTTTAATTAGCCAATTTATACTTTTAATTTGGAACTGAAACTGATTTTAAAGGTTTTTATTTTTTATTTTTTGCTTAAAGTTAAGGTCAAAACTGTCCCTGTATTTTATTTATTTGGCCCCTTTTTCTTTTTCTTTTTTTTTGTTTTCTTTTTTTTGTTTTTTTTTTTGGGGCGAAACAGTAGAGATTCATTTAAAGAACAGGACATAAACCTAGGATACAACAGTAAGAACACAGCCCCCGAATGAGGTTCTTGCACTACAGAGACTGTAACAACACCACCAACTAAGCACAAATATTACAAGATAGTTAGCAAACAAATATACAACTTGAAATCCAGCTAATAAGGAGTTACAGATGAGGAGGACCCTAATTCTACAGCAACTAGTGCTTAAATAAGATCAAGACAGAGAACAATCTCTCAAACTTCATGGGACAGGAAACACCCCAAGAGTGGAGGGCATTACCCCAACGGAAAACCTGTGAAACATTGACTGTATCGAAGGGAAGCTTGGCCGGTTTTTAAGCTTTTTATGGCGACTCCGGCCATCGTTTCCGTCGAGTTAGGTATATTTTTTAATCAATTTTCCATGCTCTATCCGTTTATATAAATAGATTGGATCAACTTTGTGGTTTTACGGGTTGATTTAGGCACCCAAATTAGCCGGCTATAGGGTTGTTTTTCCGGCCACTCCGACCACCTTTTGGTCTGGGTCCAAGAATTAAAAAGACTCCCCTTGATAGTCTGAACCAAGGTCTTAAATATCGGAGGTATCGGAAATATCGGAAGTCAAAAAACACGGAAATATCGCAGGAAATATCGGGATATTATCGGTATCGGAAAAAATTGAATAAAAACCACGGAAATTGTAAGAAAAACTTGGAAATTTTTATTGAAACTTTGCAGGATGTTTATTTAGTCAATTATCTATTAGTTTATCACAAAAAAAATTGGAAGGAAATGCATTGCATGATGGATTTAACTGATTTAAGTTGATTATATAGCGAGCTAGCAAACACCGTAAGTGTAGAAAATATGTAGTAATTAATGAAAGAAGATTAAACACACCATAATCATTTATATAAAATGAATTACTACAATATTTTACACTTTATACATTGCATGGTAAGATACATGAGTGACTTAGTACCACATAGAGTTCCTATGATGTTCAAAATTTTCATTATCTTCATCATCTCTATGTGTAGAGTAAGTATATTTTGAAGAGTAGTCATCAAATGATAAATCCCCAAAATAGTTTTGCATGTAATTGTTAACATGCCACTCATATGGATCCGAGATTGGTTGACGTTGTCCATAAGCAAAATCATTTGAAGATTGAGTCTCGGATTCTTTCCATGAGTCGCTTGATTCCATCCCAACAGGAATGAGATATGAAGGGTAGGGAAATGGTTGGTTATGAGTATAACCATAGTTACTACTCATCTCATGTGAAAATTTGTTTCTTGCAAAAAGAATTCAAAACAAAATCATGTATATATATATAAATATTTTAGTATTTTCACAAAAACATAAGTGATATGGTGGTTAAGGTGTTGAAGGAGTAAAATAGTTTTCACAAATACCATGTATATAAATATTTTTGGGTTTCGTATCAGGATATTATCAGGATATTATCGGGATATTATCGATAATATCTCGATATATTGCCCAAATCATTCATAAAAATGTTGAAAATATCTTTCCGATATTATCGGGATAATATCGGGACAATATCGATATATTGACGATAACACTATGGTTAGTTGTTAAAATATCGAACCCCCAAAAATCAGATATTATCGAGATAATATCGGAGATATTATCGAGATAATATCCGAGATATTATCGATATTTAATACCTTGATCTGAACATATTGGTATAGGTATTGCACGTAATTTTGAGAATTTTTCCGTCTTCGGGAACCACCCTGAAGCACCGCCACTGTATACTTACCACTTCATTACTCACAAGTTACCACTCCTCACTCACAGTTTGTATCTTTGAAGGAATAACTTACCACTTCTTAATTTTTTATCCTATATTCTAATGCTTACCAGGTCATCAGGTCAGCAAATCCCAATCATTGAATCCATTTAAGTTCAATCCAAAGGTTATCCATGCCTTTGCACTCAGTGCACGCACGCACTGAAGAATTTTCCGTATTGCCAATGCCTTTCTTATTTGGGAGCATTTTTGCTTACCACTTTAATCATAGGTGTACCCTCACCACCATCCTCAATGCTTGATACGTGTCCATAGATATAACCATAGTTAACTTTTGCTTTGTATTTATGGAATTATGGTTATGTCTATGGACACGTGTCAAGCACTGAGAATGGTGGTGAGGGTACACCTATGGTTAAAGTGGTGAGCAAAAATGCACCCTTCTTATTTCTCTCACATGTCAGTTTTCCTTGAAAATTGAAAAAAAAAGCCTTTTTTTTATAATTATTTTTATATACAAACAATGGCTGTTCAATTGGTATTGGTATAAATTTCTCAATATTTTATTTATTATTTGTGCATTATGAAGTCGTCTTTCTAAATGACAGAGTGTGTGGTGAGAAAATAACAATAAATTTTAACGAACACATTAAACCCTAAAAATGCTTATTGATTCTCGCCAAGAACAGAGAGCCCCCATGCTTTGGTGATTCTCTAGAATGAGTATAGCAAAGAGTAAAGGGCTTTATGCCTTGTTCATTTAAACATAATACGAAGTTGATAGAAAAGAGAGTAAATTCTCCTCAAATTTTAATGCGATAACTGATTCATAAGCTGTCTTACATTACCACTTGAAACAACTATAAATAGACAACATGAAAAGACATCTATTGAATACACATTTACTATAGATAATTACATTAATCCCCTGAGCTTCCACATGGTAACACTAGCACTAGGTATAAACTGACTATAAGAAGTACAAATAGTGCTTTTTCCAAAAACGGCTGCTTAGAAACTTTTTCAATTTGCACACGACTGAGCTTCCACATGCTAAAACAAATTTCAATAAAAGAAGCTTCCTCAACTGATGAAGACATCACAGATGTATGCCTCAAAAATCAAATATAAAAATGCATTTACTTGAATAGGAAAAGGGACAAACCTGACAAACAGATCTAGAATTTCCAGGCTTATCTGCTTCACCTGTTACGCATTACCACTGCAGGCGACTGCAAATCTAATGAACTCCATGATTGGAGGATTGTTTTAGCGATTGACTTCTCCTTCCCCATTAACATGCCAAGAGTTGAATCATTTATCAACACTCAAACAGGGATGAAATGCGCTTCAAGATCCAAAAATAATGAACTTCCATCCCACTGTAATGCATCCCACCAATGCTTCTCTGCTTTAATCTCCTTCAAACTGTACTTTAACTTCGAGTCCATACCAAGCTTCTTCAGATTTCGGCACTTATAAAAGCTAATACATTCTAATGATGGCCAAGCACCTTCCCAAATATTGACCAATCTAGGAAGATGATGAAGTGTTAACTTCTTCAAACTAGAGAGTAAAACAATTTCAGAATCCATGATGTCATCCTGGTAGAGTACGATTACTTCAACGGCTGGACAATCTTCAACTACCAACTCTTCTAGATTAGATACAAATGGAAGCATGGAGCTTGTAAAAACAAATTCCAACTTTGGACATGAATGCACCAGCAAAATTCTTAACTTACTGAAACTGCCATATGGTATATTACCCTTCCAAATCCTCTCCAAATCCCGTAAGTAATGAATACTCAAATACTCCAGAGATGGAAATACAGTTTCAGCAAGTTTATTTCCATCAATAATTGATTGAATTCTAGGACATTCACTCACAATACATAATTTCAATCCATTGATATTACCCACCCCAAATTCAAATAAACTCAGCATGCTAAGGTGATGATCTAAATAGAAAGCAGTAGTACGAGCTAATACTTCACAAACCACATGAGGTACAATTTTAACATTAACAAATCTCAAGCACCGACCGTGTTGATTATAATCGAACTCCACAGAGCTTGGCACCCGTGACACGATGCGCTTGACATCATAACCAACCACAAACTTAAACTTAGTTAAGAGTTGATCATTCCATTTGGGGCAAGTTCGAAGAAAGAGATCAAGAAGCTCTACTTCTGGGAAACAAAAACTGAGAGAAGTCAAATTTTTCAAGCTACAAACCTCCATTGTGATGGCTTTTATGCTCTTGTTCCACCTCTGATCTCCAGGGTAGACACCAATACTAAGCGTTTCCAAAGAAAAGAGTGTTGACACTATGCCAACTGAAAACAATTCATGTGGTAGATAAGCATACTCGTTGGGACTAATAGATCCATAAAAGCATACTTCCAAGTACCTTAGAGAAGCCAATCTACAAATCTCATTAGGTAAGCTGTTAATTTCAGTACCTCGGAGATCAAGCACCTCAAGCTTTCCAAGGGATCCAACTTCAGATGGCAGTTCAACTAAACAATCACAATCACGTAGAATAAGAAATTGAAGTCGTTTTAGCTTTGAGATTGACTGAGGCAAGCAATTGATTCTGGTCTTAGATAGGTTCAAGAAGCTGAGACAAGGCATGGAGTCAAAAAAGGATGAAGGTATCACTCTTAAACGTCTGTTTCTCTCAAGGAACAACACTAGGAGATTAGGTGAACTTGGATTTTCAGGTAGACGCTCATTATCCATCAAAGCAATAATCTTTCCTCGTTCCCATTGCTCCCGTTTTGGAGGTAGCTCCCTCAGACCTACACCGCCTTCCAACAAGAATCCACAACCTTCAGGAATTGACCTGTTGCTTTCAGGGCTTTCAATTGGCTTGTACGATGGATTGGTTCCTAGATTTAATGACTCTGTCGATCTTGAATAGAGTCTCAACATAAACTGTAAGCCTTCTGCCCCTGACATAATCGCTGATGCTAAATCTCTAACCACATCATGCATTTTGATCGCAAGACCGCCGTTAGTACTCTGCAATAGAGAGGCACCTACAAGGGTCTTAACTATATCATGCCCCCTCTGATATGCTTCAGACCAATTTCCCGAAATTAAACCTTCTTGGATACAACATTTTACCAGTTCAGATATATCAACCTCTCGATCTTCTGAAAACAAGGCACAATAAAGGAAGCAACTCTTTATGTCATAAGCTTTCAATCTGCCATAACTAAATTTCATACGTTGCACAACAGCTTCAACATCATATATCTGAGGTGTGCTAGGCAATAAAAATTCCCTTGTTGCATCCTCCCACACTGAAGCTTCATTCACCCCTGCCAAGGCCCTTCCAGTAACAATGATCAACAACGGCAAACCACCACACTCCTCAACAATAATTCGAGCATAGGGTTGTATCTCTGGAGAATCAACAAGTTCACCCACTTGTTCACGGAACAATTTCCAAGCTTCTTCTTTAGAGACTTGTTTCATATCAACCACCCTATCCACTGTCATATCAGCACAAATAACTTACTTGCCGTAGAAAGATGAAGAGAATTCTTGAAATTAATGGAGATTATATGATAATGTTAGGAATTAGGGTTGTACAATATATATATAATTTCATGTGTTAATATATTAATTTAAGAGAAAAAAAAAGAAAGAAAAAAAAGGGGGTAAGTAGAAAAGCTACGGCTGGAGATAGAAAAGGCAAGAATTAATCTTGCCTTAAGTTTAATACAATAAGGGATAGCATGTTTACAATAAAGGGAAGGAAAAAAAAAAACAGAAACTAGCGTGTTTGCATTTTTTCAGAACACTACGTCGTTTCACTTTAAGTTTTTTTTATAAAACACTTCAATCGAAACGACGTCGTTTCGTTACAATAAACCTAAAATTAAAAAAAAAACGGAGTCGTCTTCCTCGCGAAGTCATCTTCCTCGCAGAGCCGCAGCCAAATTGCAGACTCTCAAAATTTCTTCCGGTTCAGATCAAGCGCGCCTTGCTCCGCCTCGCTACGCCTTGCAACGCCTCCTTACGCCTTCCCCGCGCTAAACGTGCAACTCGCTAAACAGCCGACCGCCTCGGGCGTTTTCCTGCCGCCTCGCTCCGACGCGCGCTCCGAAGCGCGCTCAGGCATGCCTTTGAAAACACTGGCACAAACATCTAATTTTCTTGTAGTTAGTATAATACTGCAACCATAACTTGGATTAGGAATACCCAGTGCATCTAGATCAACTCGCTCTCCCGTACATTATCCATAAGAAACAAAAACTTCCTGCTTTTTAAAACTTGAAACAGTTTCAGAGTCTGGTGGGCACATTGATAACTGTCTAAAAACTTCAGTTTGTATCTTTCTTATGCTCCAATACCGCAACATAGTCACCCAAATGATCACATCATACATGCTGTTTCCTTTAAGATGATTGAGCAAGGCTTTCAGCACACTAGTCTTGCCACTGCCACCAATTCCGCAGATGCCAATTCTTCTAACTGTGACATCATTCATGCATCTCAAGACCTCATGTACAGTCAAGTCAATTGAACTCTTGGCATTAACTCCCGGTTCAGGCAGCTCCTCAACTTTTTCATTTTGAAAACAAGTATGAATTTCTGCCTGGTTAATAGTTGGCTCGCTTGATTTCTTAGGCTTCATCCTACCTTTGTCATTATGAGAAGGCAAATTTGTTTGTGCTTCACTTGTTTTCCATGGATTCTCCTGTTCTCCCACTAATTCAGATCCATGCAGGCTCTTTCTATCCCAAATAGATGCAGCTCCAGCTGATGCTTTTGGGGTCTTGACATATTTGTCTTGTTGCATTTCTTTACTATGCACGAGTTCCTTCGCATGTGTTGGTGACATTCCAACTTTTACATTTGCTTCACTTATTTTCCCTGGCATTTCCGTTTCTCCCACCAATTCAAATCCTTGCAGGCTCTTTTCATCAGAAATGAACCTCGATGACGATGATGATTCTGGGGTCTTGACAATGTTGTATTGTTCCATTTCTTTACCCTGCATAACTTCCTTCCCATGTGTTGGTGACATTCCAACTTTTATATTTGCTTCTCTTATTTCCCATGGCATCTTCGTTTCTCCCACCAATTCATATCTCTGCACATCTTTCTTCACATGTGTTGGTGACATTACAATCGTTGCATTTTCTTCACCTTTTGATTCAATTCTTGCTTCCTCGTGCACATAATTATGTTCTTCCACCGGTAGATAAGTCTCATCTTCAAGTACAACCTTTGATACACTATCAAGTGGTTCATAATTCTTTGAAACACGCCCATATGGAGCTTTCTCCAAGTGATCAAAAATGCCACTGAGGATACTCGTCAGATGCCCATGTGGTTGCATGCGGACGTGCACCAAAAAGGCAGAACTCTCCTCTTGTTTCTTCAACATGTCATTCGCTTGGCCTTCAATTGCTACACCAAAATGTGTCCAACACACAACCTTCTGAACAAAGATGGTCTCCCTTGTCCTCCAAGTATTTAGCTCCATATTTCCAGTTGAAAGGAATGGACGTGTGTTAAACTCTGCCTATGTCCTTACTCATGTAACTCCTTTAGCTGTTTTATCTTTGGCACTAACAGTGTTTTGCTTTTGGCCCATGTTAAATTTGGTTGGTTTTTAACCTTGGGCACCATGTTGTTTCCCTTTGTGGCTGGGGCCTCTTGATCTGTAGCCTTGTAGCAGTTTCTTTGCCGTCTATTGAATGCAACACTTCAGTTAAATAAATAAATAAATAATGCCGCACCTATCACTTGGCTTCTCAAAGAAACTACTTCAAATAGCTTTCAGCTCATCCAAATTAAATTTGAGTTGGCAAATATAAAACAACACAATGCAAAAGGTGAGGGGGTTTAATGTTGGGCAATAAGTCAACATTCCCTTCATCAACGAGGTCCAATATGTAGATTGACTAAAACATCCATCCATGTGAGGGGCACTTGATAAGTTTTAATGGAGAAATGAAAAATGAAAGATATTTTACGTAGATAATAAATTGTAATAATTTACAAAATTCAGGTGATTAATAGTAAAAATTAAAATTCGGGTAGTCATCCTGCACATACTTAAAAGTAGAGGTGGGCATGGTTTGAATTGGATAGGTTTCATCCTTAAAACCATGGTTGAACCAATTACAATATAATAGTTTGATTCGGTTCAATTTTGACAAAAGTCATTAAGAAAACCAAACCAAACCAAACCAATTTAAGATGGTTTGGTTCGGCCGGTTTGGGCCTAAACCCAATTCTCTTTCTTTTTGCATTTTTTCCATATTATTAGCCCAACTACAACCAACAAATCCATAACTGCTCCATACTTGAATTATTTTCTAGAGTATGAAACCATCCTAAAGCTTAACATGCCGTAAAACTTCAAATTTCAATTATGAATATAGCTCAATTCAAATATCCATATATAATTATTACCTAATTAGAATATTACACATGTAAAATATAATATAAATAATAAATATACACATAAACGGTCTGGTTTAGTTTAAGCCGATTTACAAAAGTTCAAAATCAAATCAAACCAAACTATACATGGTCCGGTTCGATTTTTAAACCGTTTGAATTTTTCTTCTTTAAAACCAAACCAACCGGTAATTATAATTTGATTCAGCCAGTTTTATTGGTTTGGCTGGATTGATGCCCACTCCTACCTAAAAGTTCCGTCGGCATTTACACGTGTTGTGAATTCCTCGTGAATTCATGATTTAATGTTGCCTTGATATGTCACAAAAGGCGGAGCTGCGCAAGCAAGACACATTTCTCCCACACATATTATTACTTCAGGTAATATGTTGCCTTGACATGTCGAAAAGGCGGAGTAGATCAAGCAAGACATATTTCTCTCACACATATTATTACTGCAAGTAAATATTACCGTAAAAACAAATTACATTCATTTCTTAAAAAGAGTTTTGAAATTTGACTGAATCTTACATATCCGCTAGTTATAAGAATATGACTAAATTTACGCATCTGGCATGACATTTCCATGGATACTGTCTTGTTGGATTAGCAAGACAACAGAACCCCAACACAGGAAATGGGGAAAGGAGGAAAAGATTGAAGGATTTGACTTCAATTGGAAGAAAAAGAAAAAGAAAAAGAAAAAGAAAAGTAAAAAGGCAAGCAAAGCTTCTTCATTGTCATTTTTCGTTTGAGTGTGACTAATCTTTGTCTGTGCCTTTAAGTTGCAGCTTGCAGAAGGACCCCATAACAGTCGCACTTAACAACGAAGAAACGGAAAGAAAAAAATGCAAACGAACAGAGAGCCCCACAAGTAACGACTACTGTTCCAACATTGACCAGGCCCTTCTACTTTGACTTTGTGCTGATCTTTGGATTACAACTGCAAATTTTTAATGGAGTTCTTGCTGTTGCTGGGTTGTTTGTAGGCCGAACAACAGGGTCAAGCATAGTTGCCTCCAAGTACGGAGGAGGAAGGAGCACTGCTTTATCAAGTTGCAAGTCTTCAGAGCCATCTAGACCAAGCCATGCTAAGTTCTGCAGAATAAGGACAAGACCCTTAGCTTTGCGTTAATTTGTTTTCTGCAAGCAGGCGAGAGATACCATGGCTAAAGTAACAGGAGGTATAACCAGTATTTTATGTTTTCTAAACTTATCTTAATATAATGTGTCCAAGATGCAAACGGCAAATGAGTAAAAAAGTAATAGCTGCACAAGAACAGTATTCACTGCTTCCCTCAAGGTCAATACATAAAGGAATCACAATATATACAGTATCTCATCAAACTCAAATAGGACATCAATAGTTGCCGCATCATGTAATAAGTGGAAATTTCCAAACACTTCAGCAGACTAACCTTTCTATGGAGGTGACTTAGACCATATTACTTACTTAATTGAAAGCAGAAACAAATGGTTTTGCAAAAGACATACCTTTTCCAGCCTGTTGCAAACAACTTTTTCTAGGACAAAACTACATACATGGTTTTAGACTTACAGGGAACATGATCTGATGGAAACCAGAAGCCACAATTCTGAAGGAAGCAATTAAATATTGAAAACAGTATACATTGTATATGATTTTCCTGCATCAGTGTACCTTCACCAGGTTCAAGAGATCTAATGGCATCAGTATGCTGTCAAAGCAGGAAACTTGTGGACATAATTTCCCTACAACAGCCTCAGGATTTGAAATGAAAAATTGTGACAGAATTACCCCATCTGTTAAATACTCAGGATGTTCAAGGAAATACCTGAAAAATCAAAAGCAGCACAGTTGTTAATCAAAGAGGCTAGCTGTGATTGTGAAGAAAGACAAGCTAAGCTATACAGAAAAATTGAAACGTACTTATGGATATCTACCATATATGAAGCTTCTTGGCTGAGGGTACTTCATTATACCAAAATATTGAAAGGGGCACACTACAAGATAGTTGTGTGTGGTAAAGATGATCATGGTGATGAAACATTGATTAAGAAAATCATGCATACAGGTCAGCAAACGTGGTGTTTCCTTGACCTCTGATCCACAATAAGCATTGTACCCTAGTGGGGACTGCACATTGTTAGGCTTACAGATTGCCCACAGCTGGCTCTCGCCTGGATAGGCGTCTGGAGGATCATGACATGAAATGCGAGACCACAATCGGCGTACAGTTTGCCAATAAAAGGGTTGCTTTAGAACATATTCAGAAGCCAATGTGAATATGGCATTCTTGAGCAGACAAAGATGAAAAAGGCTCGAGTGCTGTATAAAATAAGGGTGTCTTGGTCTTTTTAAGCCCAAAATGAGTGACTTTTCTAAATTTTGGAGAAATGGGTTGGTTTCCTGATGAGTCTATGTTTTGGGTAATTCTTTTGAAGTCACTCTAGCATCTTCCAAAGCAAAATAACGTAATTGACACAACAAACATGTGTGGAACCCGACCACTAGTATAACTGGATGATAGATAGGCCAACAAAGAAATCGTATATAGAATTCAGAAACATATATCAAAATTTCCAGAGTTTGAACGATACACATGTTACACTTTCTAAGTTTGACAGATTGAAACAATAAAGAGGAAAGAGAAACCTAGCGCTTTTGTGCTTTCCTCCGCCTAGATTGTGTCTTCTGCCATTTCTTTCTACGAACTAGTTTGCTCTTTGGTTTCAACTTTAACTCAGGTGAGAACTTATAATTTGGATCTCTCATACGTGCTTGTATATCCTTGAAAAACTGAATATTTAATTTCTTAGGCCCTCCCTGTCTAAGCTCTGCATATTCTGGTCCTGAAACTATATTTTCAAATGCTCCTATTAGAATATCTAAGTCACTCATGACCTCCCATACATTAATGTATCGACCATCTGGCCCTTTCTTCAACTTTTTCAAGGCATTCTCAACTGCAATTTTCCTAGCTTGCTTTCCGGGCGACAATTCTTCCGGTTCCTGCTCAGCTTTCAATAATTCTGAGATTGTCCGATACTTTGATGTTTCCTCAAACTCAAATAGTTTATCTATATGTTTATCACTGCTTTCATTTGGGTAGGGTTCAGCAGGAATATCGTCATCATCATCACCTTCACTACCAGTCCACAGAGACTTCTCCTCATCACTTCCAGACCAAACACTTCTCAGCTCATCACTGTCATCAGCATCAATCAGGTTAGAGTGCTCCCTTGCCTGCTGTCTTACTTTTCGAATCTCTTTTTCCAGATGACTCTTTTCATCCTTTTCATTGTCACTTTCTTCCTCACTTCCAGTCCATAAAGAAGCATCTTCATCAATCTCTTTCTTCCAGGCTTTCCTAAAGTCCTTATCACCAGGTTGTCCATTTCCAAAGAGATCATAAGGTTTATGCCCACCACGGGCATATGATCTTGAAGCTGCAACATATTCAATAACGTCATACAGGTAGCAGAAGCATAAAACTCAGAGGGAAAACGTACGTGTTGCAAAGCTTTATCTTTATCTTTTATTATTTTGTGAAAGTAAAGCTATATTTTGTCTGCAAGAATGAACTAGCAAGAAAACCTATTAATATAATAGGAATAAAATATATAGATAATGCATGGTCATGCATCTAATTTTACTGAGACAGAACAAAGTTGGCTTCAATGTAACCGTAATAGTTTAAAATTTAAATCAACCAAGCCAAAAAATCCAAAGTTCAAGAATCCGTTCTCTTTAAATGAATTGGATAGTAATCTTGTTGCGTTATAATTTTGACCACGGAATGAATCCTCAGGCTAAAGGTTGTCCATAATGACAGACATGTCAATGACACCAGTCCAAAGTACAAAGACAAGAAAGCCTCTATCAAACATAAATCCCGTAACCCTTTTTTTCTTTGACACATAACTTCATTCTAAGAAGTTGAAATGGTAATGGCACAGTTTCAAGCAAAGAATTGAGTCTTCTATGAGAACTTTTATCAAATACGTAGACCACATATCACAATTCTAACATCACGCTAACCACAATTTTTACGAGGGAACAAAAATGTGATAACTTGATTATGAACATATACAAATCATAGAGACATGCACAAATACACATCATTAACTATGAAATTCAAGAAATGGAAGCAAACCTTGAAATTTTGGGCAAAACCCACAGCAAATTTGACTTGTTGAAGTGCTCAGAGCAGAATCATACAGAGCTTCGAATCTGAAAGAGAAAAGAGACAAATGGGTTTTCCAGAATCTGATAGGCGAATTTTTGGTACCAACAGTTTATTAAAAAAAAGAGAGTAAAGACTGTGACCTTGGAGGAAGTGAAAGCTGCAGTCGGAGGTTTGCGACTTGGCAAATAGAAGAAAGGAGGGAACGGCGGGAACAGAGCCTCCGAGCCATTATCTTCTCAGCTTGTTGGGGGTTTTTCGGTCAATAAACACAATGAAGGCAAAGAGAGATTCAGGGATTTGGGAACGGAGGAGGTGAGAAGGGAAATGGAGCTGTGTTTGCTTTCGATTTTTTTAAGTTAATTAAATATCAAATTCAGTCCTAACATAAAAAAAGAATTTTGAAAAATAAATAAAATGATTAATTAACTCTCTAAACTCTTATTTAATATCTACATTAAAAAAAATTCTTTTTTAATAGAGTGATGATTTCCCCACTCCAATTTTATCCACTTACACTCTATTTTATAACTAAAAAAGGAGTGTAAGTTGATAAAATTGGAGTGGGGAAATTAAAAAAAAAACTATTTTTTAATAGTTTAACTTAATTTGTTGGTATTTCCAATTCTATATATATATTTTTTCCATTTTTCAATTTCTATGTTTTAAGTTAAGTTAATTAAATATCAAACTGACCCCTAAAATACAAAAAGAATTATAAAAGTACATAAAATAATTAATTAATTCTAAGATAAAATTTTATATTTAATTTAGTTTTTTTGTTGTTGGAATATTTAGTTTCATATTTAATTTAGTTAAAAAATCAAATTAAGGCCATAAATCTCCCTAAATCAACGGTCACTATGTGTTCTCAGCTTGTAATAACAAGAGTCGCTTAAGATTTACGAAGTATATTTCAAGTTCTTTGTAAATTTTATTTTTACTGGATTATTAATTGAAGCGAAACGAAAAGCCGCGAAAGAAAAATACGACCGTTTGAAGTTTACGCGTTGAACTACATCTATATAAACCCAATCCAACCAGCAAAAGGAAACTCTGATTTCCAAACCCTCATTCACTCACGAGCTTCAAACACAGCGTCAAGAATACGCAGAGAAAAACACTTAGGGTTTGAAAATCGAAACCCTCTTTTTCATATCCTTCTCTTTCTCTCTTGCTACCCAGTTTCTGTTTTTCTGCGTCTCTTTGCTTTCGTTTTGATAGACCCAGAAACCCTATTTCATCAGAAAGCTTTTTGTTTTTCAAACAATGGGTCAGAGTTCAAGGCCAAAGAAAGAACAGAGCTTGTCGGTTGCTGGGCGCGAGTGGGTTCGAGGCCGGATGCTCGGCAAAGGGGGATTTGGGTCGGTGTATTTGGGTTGGGTGAAAAAACCCAATATGTGCGCCGATTCCTTGCCCTCAATTTTCGCAGTGAAGTCGACATTATATTGTGATGCGCTTGAGCTGGTGACGGAAAATTCAATTCTTGGCACGTTTAGTAGCTGCCCATTTATCATTCACCGCTATGGAGATGATGTGACTGCTGGTGTTGATGGTAATAAGGTATTCAATATGTTCATGGAGTATGCTGATGGAGGAACAATGAGGGATTTGATTAACAAGTCTGGGGGTTCTGGGTTGCCTGAATTTCAAGTAAGGAAGTACACAGAGGCGATTTTGCAAGGGGTTAAGCACATTCATGAAATGGGTTATGTGCATTGCGATTTGAAGCCTGAGAATATTTTACTTGTCACCAAAACTGATTCTAGTGGTTCTGAATTTGTGCCTAAAATTGGGGACTTGGGTCTGACAAAGAGGGTTATAGAGGAGCGTGCTGGAGGCACTACAATGTATTGGTCTCCAGAAACTGTCATTCAAGATATTCAGCAGCAACCTTCTGATATTTGGGCTCTAGGGTGTGTGGTGCTCAACATGTTGACTGGGAAGCAGCCATGGGATTTGAAAGCTGGGGCGAGACCTTGGGACCTCATGCTTCAGATTGCTTCCAAATCTCCCACCATTCCTGTTTGGTTATCAGATGAGGCTAAAGATTTCTTAGGAAAGTGCTTTGTGTGGAGCCCTTCTGAGAGGTTCACAGCTGCTAAGCTATGGAATCATCCATTTGTGACTAATCTGGATCCAGTAGAGGAACTCTCTTCAGTGTCGTCATCGTCTTCTAAGCAGCAGATTCTTCCTTTGGGTTCCAAGACCTGTCATTCCAAAACAAACCACTGTTTGCCAAAAGCCACCTGCTTTCCCTATAATTGGTCCTGCTTAGCTTGATCCTTAAGTTTTGTATTTGCTTTTTCGAAAGTATCTCTCACAAATTGGTGTAATACTTCATTATCCTAAATTTGTAATTTTGTGTAATTTCATGTACATTCTTTGATTTCATTCATTATTAATACAGAGCTAATGCCACTTTCTTTTACATATTTCTTTTGGTTCCTTTTTTGTAATTCATTGCATTTGAGATCCATTAGGTTTATAGAAGATTAGCATATTCAGAAACTGAATCTTTTATGCATCAAATAAAGTTATCTCATGCAGTCTCAGAACTCAAAAAACTTATATGAATACTTAGACCTTTAACCAAGCATTTCAAGGGAATTGTCCCATCTGTCTAAAATTAGCAAGGAAAATTTACAGCAGTGCTGTATTTTGTATAGCATCCATCGTCGTCAATTTACATCCTCGGGTCATCCAACATCTAAACCGTAGGAGTAAACTGTAGTGGTTGAATGGTAGGGGATGAGAGAAATTAACAGCCAAAAGGTTAGTCAACTTGGAAATTTGACTCTTAATTTCTTTATTTTCTTCAACCAATTGACTAAGCAAAGTATCATACCTTTGATTTTGCTTTTGTTGTTCATGCATAAATGTGTGAAGAGTATCGCTCAAAGATGCCCTAGCATTGAATGTATGGTGCCTGAAACTGATTATTGGAAGAATTCATGTCACTTACCTGAGGTTGTGACTCATTGCTCCAACGAAAGTTTGGATGATTCCTTGTTGCCGGATTATAAGTGTTGGAAAAAGGAGAATACGGTTGTTTGAAGTATCCAACAATAGCACAACGCTCCTCATAAGCTCCTTTCATTTCCTGAAAAATTGGGCAATTTTTAACAGTATGACCAATCTCATAACAAGAATCACATACTTGATTAACATCAGCTTGATAAACAGGTTGAGGTAAATTTGATTTTTCCATTTTCAAAGCAGCTATCTCTTTAGTCAAAACCTCAAATTTTAATTTCCAATCATCTTCTTCTTTTAATTGATAAATTCCTTTATTAGTAGAAGATGTGGCAATTCTTGACCGATCAGTGGTCTCAACTGGACTTGGGACAGTCCATTGATGAGCTTTTTCAGCAATTTCATCCAAAAATTCTAGGGCATCATCATGGTCTTTTTGCATAAAATTTCCATTACACATAGACTCAACAAATTGGCGATCACTACGGAGAAGTCCCTCAACAAAGCTTGAGTCATTTCCGCCCAAGAACCTATGGACCTAGCCCTTAATGAATATAGCCAACTTTTCCCCTTTTCTTTTAAAAAAAATGGAAATTTTTTTTACCTTATGAAATTAATCCTATCGAGTTGACCATTATAAAAGGTGCCAATTGCTTCTTCAAATTTCCTAACATGCACGTACGGATTTTCACTTTCCACACCATGAAAAATAGGTAGCAGTTAAATCATTCCAGGTTTGAAATCATAATTTGGCATGTTAGGTGGAAACATGATGCATGAAGGATTTGGTGCACGAATAGGATGCAATAATGTCTCTAAAGTTCTAGGGGCAACTACTTCTTCTCTTATTTCATTATTCACAATCTGAGCATTAACCACTTGTTCATTATTCACAATTTCTTGTTCATTATTCACAATTTCCGTCAGGGTTTCAGATTTATTAGATGTTTCAGTTGAAGAAGTTGAAGCAGAATTAACAGTTTCAGACTTTTTGACAAATCTTCCTAGATGATCTATACACTTCTCTCTATGTGAAATTCTTCACATCTGGTACACTCTTTCCAAACTTATCATTTTTTTGTTCTTGTTTATTTATTTATTTTCTTTATGCGACCTAGCTATAGATCATCTAGGAAGATTTGTCAAAAAGTCTGAAACTGTTAATTCTGCTTCAACTTCTTCAACTGAAACATCTAACAAATCTGAAACCATGGCAGAAATTGTGAATAATGAACAAGTGGTTAATGCTCAGATTGTGAATAATGAAATAAGAGAAGAAGTAGTTGCCCCTAGAACTTTAGTGACATTATTGCATCCTATTCGTGCACCAAATCCTTCATGCATCATGTTTCCACCTAACATGCCAAATTATGATTTCAAACCTGGAATGATTCAACTGCTACCTATTTTTCATGGTATGGAAAGTGAAAATCCTTACGTGCATGTTAGGGAATTTGAAGAAGCAATTGACACCTTTTATAATGGTCAACTCGATAGG
This sequence comes from Prunus avium, assembly GCF_965620075.1. NCBI lineage: Eukaryota > Viridiplantae > Streptophyta > Magnoliopsida > Rosales > Rosaceae > Prunus > Prunus avium. Next base: position 28,569,840 of record NC_142286.1, read on the forward strand.
ATTAATACAAAACCAAGGATGCATTAATAGATTAACTTGTATTCCTAACTACCATAAATACATGATAGAAGTGGTGAAAAGAAAATTAACCTATTAATCATGTGAAGGTGAAGTTATAAACATTGAAAAATATAATAGTTGGGAATTTAAAGATAAAAACTATAACTTCATTTCATAATGGTATTTCCTCCTTAACATAATTTTAACTAGACATAAGTGAAAATAAAAACAACATGAAAAAAAACTAAAACAAAGAGGAGAAGGAAAAATTCCATCATCAACCCCTTAGTTCCTTGCCTCATGGCTCCCCAAAGTTCTCTCCAATTATATTGCCATTTTTCCTCTCCCTTTGGTGCCCAAGAATTACATATTTTCTGCTTAAAAACTCTACAAAAATTTGCACTAATTCTCTGCACACCTCTCTTGGTTTCTAAGCTTCTATTTATAGGGAAATGAGAGCAACTAAAGCATCATTACATTCATCATCTTCATGTGCTGGCTGCTGCAACATGGTGGCTGCCCATCCTTCTTTTGCTGCTGTAAATCATGTTATTCATCCACATGTTATGGCAGCCTTTGCTTGCCTTTGGCATGTGCAAACCTCCGAGATGTTGGCTTTCATCATCTCTTTGCCAACCCATGTGGGTTTCTCTTCTTTAGCTGCTGCACCTCAAGCTTTCTTCACATGGGTTTTCAAAGGTGTTCAATTGTGGCTGCCTTTTGCTGCCAACCCATGTGGGTTTCCTTTGGTTGCTGGAAAAAAAATGATTTTTTTGAACTAGGCTTAGTGTAGGAAGGCCTGAGGTTTCAATATGTATCCAATGAGGCTCCAATTTGGATATGTTATAATAGACACCCATTGGAACAACTTTTATGAAGAATGTATTCCCATATGAGCAGTACAAATGTATGTTTTGGGCCTTGAAAGTTGACTGCCAAAAATAGACTGGAGTTGGGGCTTCATTTATTTTCTCTCCTTGGGCTGCTGCACAAGAAAGAGCTACCAATTAGATAATTCAATTGAATTAACCTTTATTTCAATGAAGTGCAATTGGATTTGTAAAATGCAATGTAACATTCTAATTGGTTCAAAATTCATTGAAATAAAGTACTAACAAATATAGATTAGAGATAGAAATTGTAATAATTATGTGTTTATCAAATAATTAGACCTTTTACCAAACATTTCAAGGGAATTGTCCCATCTGTCTAAAATTAGCAAGGAAAATTTACAGCAGTGCTGTATTTTGTATAGCATCCATCTTCGTCAATTTACATCCTCGGGTCATCCAACATCTAAACCATAGGAGTATACTGTAGTTGTTGAATGGTAGGGGATGAGAGAAATAAGTGTTAAAATGATGGCGTCACACTAGAACTTGGGTCACCAGTATCACAACCACAGGAACTGCAAATGTTGAGCGGCATTGATACTCATGTAAACTACCATCAACCCAGACACACATGCTTTGCTCTGTTTTGTTGCTGAGAAAATTTAAGAGAAAATGGAAATGAAAGCAATATGGTTTTCTGTCAATCAGTTAACACTTAAACACTTCGTTAACTGTATCTTCAGATGTTTTCAGTTGGCCCTGCCTTTAAAGGCATAAAGATGATTTGTCCTGGTCCTCATTTTGTGTACTATAGCTCATCCACCAGGTAAGCTCTTCTTAGCAGAGAATAGATTAGCCAGACTGACCTTTCTCATGTAACAGGTAAGTGTTCGTACGTGGGATCGACAAGAGGAAAGATTAGCCAAAGTAACAGAAGAAGAGGTTTGTATTCATGTTGGTTGTATCATTGTCTTACTCAAGGAGTCGCATTTTCCATAATATGGATCTACGTGATTCCCACTGAATGTTTGATGCTATAGATTGAATTTTGTAACCTCAATAGAAGAAGTTGCATAAATCTTAAACTTCATAGAAGAAGTTGAGGCAAATATCTGATACTTCTAGCCTAGTACAAACCAACACAATATAGTACGAATTTTGTTTTTTGTTTTGTCATAAAAACTTCTAAGAATAAGATTGCGTCGAACTCTAAATAGGAAACTTCTTACAGGAGAAGTTATATTTATAGTGGCTACTTGGAACTCTACATTTTGATATTTGTCGGATACTTTTGTTTATGTTGTTCAGGACTGCTTCAGATGAATTTTGTCCAAAGGATTTGTATAAGATTCGTTCTTGTTGTCCTAAACAACCTTTGAATTTTAAATGACTTGTACAGAACTCATTGGAGGAGAAATTACTGTTGCATCTGAATCTACAATGTGTGTAAACACTCCTAACACAACGATGGAGAAAGCTCTAGGTGAGTAGTTGAATGCTGGTAGGTTCTCAACACCCAGTGACAAGTCTCAGACGAGAGGATTTTACTACACATCAATTCTCCGCGTTATCAAATGGAAAAGAATCCGTGGCCAACAATTTACTTCTTTGAATCTTGACAAGGTAAGAAGCACCTCCCTCCTCTTTTAAGTTGTATTGTTGAGTTCTTTTTTAATGCTTAAAATTAGCTGATTTGACTATATCCTTTCACTAGTATTTTTTTTTTCATCTTTTTTGTGGTTGGACTTTCACTGATCTGTACAGACAAAATTATTAGAAAGTGTTCTACTAGAAGACTATGGAAGTTCTGAGGACTTGCTTCTTGCGGAGCTGCAATTTGCCTATATTGCCTTTTTGGAGTGTAGACAATGAAGACTCCTACAACATTTTATGTTAAATAATAATCTGAGATGTTTATGATATTTTGAACTTATGCAGATGGAGCAATCACTTGAAGCACTTCTACAGCGGAAATCCTTGGTCAGTCTTTTATTTGATAAGTTAAGAATGAGGTTGTTGGCTATGGGGCTAGCTAAGACCCAAGCTAAGTTGGCTAAGGGGGCCCACTCAGTCTATGAGGCTTGTAGATGCTCGTGCATCAGACGGAAAATATAGGTGCAGTATATGCAGCCAATGAGGTTGTTGAAGAAGCGAGGAAGAAGAAAAGCAGGGGGTTGTTTGCATGATAGATTATGAAAAAGAAAATGAATGTGTGGAATGGGACTTTCTGGAATTATTTTGGAAGTTGAATGTTTTCGAGAAAAAATGGAGGTTTGAAAGGGCGTTTAAAATTTGTAAATAGGAGGCAGAGAGATAAATTTAGGCCATCAATGGGTTAAAGAGAGAGGGGGATGAAATTATATCGTATGGTTTCTAGCACCTGAGAGTTTAGAGGTATCACATGTTTTTCAAGTAGCTGGCTTGTCCACTATAGTTTTTTGTTTATATTTATTGTAATGAAATGTTTGTGTTTCTCATAAGAAGGAAAAGGAAAAAAAATTCTAGGTTGATTGTTGTGTTTTCTTTCTGAAGAGAGTAACATGTATAAACTGATTTTGTTTTCCAGTAAACTTGCACTGAACGGTACTTGAATTTTTTTTCCATTTCATTTTGCACAGATAAATGAAATGTGATGGGAATCTCACAGTTTATTTGAGTCATCTACTATCAGTTGAAGCATGGACTTCAGAAACATTGAAAAGACACAAACAGTGGATCATCTTTGCTAGATGATTCATGGTTTTCTGCAGATAGCTTTTTGCACCGTCTTTTCAAGGTGCGAGATTTAGGTGCTTGATTCTGCTGCTGATGTTCTATTTTCGAATTACACCGTCGTGCTTGATTCATTTTTTCTTGTTGGTTTTGTTGTCATTCAGTTTGTTTTTCTAAAGAAAAAGAAAATCAAGAGAAAAGCATGATGTAGTCATCTTTCTAACATCCATGGAACTTTCTGTTCATCACAAACTTGATGACTAACCTATAAATGGGATTCCAGGAATTTTTTATGCTGGTGCAAGAGGCCTCAGTTGTTGATGGAGATCTTTTACCATGACCATTATAGAACCATCTGTAATAGAGATTGGTGATTGATTATATTGAGTTTACCCTTTTCTCTCACTTCTCTCGTCCTACTAATCCTTCCTATGGGCCTTTGATGTGTTTTTCATTTAAATGGAGTCCTGACTTGATTTCTGCTACTTTATATGGCATTGCCATTGCTCTGCATAAGAAGCATTTCGTGTCACTCTTTTTGTATTTGTTTCCAAAACTTTGCTTTACGAGAGATCGTAGCTCCTCTGTGTGCTTCCTTTGGTCACTTTTCATGTTGCATTTCATATGAAAACTTGGTCTGTGTACTACTATTGGATAAGTAATACAATATATATGTGTCTAAATTCATTATATAAAAAAACCCCTTCAAGCTTGAATTACTACAAGTGCTTGTTTAAAGCTTGAATTACTACAATATATATGTCAAGACGGATCCTCATTTCCATGGTTCTCATTCTTAAAGACAAGGAACTCGAGGTTCTTGAAAAGAATCTTGGATGGGAATGGGAATTCCACCAAAACAGTTCAGTTGATGGCATGTATTTTGAAGATGATGATGAGGTCGGTCTTTATTTGTTTTCAAATTTGAACTGTACTCACTTCTTTTTTTGTTTTTTTTTTTTTTTGTTTCAAGGAATGACATGTCATTACCATAGAGTTTTACATAAAGGCCTAATACAAAAGTGAGAAATATAAAACAAGGGCCCAACTAAACAAAATAAAAGCCCAAAACAACCAAAAAACCCCAAAATACAAAAACCCTAGAATTTCCACCTGTTTTTCTTTCTCAAAAGTCAAAACCCGTAACCGATGAGGGTGTGCTGAGGAACGTCGAGGAAGAGAAGCGTCAGGCCATGCTTCACAAGCTCCATCGCCGTTTCAGCATCCATTTTAACAAAGTTAGAAAGACAAGTTTCTTCGGTTTTTTATTTGAAAATTCTGGCTCTGGGTTTTGTTAGAACTATGAGTGAGAGTAATGTGAAGAGTCCATAAGTCTCTTTCATTCATTTATTCATTTATTTTCGGGAGCATTCCTACTAAATTCTAAACAAAAAATTAGATTTTTTATTTGTAATTCATTAATCCAAATCAGGCGTATAGTTTCTCGGAGGAGAGCATAAACCTAAAAAATGTGAAGAAATCCATTTAGGAACAAGAAAATTACATCGCGATTTAAATTGTATCTCGATGAAATAGGATGGCCTGAAAATGGCCATAAACAAGTAAAGAAAATATGTATTTATAGTGGGGTATATCTTGATTAAACTCTTCCACCTTCACCCATGTGGGTGGAAATTCCTAGACACCGAACGAATATTTGTGTAAACCTCCTTCTCAAATCGCTTGTACTAAAAAAAGGATTTCAATTAAATATAATGCGTTAGAAATAAAATTGAAGTTTGATGTGTTTATCATGTGGAGATGAAAAATCAACCTTTTCCAACAGTGCTCTAGATCCTAATAAATCATCGTTTATGATAATACGAGAGTAGTTAGGTTCATCGACACTTTAAAAGATCATTTTTGCCTCTGCCGTTTTTTCCACTTGATAAAAAAAACGTGAATATTTCCATTTGTCAATTTAATTGTTCTTAATTGAGATCTTAAGTAAACTCTTCACTTGCTTCAACTGAAACTATAAGTTCTTAAGTGAAAGATTTACAAAACTAGGACTATAAATGTTTTTTTTACAAATTTTGCATTGTGTGTTTCATTAAAAGCTTTTTCTTTGATCTTCCCCTCTCATGTTGAATTCATCTTCCTCTTACATCTTTTGTTGGAGGAGATTCCAAATGCAATTCCCCACTCCTCCATGGATCTAAAAAATATATATTTCTTTTATTTTCCGTGAAGGTTATGTGAGCTGTTTTCAATTCTTTAACTTAAAATTCAATAGTTTCATGTCATTTTGTGTATTGGAATAAATTTTAATTTAATCAAAAATCACGTTAAATCATAAAAATTTGAAAATATGTAAAATGACTACTTAATTCTAAGGCAAAATTAAGGCCATAAATCTCTGACCTGGTGGAGTTCAACTTTCTTGTTATCATTTTTCATGTGCTTTTGACACATGTCCTTTCACTTAACCCTAAGTTGTTAATTTTTAATTAAAGGGTTTTTTTGCCAAATATCCTCGTGAAGTTCTGCATTTGTTGAAATTGCATAGAAAGGTGGGCTAGGTTTGCGTTGGTTCGATTTTAGGCTCAACCCGAACACCGAACCGTAGGCCTCGGTTTGGCTATTTTGAAAACCGAAACCAAACCATAATTGATGAAAACCAAAACCAAACCATAATTGATGAAAACCGATGACTTCGGTTAATCGGACTTGGCAGGTTGGTTTGGTTTGATTTGAGGTTTTTTTGGCTTTCTGAGAGAGAGAGAGAGAGAGAGAGAGAGAGAGAGAGAGAGGAGAAGAAAAAAAAGAGGGAGAGATGGAGAAGATGAAGAAGAAGAGGAGAAAAAGAAAAGAGAGAGAGAGAAGAAGAAGAAGAAGGAAAAAAACAAAAAGAGGGAGACGGGGAGAGGGAGTGAAGACAAACATAAGAAGGAGAAAAAAAAGAAAGAAAGAGAGGGACTGATAGAGACAAGACAAATGGAGAGATGGAGAGAGAAGAAAAAGAAAAGAATAAAACTATGTATTTTATATATATTTTTTTTAATACCATCGGGTTGATTTGGTTAAACCGTGGTTTTGAATATTGCAAATCGTACACTGAACCGTATATTTCGGTTTGGTTTGGATTTAAACTGATGATAAAAAAAAATTGAAAATAAACCAAACCAACCCTAATAGAAACTAACGGCAGAGACTAAATTGACTCATTTGAAATAATCTGAGAATTAAATCGACTGAAAAAATAATTGAGGGTGATGATTTTGAAAATCAAAAACAAAAAACCCTTGATTAAATGACGGATTGGATGGGTGTGAGTTTGGTGATTGTTGGGTATTTTTCTTTCATTTTCTTTAATTATTAGTTTTTGTTTTTATTGGGCACAGGAAAATGGTAACAGGAGAGTTGAATTGAAGTCAACCGCGTCTGCCCTTTATCATCAGATCTTCCCAAATCAACGGTGATGACAGCTTGTAATCAGAGAGAGCGGCTTAAGATTTACGAAAGATATATCAAATCCTCAGTAAATCTTTTCAGTGGATTTCAAAAGTAAATAATAAATACTTGATTAGATTATTAATTGAAGCGGAAGCAAAAGCCGCGAAAGAAATATATGACCGTTTGAAGGTTACGCGTTAAACTATATAAACCCAACCCAACCAGGAAAACAATACTCTGATTTCCAAACCCTCATTCACCAGCTTCAAATCACAGAGGAAAAACCATTGAGCGTTAGCAATCGAAGCCCTCTTTTTCACATCAACATTTCATCGTCTTCTTTGTTGATCACCGACTGCTTCAACGAGTTCTTCTCTTTCTCTCTTGCTACCCAGTTTCTGTTTTTCTGCGTCTCTTTGCTTTCGTTTTGTTAGACCCATAAACCCTATTTCATCAGAAAGCTTCAATTTTTGTTTTTCAAACAATGGGTTCGAGTTCAAGGCCAAAGAAAGAACAGAGCTTGTCGGTTGCCGGCCGTGAGTGGGTTCGAGGCCGGATACTCGGAAAAGGGGGGTTTGGGTCGGTGTATTTGGGTTGGGTCAAAAAACCCAATTTGAGAGCCGATGTTTTGCCCTCAATTTTCGCGGTGAAGTCGACATTATACTGTGATGCGCTTGAGTTGGTGAGGGAAAATTCACTTCTTGGCATATTTAGCAACTGCCCGTTTATCATCCGTCGCTATGGAGATGATGTGACGGCTGGTGTTGACGGCAATAAGGTATTCAATATGTTCATGGAATATGCCGATGGAGGAACAATGAGGGATTTGATTAACAAGTCTGGGGGGTTGCCTGAATTTCAAGTAAGGAAGTATACAGAGGCAATTTTGAAAGGGGTTAAGCACATTCATGAAATGGGTTATGTGCATTGCGATTTGAAGCCTGAGAATATATTACTTGTCTCCAAAACTGAGGCTGGTGGTTCTGAATTTGTGCCCAAAATTGGAGACTTGGGTCTGGCAAAGAGGATTATGGAGAAGCGTTCTGGAGGCACTACACTGTATTGGTCTCCAGAAACTGTGCTTCAAAATATTCAGCTGCAACCTTCTGATATTTGGGCATTGGGCTGTGTTGTGCTTATGATGTTGACTGGGAGGAAGCCATGGGATTTGAAAGCCGGGGCGAGACCTTGGGACCTAATGCTTCAGATTGCTTCAAAATCTCCCACTATTCCTGTTTGGTTATCAGAAGAGGCTAAAGATTTCTTGGGAAAGTGCTTTGTGTGGAACCCTTCTGAGAGGTTCACAGCTGCTAAGCTATTGAATCATCCATTTGTGACTAATCTGGATCCAGTAAAGGAACTCTCTTCGGTGTCGTCGTCACCTTCTGAGCAACAGATTCTTCCTTTGGGATTCAAGACCTGTCATTCCAAATCGAACCGCTGTTTGCCAAAAGCCATCGGCTTTCCCTATAATTGGTGCTGCTTAGCTTGATTCTCAAGTTAGAATTTTGTATATGGTTGTTTGGAAGCGTCTCTCACAATTTGGTGTAATACTTCATTATCCTAAATTTGTATGTAATTTGATGTACATTCTTTGATTTCATTCATTATTAATACAGAGCTAATGCCACTTTTTTTTAATACATATTTCTTTTGGTTCCTTTTATGTAATGCATTGCATTTGATCCATTAGGTTTATTTATATAAGATTAGTAGTTGACAAGTTGCAGTAAATCAGTAAATGAAGATGTGCCAACTTCTTAAGCTCATTCAACAACAGTAAAGGGATTTAGGACATTTTCATTTTCACCTATATATGTACCAACCTTTTTGTTTGGTCGAAATATATGTACCAACTATCAATCAAACATGCTAATCAAATCATAAAATCTATAGATGAAATTAAATAAATTACTATCAACTACATTTTAGTTCCAACAAATAAAAACTAATCAACAATAACCTGAATGACAATAGAGCTGACAAGAAAAAAAATGAATCAAGCACTGCAGTGTAATATGAAAAATGCACAGCGGCAGCAGAATCAAGCACTCAAATCTCGTACCTTGAAAAGACAGAGCAAAAAGCTATCAGCAGAAAACCATGAATCATCTAATAGGGATGATCCACTGCTCGTGTCTGTGCAATCTTTATGAAGTCCGTGTTTCAATTGATAGTAGATGACTCCAATAAACTGTGAGATTCTCGTCACATGTCATTTATCAGTGGAAATGAAATGGAGAAAAAGGAAAGTACTGTTCAGTGCTAGTTTACAAGAAAAAAATATAGTTTAAATCAAGAATTGCTGAATGTGTTACTCTCTCTGGAAAGAAAATGCAATAACAGAATCTAGACTTTCGATTTCAAGTTTCCTGTAGTTCAGTATTAATTATCTAAGATTCAATCATCATTCGGAAAAAGCTGAATTCTAGAATCAAAAGACTCAACTCAAGGATATGCAGTGAGGGACTCAAGAAATTGTTTTCTCAAAACATCAACTAGTATGTCAACATTATAATAAAAACTTCAGCTTTGGGTTAAAAGCTTCTTTAGGATCCCTACTAGGCTATTCCCAACTGTCTCCACCTGAACACACACCTCCCTTTAATCCAACATATGTTTTAGTAACTAGAAACTTATTAAGAAGGATTATGTCTATAGTCTGGTATAAATTTGAAAATTTAGCATTCCTAAAAAATGTTAATGCTAGTACCAGTAAAACAGTATTCAACCCAAAGAGGAGGGAGGGGGTTCTTACCTTGTCAAGATTCAAAGAAGTTGGTTGTTGGCCATGGATTCCTTTTTGTTTGATAATACGAGGAATTGATGTGTAATAACACCCTCTCGTCTGAGACTTGTCACTGGGTGTTGAGAACCTACTAGCATTCAATTGCTCATCTATCTAGAGCTTTCTCCATCGTTGTGCTAGGAGTGTTTATACGCATTGTAGATTCAGTTGCAACAGTAATTTCTCCTCCAATGGGTTCTGTACAGTACATCAGTCATTTAAAATTCAAAGGTTGTTTGAGAAGTGAAGTTTAGACAAATCTTTTGGATAAAATTCATCTGAAGCAGTCTTTAGCAACATAGATAAAAGTATCCAAGAAATATCAAAATGTGCAAGGATACCAGTGTATTATGGAAACTCCTTCATTACTTCACCATACCTTTAGATTTCAATTTTGGTTATTTCATCATTCTCCAAGCTCACAACCAGTGCACTTAGATATCATATGAACTCCATGCAAGGAGAAGATGCACCAAACTCTAAGTTTACAGCACATGAAGTCATAACAAGTACTTTGTGGAAAATTAAAGTTCCCACCAAATTTGCATTTGAGAACTTTCCTTAAGCAAAACATTCTTTTAATGTCCATTATATAATTGTATAGCAATGTTCCCACGCCACAGGTGCCCACAGTATAAAGCAATCATCAAGATTAAATTTTAAAATTGAGAGAGAGAGAGATGGGACAAAAATGATCGACATAAAATAAAAATATTAAACAGAACAAAGAAAATCACTACTGTGCTCTGTTGCAGCATAGAACATGTTTGGAAAAAAAAAATTGCTTAGATTCCCCCTTGCTCCCTTTATAATGTAAGAGCTTCATTAATACAATAAAATTGGACAATAATTAATAGTTACATAAAAATATATAAAAGATAAATTGTGATTTTCATGAAAATATATTGACCATATTTTCTAACTACTTTGTAGTTCAGAAAGTAGTACATCAGCAATTTGCTGACAACTTCAGAGATTGCCTCAACTTCTTTTATTAAGCTTATTGGAGATTGAGGTTACACAATTCATTCATTGTTGTAAATCACTTTGATTCCATATTATGGAAAATATGATACAATCAACATGAATTCAAACCTCTTCTTCTGGTACTTTGACTAATCGTTCCTCTTGTGGATCGTGCTTACGAACAATTACCTGTTAGATGAGAAAGGTCAGAAGTGCTGACCTGCATTGATATCATGGCACAAGCAACTTACAGTAAAATGTTAACCCAAAAGGCCAGTGGCCACAAAACTAACAATAAAAGATTGGTAATTAACTTCAAATGGCCCAGCATCAACAAAAAAACCCTATAACTGGTGAGAATTCCTTGTCATCTCTGTACTCAAAAAAGCCAAACATATTTATAAAAATTTTATAAAAAAAAACATCTAAAGCATACTACAAATAATAAAGTTTGGGAATTTATAGAAACTAAAAAATACAATCAACCACAAAACACTCATAATTCAATAATCAATGAAGAGCAACTAGTCAGTCTATTCTTCTCTGCCAACAATCAACAAACACATAATGAGCAAGAAAAGGTAACCTGCCAAATATAGTGTAATTGAGAGAGTTGAGAATGTATAATAAGAAGAACAAGATAGGTTTTGCAGAGAATTCAAATCTGCCAATTGAGTTTCTTACTTAGTGAAGGGTTAGATATACAAGTATACAAGGTGATTATTAGTTACAAACAATGCACAAGACATGGAGGGAAACATGGAGAGTTTCCATCCCTAAAACAAGGAATATGAAAACAAGGAAAAGTAACAAGGTGGTAGACAAGCCATTTAGGGATGTCTATGTTTTGTCTTTGACTTTACTAACACTCCCCCTCAAGTTGGTGCAAAGATATCACGCATGCCCAACTTGTCCAGTGAGTCATGGAAAACTTTACTTGATACGGCCTTCGTCAAGATGTCAGCAAGTTGGTTTTCCGAGTTTACAAATGGAAACTTGATTATACCCCTTTCTAGTTTCTCTTTGATGAAGTGTCGGTCGACTTCCACATGTTTGGTACGGTCGTGTTGTACTGGGTTATGTGCTATCTCGATAGCTGATTTATTGTCGCAGTACAAGTTTGTAGCTTTCAATGGTTTAATTCCCAGATCCTTCAGTAATTTCCGTAACCAGAGCAATTCACAAACTCCTTGAGCCATTCCCCTAAATTCTGCTTCAGCACTTGATCTAGCCACAACTTTTTGCTTCTTACTTCTCCAAGTGACTAAGTTGCCCCCCACAAATGTAAAGTATCCAGAAGTAGAACGTCTATCTGTGATGGATCCTGCCCAATCCGCATCTGTGTATCCTTCTGGGTTCATATGTGTATGTTTGGAGAATATCAACCCTTTGGCAGGGGCAGCCTTCAAGTACCTCATGATCCGAGTTACTGCATTCATGTGTGCCTCACTTGGTTGATGCATAAACTGACTCACCATACTCACAGCATAAGCTATGTCGGGGCGTGTGTGTGATAGATAAATCAGTCGCCCAACCAATCTTTGATACCTTTCTTTGTCAGTGGGTGCTTGGTCTGGATACATCCCTAACTTGTGGTTCTGCTCAATAGGTGTGTCAGCTGGCTTACAATCAAGCATTCCAGTTTCTGTTAACAAGTCTAACACATATTTTCGTTGGGATAGAAATATGCCATGTGTTGATCTAGCAACTTCTATGCCAAGAAAATATTGTAACTCACCTAATTCCTTCATCTCAAATTTACTAGCAAGGAGCTTCTGCAGATTCTTCATTTCTTCATTGTCATTACCGGTAACCACCATATCATCAACATAGATGATAAGGGCCGTAAGTTTGTCACCACGACGCTTTAAGAATAAAGTGTGATCCGAGTGGCTCTGAGTGTACCCAAAGCGCTTCATAGAATCTGTGAATTTTCCAAACCAGGCTCGTGGTGACTGCTTTAGCCCGTATAATGATTTTCTCAGCTTGCACACGGTGTTGGGACCAAGTGCCATGGAGATCCCTGGTGGTGGTTCCATATACACTTCTTCTTGCAATTCCCCGTGAAGAAATGCATTCTTTACATCATACTGCAAAAGTGGCCAATCAAGGTTTGCAGCCAATGACATGAGAACACGTACGGTATTGATCTTGGCAACAGGTGCAAATGTCTCTTGGTAGTCAATTCCATATGTTTGTGTATACCCTTTGGCCACTAATCGAGCTTTGTATCGATCTATGGATCCATCAGCTTTGTATTTAATGGTGTATATCCACCGACATCCAACTGGTTTCTTCCCTTGTGGCAACTGGACCATTTCCCATGTAGAATTCTTTTCCAGAGCTTCCATTTCAATCGCCATTGCTTCAGCCCATCTGGAATCTGTTATAGCATCCTGCCACTTATTTGGAACACATACAGTAGATAATTGATTGACAAATGATGCATATGACTTTGACAATCTATGAGTTGAAACATGGTTATTAATGGGATATTTAGATTTGGCAGTAAGGTCAGGACAATATTGAGGCTTGGGTTTTCCTCTAGTGGTCCTAGGTGGGAGAGTGTATGGTATAGCATTAGGTGCTTCGGGAATTACCTCAAGTGTTTCCTCATCACGAGACGACTGGTCCGATGGTTGAGAAGAAGGGGTTGTATTTTGTTGTTGATCGCAGCAACCATTTGAATTGTCTCCTCCGGGATCTTCACCAAATAAGAACGACAATTTTCCAATACCTTCATCGCTGTCCAAATTTTGAAGTTCACTGGTGCTTGGCGACCGGTCGCTGGATTCTGTGCGACCGGTCGTTTTGTCACGACGACCGGTCGCTTCTGGATTACGACCGGTCGTTTTGTCACAGAGTCGATCTTCATCATCGCTGGAGCAAGGCGACCGGTCGTGGTCAGTGCGACCGGTCGTTTCAGGAAAGCGACCGGTCGCTTCTGGGTTGCGACCGGTCGTTTTGTCACAGAGTCGATCTTCATCATCGCTGGAGCAATGCGACCGGTCGCTGTGGTCAGTGCGACCGGTCGTTTCAGGAAAGCGACCGATCGCTTCTGGGTTGCGACCGGTCGTTTTGTCACAGAGTTGGATATTTTCTTCCTTTTCTTCCTTCTCTTCATTCCTTCTCTCCCCCTGAAGAGAAGGGGGCATAGCAGCTTTAAAGTAGGATAAATCTTCATGAAATGTGGCATCCATAGTGACAAAGAGCTTACGAGTAGGAGGATGGTAACACTTGTATCCCTTTTGAGTTGATCCATACCCAACGAACACACATCGAATGGCACAAGGGTCCAGCTTACTTCTTTGATGAGATGGAACATGAGCATATACAACACAACCAAATATGCGAGGAGGCAGCTTGAGGACTGTAGGAAGAGAGACATGACGAGCCAAGGTGTTCAGTGGAGTTTCAAACTTCAAAACACTACTCGGCACTCGATTAATTACATATACTGCAGAAAAAAGGGCATGTCCCCATAAGTAGTGAGGGACCGATTTATCCAGCATGTAAGCACGAGTAACCTCAAGTAATTGTCGATTCTTTCGCTCTGCGACACCATTTTGTTGCGGAGTGAAAGATGTGGAGGTTTGATGAATGATGCCTTGGTCTCGAAAGAAATGTGCCAAGACATTGTTCACATATTCCCCACCATTATCAGACCGGAATACTTTGATGGAAGCTTGGAACTGTGTGGTAATCATAGCATGAAATTCACGGATTGCAGCGGAAACGTCACTTTTATGAGCTAGTAAATATACCCAAGTCATGCGAGTACAATCATCAATAAATGTAATAAACCATCTTTTGCCATTGGAAGAAACTTTAGCAGGACCCCAAACATCAGAGTGAACCAAATCAAAAGGGAATTCCGTTTTATTATCACTTAAGGGAAAAACAGTTCGATGGCTTTTGGCCAATACACAGGTTTCACACTGAAACTGAGAATGATCTAGGCCACGAAACAAAGACGGAAACAAACGTTGAAGATAGCCAAAGGATGGATGTCCTAGACGACGATGCCAAAGCCAAATCTGATGTTGATTGCGAGCTTGTGAGCTGGAACCTTGAGTATGAGCTGCCCTTGGTGGTGAAGAGACCGTCAAGGAATACAACCCCCCTCTTCGTTTACCATGCCCAATCGTCGCGTGAGTCGTGAGGTCCTGAAAAAGACAATGGGAAGGATAGAATGTGGCATAACAGTTATGTGAGTCAAGTAATTTTCCAACAGACAGCAAATTGCAATTGATGGAGGGAACAAGTAGTGTATGAGATAAAGATAAGGAAGGGGAAAGTGATATAGTTCCTTCACCAGCAACATTAGAGGGGACTCCATTGGCACTAGTGATGTAAGGATGACGAGACTTAGAAGATATTGTGGAAAACATAGTAGAGTCAAAAGTCATATGATCAGTGGCACCTGTGTCAATTATCCATGTAGTGGGTTGTGTACCTGATTCGGAGTCGGAGAGTAGGGTGGAAGATGGAGAGGCATCGGTAGTTATAACACATGCTGCCTTGGGTGTTTTGTTGCGGGATTTGAAAGCATCCCACCACTCAGGATAACCATGAAGCTTGAAGCACTTCTCAACAAGATGATCACCACCACAATGAGTGCACTTCTCAGTTCCCTTTGCATTGTCAGTTTTGGGACCCCGGGGGGGAAGTCCGGAGGACGTACGGTGTGGTGGCCGATATGGCTTGACCGCCATTGCACTCCCACCGCCAAGCATGGAAGATTGGCGATTATCTTCTTCTACCACTAGTGCATAAGCTTCAATGACTGCTGGAAGCGGATTCATGGCAAGAATCCGACTACGAACGGAATCAAAGTTGGGATCGAGTCCTCCCAAAAAATCGTACACACGTTCCACCTCAAGTGCTTGTTGGTGAAGAGCCACATCATCGGGATTGGTATGTTTGCAGGGACGGAGGCTGTCAATTTCCTGCCATATTATGTGTAATTTTTCGTAGAATACATTCACAGGTTCACCACTTTGAGAGGTGGTGACTGACTGACGACGGAGTTGGTACAACTTGGAGCTATTCTGTGTGACAGTATATGTCTTCCGAGCTGCGTCCCACACCGCATAAGCCGTTGAGCAGTGATCAAATAAGGCACGTACATTTTTGGTCATGGAGTTGAGGAGCCATGACTGCACCAAACAGTTGTCTTCATCCCAAGCTTCATAGCTAGGATCATCAATGGCAGGGGCAATCTTTTTACCATTAATGAAACCAGCCATACGACGAGCAGTGATGGCCAAGCGAACACTACGAGACCATGCAGGATAGTTGGACCCATCCAACTTATCAGGAGTAATTGGAGAGTAGTCATGAGAGGACCGGGGTGGTGGTGGTGTTGTGGAGTCGATCTTGGTGGAGTCGATTTTAGAGGAGTCGTCCGTGGAGTCGTTGATGGAGTCGTTGGTGTCACCCATGAGGTAAGTATATAAAAGGATGTAGAGGAAGAAATAGCTTAAAACTTCAGCAAACAAGAGCACAAAAAGGGCTTGTGATCAAGACCAATTTTGAGGCAAGGCAAAGTATGAGGTAGGAATAATATAACAGCAAATTATGGGCAAGGATAGGTAGAGATTTAGGCAAGAACAAGGTTATGCAGAGGCAACCAAAATCGATTGCTCTGATACCATGCCAAATATAGTGTAATTGAGAGAGTTGAGAATGTATAATAAGAAGAACAAGATAGGTTTTGCAGAGAATTCAAATCTGCCAATTGAGTTTCTTACTTAGTGAAGGGTTAGATATACAAGTATACAAGGTGATTATTAGTTACAAACAATGCACAAGACATGGAGGGAAACATGGAGAGTTTCCATCCCTAAAACAAGGAATATGAAAACAAGGAAAAGTAACAAGGTGGTAGACAAGCCATTTAGGGATGTCTATGTTTTGTCTTTGACTTTACTAACATAACCTGGTGGATGAGCTATATTACACAAAATGAGGACCAAGAGGGATCATCTTTATGCCTTTAAAGGTCAGGGTCTACAGACAGAAAACATCTGAAGATACAGAGAGTCAAGAGAAAACCAAATTGCTCTCGTTTTTATTTTCTCTTGAATTTTCTGGGCAACAAAACAGAGCATAAGCATGGGTGGGTGGCTGGGTTCGTAGTAGTTTACCTGAGTATCAATGCCGATGAGGATGTGCTGAGGAACGTCGAGGAAGAAGCCAAGCTTCAGAAACTCCATTGCCATTTCAGTTTTTTACTTGAAAATTCTGGCTCTGGGTCAAATTCGGGTCAACTCTCCAAGAGACAAATATAACCCGTTTCATAAACGGGTCAAACTCCACCCTTACCTGTTTAGTTTTTAATAATAATAAATTCGTGGCAGGTATTAATTGGGCTGATAACTCTGAGACGCCGTGTCTCTCCTCTCTCGGATCGCCATCGCTTCTCTATCAGTAACTCTCAGTCTTAGCCGTAATCCCTAATTTTCATTTCCTCAGCCCCAAAGCTCTCTTTTTCTCTGCCTATCTCAGCCTGTCTCTGAAACTCTCAGTCTCCATCGTTTCTGTCTCTACATCTCGAACTTAAGCCCTAACCCAAACTGTCTCTCTCTCTCTCTCTCAAACTTGCAGACGTGTTTGACGTCAACCGGGGTCACCGAATAAGAGGTTAATCAAATTTGAAACATTTTTATTTTTATGCTTAATTTGCTGATGTTGTGATTAATTATGTGTGAATGACTGTTTTGTTATGCTGATGTTGTAATTAATTATGTTTGAATGACTGTTGTTATGTTGTGTAATTTGATGTTGTGCAGCGATGCTAATTTGGAGATTTTGTTTTGTTTTGTTTTCTCTTGTTTCTGTTTCCTGCCATTGTGTTTCATAGATCATAGACCCGCATAGGTTATCTGGGTTTTCTGGAGTTTCGGGGTTTATGCCATCGTGTAATACATTCTGTATGCTTCAGTTTCCTAGTTGTTTTTCACTATTTGATTATTGGGTTACTATCAGACCCAGAAAAGAAAATATTCAGTAAATATGTCATTTATCAAAATGGGAAAGGGTTTTGCCATTTGAATCTGTTAAGTTTTGAGGATCCCTAATTTGATTGCAAGATCATATATGGGTACAATATGCTATAGGATCTCTAATTTGGTTACAAGAAAATGGTTTACCTTTATTTAAAAGATTGTCACTACTTTATTTTCTGTCTGTTTCTGTGAGAGTCTGATTTTCCCACCTTTCTTTCAACTTCAGGTGATGCATTCTACGGGGTCCTGATTAAAAAACCATAGGACTTGCTGATACTGAAGTTTGAACTTTCCATACATCAAAAAAGCAAATGATTCAAAAAACTAAAATTCCGAATCTTGATTCAAGCATTTCCTTGCTAATCGTGATCCGCTGTCAACTGAGAAGTCTGAACCGTTGTCTGTTGTGGAGGAAAAGTTAAAGAAGTTGCTTGAATAAGTGGAAGCCCTTGGTGAAGCTGGGAAGATGGATGAAGCTGAAGTGCCCATGAAAAAGGTGTTGCTATTCTTGCCTGAGTTTTCTTTTAAGCATTTGTTTCCAAATTTTGCAAATAATTTTCCAGGAAGTCTATGCACCCTGTGGCCCTGGCAGCCAGGTTCATTTTCCCTATCTTGAATTTTTTGGTGGACTAACAAAATTTTGGTCCTATGATAGATGCCTAATAATAATGGCGTGGAGAATCCTGAAGTTGTTCAGGGCCCTCAGGCCCAGGGTGGTTCTAGTGCCCCTACTCTCGTCAGTAATACCCAATCAAACTGGTATAGTGTCTTACTCCAGCAAATCTCAGTCTATGGTATTGCCGCTGGTTACTGCTTATCTGCCTCATTGCTTTCCATCATCAACAAATGGGCTGTCATGAAATTTCCTTATCCTGGGGCACTAACTGCTTTGCAGTATTTGACAAGTGCTATTGGTGTCCTCGTTTGTGGCTGGCTTAAGTTGATAGAGTATGATTCGCTCGACCTACTTACTATGTGGCGCTTCCTACCAGCAGCAATTATATTCTACCTCTCTCTCTTCACCAACAGTGAGCTGCTTCTCCATGCTAATGTTGACACTTTCATCGTCTTTCGTTCAGTTGTTCCGATCTTTGTTGCAATAGGAGAGACAATCTTCTTGCACCAACCATGGCCATCAATTAGGACATGGACCTCACTTGTCACTATTTTTGGGGGAAGTGTGATTTATGTTCTAACAGATTACAAGTTCACAGTAACGGCTTATAGTTGGGCTCTAGCTTACTTGGTAAGCATGTCCATAGACTTTGTCTACATAAAGCATGTGGTAATGACCATTGGTTTAAATACATGGGGTCTTGTACTGTATAACAATCTCGAGGCTCTTCTACTGTTTCCATTAGAACTACTTGTAATGGGTGAATTGAAGAAGATTAAGCATGAAATCTCGGATGAATCAGATTGGTATTCTCTTGAGGTGGTTTTGCCAGTGGGGTTATCGTGTTTATTTGGTTTATCCATCTCTTTCTTTGGGTTTTCTTGCCGAAGGGCAATTTCTGCAACTGGATTTACTGTTCTTGGTATAGTGAACAAGCTATTAACTGTTGTGATTAATCTGGTTATTTGGGACAAGCATTCAACCTTTGTTGGTACATTGGGCCTGTTGATATGTATGGTAGGTGGTGTTATGTATCAGCAATCTACAAGCAACAAGCCTAAGGATGTGAATCAAGCAAAAGCACAAGAGACTGAAGAAGAAGAACGGAAGTTAATTGAAATGGAAAGCAGCGTAGAAAGCAATTACAATGAGAAATTGCCTGTTGAATCTGAAGGAGGAAAATGACGGAAGGCTTTTTCAAGGTAATATTGTTCTGGTCTTTTGTTGCATCTGGATTTCATTATTCTCCAGTCTAGATTTATTGATTGGTAAGTCACTTGCGGCAAATTCTCAACGAGATGACTTAAAAGACAGTTTGTGTTTAACAGAATACTTGTGATGCGCATATGGGTTAAGATGAGTATTGGGCATGACAGGTTGGTTAAATGAGTTATTCTTCAACAACAAAAAATTTCTGTACTTGATAATTAATTTCTTAAGCCTGGTCTGCAGCATTTATTCGACGACCTGGGAACACCCTGTCAGACGAAATATTGCATTCTTTTGTTCTGTAATCTTAGATTTGATCAAATAGTCCCAATAGCAATGCCTTATTTGTTGCATTCTTTTGTTCTGTAAAGACATGCTGCCTGCTTATATCAGAATTTTATCTTCCTTGTTTATCCGCAATGCTTATTCTTTTACCGTGTACTTGTAAAATTATGGGATAGTGTTGTAAGCAGTTGGCAAAAGTAAGGATTTGTTTTTACTTCTCTGTAACATTTTTGAATGAGGATAAAAGGGTTTGATATTTGCCAAATATAAGGAATTTCCTCTTCCCCACCCTACCATAAATTTAAAGGAAAGAAAAGGAGAACTTCTGGATTAAATAGACCATATGGTGGTGAAGTGTTAGTTTCTCTCCAAAAGCTGTTGAACAGTTGCCCATTCCCTATGGTCTTCTTTTTGTTCAAGAGCTGGTTATCATGATCTATTTTGGACTGATCTTCTTGCTGCTGTGCAAATGGTCTTGGCTATGGAGGAATGTATGGCAATATAAAGGAACATCTCAAGAGTTTCCCCAAGCCATTTTATGTGTTGAATACTTAACTTTGAATTGGGTTTGAAAAATGAAAGAAGCAAATATCGAAAGGGGAAAAACCAGAGAGATGTAGTTTATGTTCTACAAGTGAAGCACCCTTTTAAAAAAAAATTGGCTTAAGTACTGTTTTACTCTTTGGAACGGATGCTCGTTCTCATTTTACCCTATGAAAATGAAATTTTCTCACTTAACTTCTAGAATCTCCAAAAATTGCTGAAATTTTCTCACTTCACCACTTCCGTCCATTTTTGTTTGCTGCAATTTTCTCACTTTACCACTTCCGTCCATTTTCGTCTACAAAACCATTAAAAGTGTGGCATGTTCATTTTAGTAATTTTAGCTCCTCTCTAACTCTCACTCCCTCTACCTCTCTTCTTCTCACCCCCTCCCCCTCATCGACCCAACCCTCATCGCACCTCCACTGCACTCAATCCTCTCTCTCTCTCTCTCTCTCTCTCAACCCAACCCTTCCTGGAATTACTCAACACACCCAACTTACCCAGGCACCCAAACCCTACCCTCATCACCTCCCACGAAGCAATCCACTCCAGTCATCTCCATCATCACATCATCAGACGCAACCCCTGACTTTAATTTTGTTTGATGGCGTCAATCCATCATATTCGAGTGGGTTTTTTACTGAAATTGAAGGAAATGAAAGAGGGAAGGGAGGCAGGGCTGGGCTGGGTTCTTCGGGGATGGGGGTGATTGAAAAAGAAAGAGGGGGAAGATGGAGGTGAGGGAAGAGTTGGTTTGTTAACCTTAAAAAAAATTAAATATTTAAAATATGTTTTTTATGTTTAACTTGGATTTAAAGTTTTTTAATAGTTAAAATTATTAAAATGCCTTGCTACATCAGCATCAGTATACTCAACGGTTTTGTGAATGGAAGTGGTGAAGTGAGAAAATTCAACAATTTTTAGAGATTTTAGGAGTTAAGTAAGAAATTTCAATTTTAGGAGTAAAGTGAGACCGAACATCCATTCTAGGGTAAAACAGTAATGATGCTCAACCATATACTTGATTTGAGTGCCTACTTTTTTAAAAGTAAATAAATATGAGATTTTCTATTTAAACCCCACACTTCTCTTAATTCACCTCATGTTCTAAGTTCATCCCATCTTTTAATTTAAATTTTCACAATTTCTATGAAAACCCCACTATCTTCCCAAACTACCCTTAAATACACCCCAAACTAAAAAAAATAAAAGAAATAAAAGAAATAAAAGAGATTTTCTATTTAAACCCCACAATTTTCTCTGTTCCCAGTAGAAAAAAAACACAAACAAATGGAACCCAAAATCCGAAATTTAATACTTTCTAGAGAAGGCGAACAACTTTACCTCTCTCTAAGAATTGTAACTGGAATTCCAACACTTGGGTATTGTTGAGTTGAGAACATGAGAGAGAGAGAGAGAGAGAGAGAGAGAGAGAGAGAGAGAGAGTTTGTAAACAGGAAGTTGGAATGAGCTTGTGGTTGGGGAAGGTATGGGATAATAATATGGCAATAGGATATAGAGGAATTTGTATTTTTCTAAAACTTAATATGAAGAGTGGTGCGGTGTGTGTATAGATGTACTAGGGTTAATTATTAAGTTGGATGACTTTTTTTGTCATTTTACACAATAATAAAACTTGATTTAATTATTGGGGTGAACTAAGAGAAGTGTGGGATTTAGTTAAAATATATTTAAAATGCTTCGTTTATCACAAGGATCCGTGGCGCAATGGTAGCGCGTCTGACTCCAGATCAGAAGGTTGCGTGTTCGATTCACGTCGGGTTCATTTCATTTTAATTTTTTTTTTTTCCAATCCTTCTTTCTAGTCTTGTACCGCATCGTGTGATATGGCTTTTCTGGTCAACTGCCAACCCCATTTTGCCTTTTCAAGTGTGCAGTCAACTGGAACTTCGCTTCCTCATGTACTTTGGGAAGGGTGCTTGCTTTTCCATTGCTTCAAAACGCTCAAATTTGGTTTTTCCTTGGGATTAAGTCTGTCAAGCTGTTCCATGATTTGAAACCCTAATATTGTTCCGGTTTTTCTACAGTCCTCCTATGTACTAATTGAAGATGCACCACAACCCCCTCATTATAGTATTTCCGTTAGTTTCTAAGTTCACTGCACTTCTGTTGGTTAAGTTACATAACACGTGTGTCGAATAATTAGTAGAGAGACACAAAGGGGACACCAAATTAAGTACAAAGGATTAGCTCAGGAATAGCAGCACATTCTTGTCCCCACGTCGGAGGATATGGTATTCCAGACATTTCCTGCATGTTAATATTGAACGACCGCTACACATCTCTTTCTGGAGAGTGAATATACGTACGTTGACAGCACAAGGTAATGACCACCATCATCATCAACAAACTAGCTAGGTTAGTTAACCTTAGCGTAACTTACCACCAACCATTCAGCTGTCAAGATCCCCACCATCATCAAGACCTTGCCAGTGAAGTAAAACAAGGTAATGACCACCATCATCAACAAACCAGCTAGGTTAACCTTAGCGTTACCACCAACTATTCAGCTGTCAAGATATACCCACAGTCATGCAAGACCTTGCCAGTGAAGTAAAACAAGGTAATGACCACCATCATCAACAAACTAGCTAGGTTACCTTAGCGTTACCACCACCAACCATGCAGCTGTCAAGACCCCCACCATCATCAACACCTTGCCAGTGAAGTAAAACATTGCACCTACGGTTCAACCAATAAGCCAAAAAGAAAAGTGGAAACCTGTAAATGAATAAAAAATCTACTACTCAATATTCAAAAGGCCCACGCAACTACTTTTATAAGTAAAGTAATTAAGACTATTCACTCTTGTTTGTTATGTCGGTCGATTCTCCTCTTCTCAAATATCGGTAGTATTCAAATACAAATTTGCTTAAAAGAGCTTCAGTCGGGAATATCCACCATTTTCATTGGCCCGACAAGAACTGCTTAATCCATTAAATTTGAGGACTGTCGATTTTGCACAGTTGAAAGAGCCAACACGCCTAAAAATGTGCTGCAGAAAATAATTAAAATTAAAAAGTGAACCTGTACGTGTATAATAAATAAATGATCATGTGCAGAATTTAAAATATAGTCAAGTAAGATTCGATTTTTTATGCCGGATCATTGGATCAATATATCATACTTCTCGTGTTCCACGAGTATGCACTCATCCATTTATATATATACATAGTTGCTTTGGCAACATCTTCAACTTTGAAAAAGTAATAAACAAAGAAGTCTTCTAAGAATATATATCACATGTTCTTTCTAATTTAAGCTCTCAAGAGTTACTTTAAACTTTCAGCAGATCACAAACCCTGCTCTCTCTCTCTCTCTCTCTCTCTCTCTCTCTCTCTCTCTCTCCAATGGATGCTGCTGATGTGCTTGATCGATCATCGTTGACCTTTCCTCTTGTGTGTGAAGAAAGGCAACAATATGAGGAAGTAGAGGCAGTTGACTGTGATCACCAAACTAAAACAACCTCTGTTTTGAAAACTTGTTTCAATGGACTCAATGCCCTATCAGGTACTTCTCCTTGTTATATATACCAATTGCTTCAACATTTTTATATATATGTATGTACATAGGCAGCTGAACCTCATCTTAATAAATTTAATTTCTCTACCATTTCATTACTTAAAGCAAATTGAATGAACCAAAATTTTCTCTTTTTAATTTGGTTTCAGGAGTTGGGATGCTATCAGTTCCTTATGCACTCTCATCAGGAGGGTGGCTAAGCTTGATACTTCTTTTTGTAATTGCTGTTGCTGCCTTTTACTCAGGCTTGTTAATTCAAAGATGTATGGATGAAGATTCTACTATAAGAACTTATCCTGACATTGGTGAACATGCATTTGGGAAAAAGGGAAAAATAGTTTTGTCAATTTTCATGAACACAGAACTCTACTTAGTTGCAACTGCTTTCCTAATTCTAGAAGGAGATAACCTACACAACTTATTTCCAGAAATGAAATTGCAAGTGGCCGGATTAACAATTAGTGGGAAGAAGTGCTTTACAATACTTGGTGGACTTATTGTTCTGCCAACTGTGTGGTTTGATAGCCTGAGCCTTCTTTCTTATATCTCTGCAAGTGGGGTTTTTTCATCTGTTATCATTATTGGGTCAATTTTGTGGACTGCTGTTTTTGATGGAATTGGATTTCATCAAGAGGGATCTGTCCCACTTAATTGGAGTGGAATCCCTACTGCTGTTAGCTTATATGCCTTCTGCTATTGTGCGCATCCAGTGTTCCCTACGCTCTACAAATCAATGAAAAACAAACGTCAGTTCCCGAATGTAAGTACAAAATGTAAACTTGATATACATTGTTGGCCGATTTCCTAACATCTGAATGAGATTTAGCGTATGCATGCTTTGCTGCTTACTAATTTTCAATCTGTTGTTTCTTTGCTGCAGGTCCTCCTCGTGTGCTTTATTTTATGCACCCTTGGTTATGCATCAATGGCAGTTTTAGGGTACTTAATGTTCGGGTCAACAGTCGAATCACAGATAACTTTAAACCTCCCAACTGAAGAACTTAGCTCAAAAATCGCAATATGGACCACCCTTATCAATCCATTATCCAAATATGCTTTAATGGTTACACCAATCCTAAATACTGCCGAAAATTGGTTTCCAAGTCACTGCAAAAAAAGTCGAAGCTTCCGCCTATTTCTCAGCACTTCCTTGGTAATCAGCAGTGTTATAGTAGCTTTGGCTATACCCTTTTTTGCTTATCTCATGTCTCTGGTTGGAGCATTTTTGAGTGTCACAGCTTCACTTATAATACCATGCGTTTGCTACCTTAAAATTTCAGGTACTTATCGAAATCTCGGATGCGAAATGTTGATTATAGGGTGTATAATTTTGATGGGAGTTGTAGTTGCCATAGTTGGTACTTACACATCTCTACAACAAATAATAGAGCATTTGTAAATTAATGCACCCACTTCCCTTTTTTTCATTTTTGACAATGTATATTAATTCTTTCGTTTCACCGGCTTTTGGCTATCTATGATAAAAACTCAGTTTCTTTCCTCATAACTTTTGATCTACGATCGCTTATGTGCTCGTCCCATAACTAAAGAATTACTAAGCCAAAAGTGAAACTCAGTGGCAAGGAGAGAAAGATGTAGCAAGATCATTTCTCTCTCCGTCATATGTTAAACCCTACGCTAAGCCAAAAGTAAGGATAGGATTTTTGAGGAAAAAAAAAAGGTTCAATTAAACAGCAAACGTGACACGCGACGCAAAGCATAAGAGTTTAGATTGCACATATTCCAAAAGGTCCATATTCCCCACCTATTTGTGGCAAACTTTCAAATCAATCAAACTTGATTTTTGGTTCACACAATTTTTTTGGTCAATGTCACCGCATTCTATCGAAACCTTCGCTAAATGGGTTCCTTGACCAACTTTATTAAAGAGATGTTTCGGTCATTAAGAAATAAACCCATACAACTAAAATACTCTAGACAATAACCCATATTTTATTACATTTAAATAAAATCCAATTTTGAATTAGATGCCAAAGTGTTGGTGTATTATGACATATTTACAAATTATATATGTCATTAACTCCTCTTTGTTGAGAAGAATTTACATGTAATGGGGATGCCACTGTGACGATAGTCCAAACCTATCATATGTTGCCATGTCGAAAAGTTGCATTGTCATATCAGAAAATTAAAACACATGAATAGATGATTGACTTGGAATAATGTGTTGCGTAGATTCAGCTGCACCAAAATGGATTCAGCTGCATCCTCAACTTGTGATACTCGCAAGTGCACGAACCGTTGGTAGTTTAGCGTATGTAAGTGCGAGGTCGATTCCACAGGGATTGGTGATTGAATGATCCAATTCAGTTTTCCTACACAAAACAGAAACAAAAACAAAGAACATAAAAGAAGGAAGAAAATAAGAAAGTAACTCAAGCAAATAAGTTCCCAAGTTCAATTTAGATTAATGGATTGATTCTAGCTAAAGTATGATTAAGCCATGGTGTGTGGTCATAACCTTGTGTTCCTAATTCCCTAATTTGATCATTTGTTGTCTAACCTAAAATTAAGCATTAGGAACCCATTAAGCATAGAATAACATTTTAAACAACCAAGCATGTATCTAATCCCTGTTGTCGAATGTCCATACATACTCTTCCTATTCATAGTTCAATTCGAATTAAAGCATGGTGTATACTCTTAATTCAAACCAAGATAGCTAACATGCAAGCCTAAATGGTGATCAATCATTCAAACTAACATATTAACTTATAAGCATAATGAATAAGAACAAAAACCATAATTGAAACTTGGAAACTAATTAAACTTGAATACTTAAGAAAGAATGTACATTACAAGAAAAATAAATTACAACTAAGAAAACATTAAAGAAAGCTAGAATTGAGAACTAGAAAGCAAAACTAAGAGAATTTGAGGGAGAGAAGGGAAGGGAGCTCTAGAGAAGTGTTTGAGAGCTCCCCCCCTTGTGGTGTGTTTACAAGCTTAGAGAACTTCCCTATTTATAGGCCTAGGGGAAGTGAAAATCTGAATTCAATATGGCTAATGCATACAACACTTGTTTTATAAAATCTGAAATGGTTGATGCACTTGTATTAGAAAATCTAAATTGGGTGATGCACTTGTATTAGAAAATCTTGAATTGGTTGATGCACTTCACCAATAGATCCCACCAGCAGCCCTAGCTCATCTTCATGTCACCATGACCAAGCTTCCAACCAGAAATGATAGCTCATACCTAGCTCACCATGACCAAGCATCCAACCAGCACATGCTGAGGTCAGCATGACCAGCAACTTCAAGGGCTTACAACTTGGGCTTCTCTTAATCAAATTAGGACTTTAAGCACTCAAACTTGAAGTTCAGAATGTCTTCTTTCCAGCCATATGTTATTTGGGCCAATCCAAGGTCGGAGGAAGAAGTTAAGGCCGAAACAAATTGCTAACTCATTTTCCGCGCTGATAAGATCCATCCTGAGCATGGTTCTGTGTTTGCTAGGTAACGGACTCCAGAGTTATCCAATGGGGCTGAATTTTGGATATGTTATAGTATACACCAATTGGAACAACTTTCATGAAGAATGTGGCCTCATTCGAGCTATGTAGGTTGTTGAAACAAAGCTTGCAATATGACATACGGAACTGGACTGGCAGGGGGCTGTAGCCAAAATGAGTTTGTCTTTAAGCTCTTCATCCATTCATCCAAATTAGGCCTTAACATGCTTGAATTGCATGAATTATGTTCTCTAAAGCCATCATTATTACCTAAAGCTCAATGAACTGAAAGATAAACACAAAAAGGATTAAAAGCACAAGTTTAACTCAAAAACATAACCAAATCATAAGCTAGAAGGGTATAAAATGATATACAATTATGAACCGATCATAATGCCACAACGGTATCCTCAGAATATGTAAGTTTTTCTCCTCTTTGTTGCTAGATGTTTTCTCCTTAAAAAAATCCCTTAATTTAAATATTGCAATAATGTTTTAGTTAGGCATTCAACGTATTTCTATTTATTTATTTTAATCAATTTCGTTTTCAGCCACAAGAAAAAATTAGAATTTAGTGAAAGGCCAAAATATTTCCAAAAAAACATAAAGGTAGGCCCCTCATCTTTAAGACTAAAGACATGCAACTCCAAGCCTATATCTCTTCCACAAAAGACCAAAACAGCATCCTATAGCCTTGTTTATGATTGCTTTGTTTCTTTGTTTATTATCTGTAATACCCCGAAAAATTCAAGGTTGATTTTCATATTTTAGTGAAAAATAATTTAATGGTGGAGAATGATTGTGGGTATTTTATCAAGTGATTTTGAATTTGAGATTATTAAATTAAGTGGGGTTTAATTTCAAGTTAGACAAACATGACCAAAATACCCCTATGTGTGAAAGATTACCAAAGTACCCTTGTAGAAAAAAAAGAGAATGAGGCAACGTGTAAGCCAAGCATTTCTTCCCTCCTTCATTCTTCCCCCCTTCCCACTTACTTTGTCTTCAAAAAATCTGATTTTGGATGAGTTGTAAACCTATGGGGGTGAGTTACCTAGTCTAGCCTAAGATTCTTTCTCATCCTCTTCTTCCCATTCATTGTATTATCACCCTCTTCCAAAGGGATGACTCACCTGGTCTAATTAAGGCTTTTCAATCATAAATTCACTCTTATCCTCATCATTCATTGTATCATCCCTTTCTTCCTCATTCTTCTTTTGTTCCTCTTCAAAATCCAAAATTCGTCACTTTCTTGAAGCTGCTGAGAACTCATATTTCGGAAGCTCAAATGAGAAAACGTCCTTCATAAAAGTTGTTCATTTCCATGATTCCTACAACATACTCAAATTTCAGCTCAATCCGACTAGTATAGGCTCTGAAACGTTGGTATGATCACAATAAGTTTACCATTCCCTGATTTCACTGCAGTATGCTCGGTTTCAGTTTGTTTCTGCGACTTCATGTACTCAAATGACTTTGGTTCCTTCATCAAAGTTGTTTGAAATGCTGTCTATTATAACATATCAAAATTTCAGATTGATCGGACTTCTCTAGCCACCTTGGGAACGTTTAGAGTGGAACTTGTTTATAGTCTTCAACCTTGGCTCCTTCCCTCGTTTTCAGTCCAAAACACTTATTTCAAAAGCTCAAAACACTATGGTTTCTTCATGATAGTTACTCCAAATTCTCCCCTTTATAACATATCCAAAGATCATCCAAAAGTAATCATTATAACTCTCTAAAAATTGGTGTGCACAAAACTTGTTCAATTGATTATGTTGAATCTCTTGTTATAGATGTGTACTTTCTCTTAAAGGGCTTGTTCCTTATCATTCAATTGCTCCAATTAGCCACTAGCATCTCAAGTAAATGATTCTTTGAAAGCTTGAAGCTCTTCTTTTTTTTGTCTCTTTGAGTACTAGTTTTTAACCCAAGTTTTGGTTGGAATGCCTCAAGTATATATATATATATATATATATATATATATATATATATATATATATATCTTTCAAAGTGTGTTTTTTGTGAAGTTCTAGATTATTTCATTGTGATTTTGTTCCAATTTCATTTTGGGATTTTGGTACATCAAAATGAATATCTCAAGGGTTATTTCAAAGTTGGTTTTGTGCCATTTGAATTTAAATTGATTTTTTGTGAAATTTCAAAGTAGAGACTATCCTACTGGAATTGTTTTGATTCTGCTGCATATAGCGTATGTAAGTGCGAGGTCGATCCCACGAGGATTGGTGATTGAATGATCCCATTCATTTCTCCTACACAAAACAAAAATGAAAAAAGGAAATAAATAAAACAAGAAAAAGGAAATACCTCAAGCAAATAAGTTCCCAAGTTCAATTAGATTAATGGATTGATTCTAGCTAAAGTATGATTAAGCCATGGTGTGTGGTCATAACCCTGTGTTCCTAATTCCCTAATTTGATCATTTGTTGTCTAACCTAAAATTAAGCATTAGAAACCCATTAAGCATAGAAGAACAATTTAAACAACCAAGCATGTATCTAATCCCTGTTGTCGAATGTCCATACATACTCTTCCTATTCATAGTTCAATTCGAATTAAAGCATGGTGTCTACTCTTAATTCAAACCAAGATAGCTAACATGCAAGCCTAAATGGTGATCAATCATTCAAACTAGCATATTAACTTATAAGCATAATGAATAAGAACAAAAATCATAATTGAAACTTGGAAACTAATTAAACTTGAAAACTTAAGAAAAGAATTTACATTACAAAGAAAAATAAATTACAACTAAGAAGCAAAAGGAAAGCTAGAATTGAGAACTAGAAAGCAAAACTAAGAGAATTTGAGGGAGAGAAGGGAAGGGAGCTCTAGAGAAGTGTTTGAGAGCTCCCCCCCTTGGGGTGTGTTTACAAGCTTAGAGAACTTCCCTATTTATAGGCCTAGGGGAAGTGAAAATCTGAATTCAATATGGCTAATGCATACAACACTTGTTTTATAAAATCTGAAATGGTTGATGCACTTGTATTAGAAAATCTAAATTGGGTGATGCACTTGTATTAGAAAATCTTGAATTGGTTGATGCACTTCACCAATAGATCCCACCAGCAGCCCTAGCTCATCTTCATGTCACCATGACCAAGCTTCCAACCAGAAATGATAGCTCATACCTAGCTCACCATGACCAAGCATCCAACCAGCACATGCTGAGGTCAGCATGACCAGCAACTTCAAGGGCTTACAACTTGGGCTTCTATTAATCAAATTAGGACTTTAAGCACTCGAAATTGAAGTTCGGAATGTCTTCTTTCCAGCCATATGTTATTTGGGCCAATCCAAGGTCGGAGGAAGAAGTTAAGGCCGAAACAAATTGCTAACTCATTTTCCGCGCTGATAAGATCCATCCTGAGCATGGTTCTGTGTTTGCTAGGTAACGGACTCCAGATGTATCCAATGGGGCTGAATTTTGGATATGTTATAGTACACACCCATTGGAACAACTTTCATGAAGAATGTGGCCTCATTCGAGCTATGTAGGTTGTTGAAACAAAGCTTGCAATATGACCTACGGAACTGGACTGGCAGGGGGCTGTAGCCAAAATGAGTTTGTCTTTAAGCTCTTCATCTATTCATCCAAATTAGGCCTTAACATGCTTGAATTGCATGAATTATGCTCTCTTGCTCTATTTGCCTACAAAACACACAAAGAGAGGCAAATAACATAGAAATCTAGGAAACTCAGCAAAAGAAGTAAATAAATTTGGGCATGTATATGTATGAAATTATGAGCTTAACACACCCCCAAACTTAGATTTTGCTAGTCCTCGAGCAAAACAAAAGAAAAACAAAGCTAAAAACAAAATAAGAAGTTAACTAGACCACTTTCGTAGGTAACTCGATTGCATTGAGCGTATGCAACAAGCCTTTAAACCTCTAGGCATCCCTAGTAGGAGGAGTTGTGTCTCCTGAGGGTTTAACAGATACGATACCCACAAACGTTTTTCTAACTAAACAAAACAAAACAAAACAAAACAAAACAAACAAAAAAAAAAAAAAAACAAAAACGTTAACCTTCCAACCGGACAAAAATGTTAAACTTCATAGACATGGCTCAACAAGGAACAAAACAAGCACTAAGGAAGTTCTAAACATTATTCAAGTGCTACCACAATCTCACAAAAATCATGCTCAAGGTGTGTGTGTGTGAAGTAGCCATGAAGATACAACTCATGCTTCTCAAACAACGATATAAATTCTTGCAAGAATGAACACAAGTTTGCCAAGCTAAACCAAGATCAATAGGACTTTACTTATGGATGTAATGGGGTTATGGTAATGGTTAGACAAAGAATGGATATTGGAACACAAAGTCTAAGGAACAAAGTAGAGCATGTCATATAAACAAGATCATTGACATTTGAAATGTAAGGCACAAAAATTGAAAAGCTCACAACACCAGATTTTGCAATTGAATCACTTCACAATTTGATTTTGACATTTACACACTTTGTATAATATTTGGCCCAATTTTGCGGCTCTTTACCCTAGATCACCTTTATTTCTCCTTATATCACCCTAGGGTTGTGACTACATTGGCCACACTTCTTTTCTCTTTTTCTTTTGATTTTTTTTTATAGCTCATTTATTGCCTTGAATACAATCTGAAATGCAATCATACTCTACATGTTCCCTAGATGGTAGGATGTTTAATGGATGATAAGGTGATAGAAAGAAATGGCTAAGTGTTTGAGCACAAAGGGGTTTACAATGGAATATGTATTGTATGGGTTGATGGAGGAAAAAGAAAGAGGCTTAACAAAGATGGCCTAAATCATATCTTAGTTATAAACTTGACATTCCAGTGAATCACACAAGCAAAAATGCATACAATTGGGTAAGACATGCAAGAGTTGTATAATCATGGCTAAAGTGCATAAAAAGCTCAAGCATAATTATGTGAGACTTAGCTAGCAAAAGAATAAGATTCAGACCTAACACAATGCTTATCAAATTCCTAAGAGCCATATTAGAAGTTAGACTCAAGATTTATCATTGGTGTGGGAAGGAAAACTGAAAATGACTCAAAGAAAAGAAACAGAAAAGAAAAACGAGAGGTTTCAAATTGCAAATTGAATATTTTATTTTTAATTTATTAAAACACACAAATATACAAGTAACTCAAGGATGACCAGTTAAGGGCCTCAGAAAACACAGCCAGGGGATCCGGGAAGGTTGGAGGGGTCACAATGGTCCCGCTTAAAACCCAAACTTCTTAGACACCGAAGGTGTCGCCTAAAGAACTCCTAGACACTGTATTGACGGAGACGCTCACTGGAGTTACCACGAGTCAGCTCATATAAAAAAAAAATTTAAATTTTTTTTTTTATATAAAAGAAACATAAACTTAAAATTACTAAAATAAAAACAAAACAAGTAAAGAGAAAGGATCGAAATACTTCCCCTTGAAGCGATTAGGTCGAGCGTGATGCATTTGGAGGTCGCGACTTCTCCCACTACTCCACACTTCCTATCTTTGAAATTGCCTTCTTTCTCCCTCTTTATTAACCTGTCATAAATTTCTTAACAAACACACAAACTTGAAATGGAATTAAAAGGATTAGGAAATAAAAACTAAATTGAAAAGGAATATCAACACACATCCAATTCCATGCTTCAAAGCAACAAGCATCAATGGGTTGTGTAAGCTGGGACTTAAACCCAGTTCTCTTGCTTGTTGGGCAATTGTCCTTTTCTGTTGGACTACAAACACAACTGGTCCATTAACATCATTAACTTTAAAACTTGAAATTGTCTAGAAAAACATGAAAATGAAAAATAAAAATAAAAAAAAGTAGGGAAAAGAAATAGAACCAAACTATGTTGCCAATCCCCGGCAACGGCGCCAAAAACTTGTTGCGTAGATACAGCTGCACCAAAATGGATTAAGCTGCATCCTCAACTTGTGATACTCGCAAGTGCACGAGCCGTTCGGTAGTATAGCGTATGTAAGTGCGAGGTCGATCCCACGAGGATTGGTGATTGAATGATCCCATTCATTTCTCCTACACAAAACAAAAATGAAAAAAGGAAATAAATAAAACAAGAAAAAGGAAATACCTCAAGCAAATAAGTTCCCAAGTTCAATTAGATTAATGGATTGATTCTAGCTAAAGTATGATTAAGCCATGGTGTGTGGTCATAACCCTGTGTTCCTAATTCCCTAATTTGATCATTTGTTGTCTAACCTAAAATTAAGCATTAGAAACCCATTAAGCATAGAAGAACAATTTAAACAACCAAGCATGTATCTAATCCCTGTTGTCGAATGTCCATACATACTCTTCCTATTCATAGTTCAATTCGAATTAAAGCATGGTGTCTACTCTTAATTCAAACCAAGATAGCTAACATGCAAGCCTAAATGGTGATCAATCATTCAAACTAGCATATTAACTTATAAGCATAATGAATAAGAACAAAAATCATAATTGAAACTTGGAAACTAATTAAACTTGAAAACTTAAGAAAAGAATTTACATTACAAAGAAAAATAAATTACAACTAAGAAGCAAAAGGAAAGCTAGAATTGAGAACTAGAAAGCAAAACTAAGAGAATTTGAGGGAGAGAAGGGAAGGGAGCTCTAGAGAAGTGTTTGAGAGCTCCCCCCCTTGGGGTGTGTTTACAAGCTTAGAGAACTTCCCTATTTATAGGCCTAGGGGAAGTGAAAATCTGAATTCAATATGGCTAATGCATACAACACTTGTTTTATAAAATCTGAAATGGTTGATGCACTTGTATTAGAAAATCTAAATTGGGTGATGCACTTGTATTAGAAAATCTTGAATTGGTTGATGCACTTCACCAATAGATCCCACCAGCAGCCCTAGCTCATCTTCATGTCACCATGACCAAGCTTCCAACCAGAAATGATAGCTCATACCTAGCTCACCATGACCAAGCATCCAACCAGCACATGCTGAGGTCAGCATGACCAGCAACTTCAAGGGCTTACAACTTGGGCTTCTATTAATCAAATTAGGACTTTAAGCACTCGAAATTGAAGTTCGGAATGTCTTCTTTCCAGCCATATGTTATTTGGGCCAATCCAAGGTCGGAGGAAGAAGTTAAGGCCGAAACAAATTGCTAACTCATTTTCCGCGCTGATAAGATCCATCCTGAGCATGGTTCTGTGTTTGCTAGGTAACGGACTCCAGATGTATCCAATGGGGCTGAATTTTGGATATGTTATAGTACACACCCATTGGAACAACTTTCATGAAGAATGTGGCCTCATTCGAGCTATGTAGGTTGTTGAAACAAAGCTTGCAATATGACCTACGGAACTGGACTGGCAGGGGGCTGTAGCCAAAATGAGTTTGTCTTTAAGCTCTTCATCTATTCATCCAAATTAGGCCTTAACATGCTTGAATTGCATGAATTATGCTCTCTTGCTCTATTTGCCTACAAAACACACAAAGAGAGGCAAATAACATAGAAATCTAGGAAACTCAGCAAAAGAAGTAAATAAATTTGGGCATGTATATGTATGAAATTATGAGCTTAACAATACCCTGTTTTGAAGTAAGTGTTTGAAAACTTCCAAAACTTGGATTTTCATGAAATTTTAGTATGTTTTACTTTCTCGTATTTTCTTCAGATCTGGAAAGTTTTATCCAGTTTGGTTGTAAATTGTAATTTTGGTGATTTTTCAAAATAAAGTGTACAAACCTGAAAAAAAAAAAAAAAAAAACGTTATGCAGCCTAGTCTGTTTTGGGTTTCTATTTTGACATGCTTCCTTAACCCTAATTTTTATCAAATTTTGACATCTTTAACGTTTCTATGTCTAGTTGTGATATGGAAAGTTTTACATTATTTTAATTTAAACTCAATATTTAGTGAATTTTCAAAGTTAACGTGTTCCAACCCAAATGTTTAGCAAAACTGAAATTTTAGTTTTAAATTGATGTTTTAAATTTTCTTTATGAGTCTAAAGCCGAACCACCTGATTTTAAACATCCCAAATAGTAGAACTATTATAAGAGGGGAATAGATTAGTTTTTCCTTAAACGCTTGGTTCTATGCTTGCTTGGATGTGAGGTTAAGAGAGTAACAATTGGGTCAAACAACTTGTCAAATGTATTTTGGGGTTTTAGGTCTACGTGCGCTAGTAGGACACTCAAATTTGTTTCCTTATTTCCAATAAATTTTAATCAGTAAATTATCTTAATTAGGTGTTCTACTCTGCGTACTTTCGAGGACGAAACTGCACAAGGTTAAGCTAGCTGGACTTGAGGTAGGGTTTCCTGATTTCCCGATGATTGGGCTATGTCACTTTTAATCCTGGTGATTATATATAGTACTATAAATATTATTGTTGTGTTGCTCGGTGAATACTATTTGATGTTATGTGAATATTATTGTTGATGTTTCTCCGTGGATATTATTTGACGTTGAGTGAATGTTATTATGCATGTGATTAAGCCTGGAATATTATTGTTATTATCTATATTATTATTCTGCAGAAATAAATGATGTTTGCATTGCATTACATATGCATCATAAAGACAGTGGTGTTTGGGGTGTGTGTGTGTCGTTTGAGATATATCTAAGGGGTGGGAGAAGGCTTTAGATATATCTGAATAAAATGTGGAATATATTCAGGTGATGGGAGCATAGCTTGAATATATTAAGGTGATGGGAGCAGGGCCTCTAATGATAAGTGAAAGTTGAGAAATTCGTAAACAAAAGAAAAATGGGTTAAGGGACGGATGGGCGCTAGTTCATATTTTAGGGTATTCGGAGCCACAGTGGTAAAACGCATGGTATGGGACATGCAGGCTTGTTGCCCTAGGATATGAATTAGTGGGATTAGAAGTGAGTGAGTTCATGACATCATCGCATATGCAAATTTATTTATCTGGTCTGATTACATAATTATCATATATCTTGTGTTGCTTGATGCATGACACTTTGATTAACTGTGATAGCTGACTTTGAGGGGTTTGACGGTACTCTACTGGGCATTAGAATGCTCATACCCTAATAGATTGTGCAGGATTCAAGGCGAAGTGTGGAAGCGGGTTTCAACCAAGCCGCTAGGTTTTTGTTGTTGATTGTGTAATTCATATTTGTAAGTAGTCAACCGTTTGTTAAAAATCCTAGTGTGTAGTTAACTACAAGCTACTGCGACTCTGATTTTGTAATGTTAAGTAAATTTGTATTTTGTGGCTCTATTTCTCATCATATCATGGTTGTAGGATTTTATTCTTATGACTATGGTATGACTCACGCCATAATTCGGGAATATTCTTTATTTTCGAATCGGGTTGTGACATTACCCATGTGAAAACTTTGTTTGTTTTGTTGTATACATGTGAAGTGTAAGAGTGCATGTGAAAGTGTGTGTACAGAACTGTGAAGAGTGCATGTGAAATGTACAGAAGATTGAAAGTGTGTATAAGGGATAGAGAAAGGAGAGGTCTTTCGATAGAAGATGAAGATGGTTTTTGTATAAAAGTAATCTGATGAAGGAAGAGAAGTACAACACCAGAGAAGAAAACATCTCAATACTTCCTCCTTCAGTTTTCAATCAATAAAACTCCATTTGTTTATATACTTTCTCTTATTCTACTCTCTTACTCTAATCACTGTTAAATACCACCATCTACTGATTAATATCCAGTGAATAACAATTCCAGCAAAAGCAATTAAGTAAATCTTTTTTCTCTTTTATTTTTTATTTTCTTTGTAGACTTTTTGTCCAAAACAGGGAAACACTTTTATAATTATGTTATTATATTGCTAAACTGAAGATCAATACTTTGGTTGAGCACTTTGTCATGTTTTATATTTGTCATAACAATAATTGGATATTTGTTAGGGAACCTCTGGTATTTGTGTGATAATGGAATGATAAATTGTGTGCTTATTTGACTGGTCGTACTTCAAGGTAAAGTTAGTGAAAACAAATACACATTTTGTGTGTGTGCGAAACTTATTTAGGATTTGTATGGCATATAATTTTTTTATTTTGGTTTCCCAAGCTATCCCCAAGCATGGTACAGGCCTAATCCTCCGAGGTACTGTCGGGTGCATATGCGGGGACCTCTCCCAAGAAAATTTTCTGCATCCACAAGGGCTCAAACCTGAGACTACTTGCTTAAACGACCAGAGCCCCTTCCACTCTGACCAACCTTCATTGGTGATTTGTATGGCATATTAGATTGTGATGAAGTATGGATAATATGTCTACCCCAAATTGGAGTTGTTGGATTTCTCATAAGTAAGCAAAAATAGGTTATACGGTCTGTCCCGTGTTCTAAATATCTTGCTAGATTTTGAAGCAGGTAAAAGTCCAACAACAACGTTTCAAGAGAAGAACCAAAACTGCCATAAACTCTTATTCTCATATCAAACTTTCATACTATTTGATACAACTGAAGTAACACAGCTACCAACAGGAGTTGGTCCAAGTGGAAGGGGCTTGAATCCTTTAAACAAGAGGTCCTGGGTTCGATCCCAGGCGCTTGCGAATAGAGCAGACTTTGTTGGGAGAGGTCCCCGCTTTGCGCCCGACAGTACCTCGAGGGTTAGTTCCCGCAATCGCGCGGGGGATACCTTGGTTTTCACCAAAAAAAAGTAACACAGCTCCTCCTTCTAATGTTCATCCCCCAAATTTAATGCTAATATATGAACCTAAATTACAATTAATCCATCTTTATCTCTTTGACTCTCAATTCATTTAACCACATGCTAAATGTATTTACTTATCTACTCAATTAAGGAAAAGTCTATATTACTCTCAACAGATTTTGCTGTGTTTTTTGAATTGGCCTTAGTCCATATGAAAGCTATATGTAAGTTATGCCCTTGACTGTCTTGAAATATAATGATTGCTTGATTCCAAATTCCAAATTTGTCTGTATCGTAGCCCTTCCCTTATTTTCTCACCTTCCTTGAAGTGTATAAGCCATAATTGCCTGCCCTGTGCATCTTTCCTGATCCTAATTTAAGTTCGGCCTTTTTTTTTTTTGGAACTTTTATTGCTGGAATACATTTACTTGTCAGATTATGCTTCTTATTTGAATGCTTAATTAGATATGACACTGTTGTGCCCTTTATTATTTATTCTTCCACACAAAAAAAAGAGAGGAAGATTGCTTCTTTTCTTGTATGCCAAAAGCTTCTAAATGGTCTGTTTTTTGTACAAATTTTTGTGATGACCTTCAATGATTCCTGCCAAAAGCAAAAACCTTTTATGATTATTCCCTAATGAAATAAATTTAGACTTTATTATAGTTTATGGCAAGATTTCTTTTGACAATGTGCTTTACACAATTTTTACTTTAACTATGTGATAAGGTCTGTCTCTTGAACAATTCAAGATTGTAATTCCTAAAATTCCTGCATATTTCACGGTATGAAAATCTCCTCTTTAATTTTTATCAGCGAAGTTGTATTCATAATTCTACTAGGACACAATGAGGAATATCCTTTACACTTTACTGTTGAATACTGCAATGAACTGATGTTAGAATATATATATATATATATATATATATATATATATATATATATATATATATATATTGTTTGTTAGTTCTATGTCCCTTAATTTTATCTTTTTGCTAGTTTGAACCATTTATGAAGATGTTACTTTATAACATATTAGAACATAACCTGCCCTATTAGCCTTGTTTTCTGATCTATGATTTTTACAGTGTGACTTTCTAATTTCTTAATCGGATTGTATGCAATCAGTTAAATGTTACCTTTCCAATTAAATATACCCACTCAACTACTTCATTAATGGACACCTGGATGGCATCTCATTTGAATAAAAATTGGATTTCTAAAGGATGCTGATTTCATGTTTAGAGCATATTGTTAACCATCTTTTTTAAACTCTTAGGAGAAAGTACTCATGTTTTTCTTTGACTTTTCCCATTGTTCTTATTTTACTGAATAAAAATCAGGAGACGTAGTGCCAATTCCCATACTGTATTTATGTTTAAATTAACTCAAGATTTTTGGGGTTTTACTTGGAGATAAACAGACAGGGAGGGACAATTAATTTATGTGGCCAAAACCAAAAAGACACAAGGGATTCCTTCTTCATAGTTTATACTGACTTCATGATGGAGTTGATTTGCTAATCTTGCATTACCTTATGGGATTAATGACTTAATTATCCTAATTTAATAGCGTTGGATATGTAGTTGGGGACCCTGGGGTAAATTCCAAGCTTCTTTTTTTTCGTTTGTTTTTTTATTTTTATTTTTCTCAAAAAGTGCCTAAGTCTTTGTCTTTTTTGGTCAACCGAGTCTTTGTTTTCGGTTGAGGAGGTCATGACGTGATTTTTAAGTTCCGTGGATCTTCCGCTCCGCTACAGTGAATTTCAGGATTTTGCCCCTGATGTAAATAAGACAAATGACAGTTGGTTAAAAATCGTCGTTCTTACAAGAGGGAAATTTTTAAATTAACAATTTTACACCCTCTAGACGACGGTTTTAAGGTCAAATTGTCGTTTGATAAAGTAAGAACACAATGTTTATGACTTTCGTCATCTATTTAGTGTCGTCTATTCTAGTGAAAGAAAATGGCATCAACTTGTTTTTTTGGTTGGTCTTTTGGTGTTTTCACAAAATATATGAGGGGAATTTGGATAGAAAATGTCCATTCTAATTCATCCATGCCCAATACCATCTCCCCTATCCGGAATGCCATTGCTTGCCCCTATATTAGGAATCAAAGTCACGATTACATGTGAGCCCCGCATCACTTTTCATTCCAACATGCAAGTAAATAAAGGAGTGGTCTGGAATGGGAATGACTTCCATTCCTCTCATTCTCTTTCTTGATAAATACACATGCCTATGCCAATTTAATTTCACATTTGAAAATAAAACACTAATGAAATGACAAACATTAATGGCAATTGAATTGCAGAGAATATGTTTAACATATATTCAAGACAATAAATGGAGAAAACTCAAATAACAAAGTAAGTGGGGGTATTTAAGGGATCTAAAAAATATTAAATCTAACACATTAAGCTTGATTAGGTAACTTGTTAAGTTGGATTCTAGTCATCAGACTTTACTTATAAAAATTAAGTTTTATTTATAGAAAAATAGGGTCATGAACCGCTGGTAAGAAAAAATTATTTTGAAGGGGAGAAGTCAAATTTTCTATAAAACGTAATACATGAAGTTATCACTAAAGTAGCCAATACATAAACTTATTTAACATGTTGATATCAAAGCCATATAATGATCCAAATATGTGTTTTCTGTCATTCACAATTTTGCATATTAATTCGTATCTAAGACTTGAGGATTTTACATAGGAGCGAGAAATTAAAATGAAAAACTGTACATGAAAGTGACGAAGCCCGAACAAAAGTAAAAGAAGAATGAAGCATGACATGATATAGTTGATGACATAAAAAGGCTTTATGTGGCCGATCTCATATAGATTCTTCCATACATTCCTTTCACAAATATCAAACGTGGAAGTTCCTCCTTGATCTCTTTGAGGTCGTGGACAACTGGGATTCAGGATTCAAATAATATTCATAATTTGATATTCAGATTATTACGCCTCAAGCTAAAGTAATAATTTAAGTCTATTTGCAGAAGTGCAGGAGATTATGAACATTTCTACCCTTCGCCAATTCAAAATCAATTTGATGAATTGAAGTACCTTTGCGGTCTTAGTAATACTACATGACGGTATGACAGTTATATTTTAAAATTTTCTCATATTGAATCATTTGTAATATCAACTTTTCAGATATTTTAGGAAAGCTTTTTTTTTTTTTTTTTTTGGTGATAGGAATATTTTAGGAAAGTTCGTTAGCATCTTTTTAACTAAAAGATTTATGTTTTGAAGGGAAAAAAAAGGACAAATTAAATTGCAAGCGCATGTCAACGGATCCAACCAAATGAAAAAGGGTCTTGACTTGCAGACTGGTGGTCTCAAGTTTAAACCCCCGTGGCACCTTATTAGAGTGTGAGAAATCCCTCCCCTTATAATTTCAGACTATCACTTGTATTTAAAAAAATATTGCCTATGCATAATAAGACCCAAAAATACATGACCATGCATACGTCCATCTACTTTCAATAATTTTTTCACTAACTTTTCTTGTGCGGACCCAAAAGTGTTCACATCAATAACAACCTCACAATAAAATGAGAAGTCGTACTAATCAAAAGAGAAGTACTAACTAAGATCATACAAATAAAATGCGACCAACTTCGGTTCTAGAATAGAGCATTATATTAGATTAGTAAAAGAGGGAAGGAGTATAAATTTGTTTCCAATGTAAAACTTTGGAGACTCGTACAAGATTCAAGATGCATCTTAATTTTTGAGAACTCACACTGAATACCGATTTTGATTTGTCTCTTAAGTTGATTTTTGAGACAATTAATTGTCTCCACTAAATAATAGAGACTATGCGGCCGCTGTTTTGAAATCAGTATTCTAGTTTGGGGTTGCTATTGCTTATTGGGTACAATTTTATTAGTACTCAGTCCTTCAATATTTTCAAATAAACAAATACATTATCAGCCAAACTATATTGAATTCTTCCAAGCCGTGGTGTCTTGGGAGGGTTTGATATTTGAAATGGTATCTTCTAACATCAGTCCCCAATTGCATATTGTTGATGCTCAAAAATGATTGGACACTTTTGGGTCCAACTTATTGATGATGTCACCTTCGGCCCCGCATGATCTTTGGCAGAGCGGTTGATTTGCAAGACAAAAAACGCTCGATAAGCCTTTTGGCACTGGTGTGGTACCGGCCGAATGCTCTTCGATGCTTAGATTAGAATAAGTATGAAGTGAATAGTGATCTGGACAGAGTAATGGTTGAATTGCCGAATGTCGCAGTTACCTCCTTTTTGGGACTTGTGCCCCTTTTTATAGACTTTGGGAGGTGTGCATCTTGAGTGGAATTTCAATGTGGGACTCTGGACATTATCTGAGGAGGTGCCACGTGTACTTGTGAGAAATGCCTAACAAAACGAGTCTTTTGCCATGATCGGCAATCCTAGGTGTTGAGGGCTCTCCCCTGTCGATGGTGCTTTGTGGGGTGCAATTGATTGCCGGTTTTAGCAGATCATCTTCGTGTGTCCCTTTTTTCAAGTGCCGTCTTCTGATTGGTTGGTCAAATCTGGTGTAAACACATATAAATACTAGTTTTAAATTTCATTATTATAATATTGATTCCTTTACTATCCAACAATGCCAAATGTTGATTTTGATTTCTTGGGAGGGTCTGGAATCACTTTCACTACTAATAAAACTCCTCAAACAAATATATTCAACAATTCCTCCTTTTGTACCAGAAATAGTAATCAATATTTCTGCACATTAATTTTTTGAGAGGATCTCCAACTGGACTACTAAGAAAATAAATTCATGTACAGGGGTAGCCTGGAGCAAACACAAACTCTTCTGGCTAGCCTTCTGGAACCCTCTATCCTCTCTATAAATTGATCCAACCCTGAGGTGGTTTATGCACATTAAAAAATTCTTACACTTTGTTTAGGGATTCATTAGGGATTTTAGCTTCTATTGATTAAGGAGATGGTAATTGGGATGTGTAGAGTAGCTCCTGAAATCCTAGATGAAGATGAAGACGATGTTGATAAAGAACCTGACGTTCTCAAGCATCAATCAAATTGGTGATTCACCAGAATCAGGTATGTTTAACTTAAACGTCCCTCTCAGCATTTCGTCACTTCAATCCGTGCTTAGGGTTTGGTTCATTTCTATTTTTATTTTTTATTTTCTTTTGTCTGGTAGAGTAGATAGATCTGATGATATTGTATTACTAGATCTGAATCTCTGATTAACAAAAATCTCGAACCTGTTTTAATTCTTTTCAGGGCCAGCCTTGTGGCTCGGGTTTTCGGCAAGTCTTGATGTTGGTGCTAATCCCAGCCAGGAACCTCTCCTCCATAGGGTAGGCATATCGAGAAGAATTCGAGAAACATCAATCAGAAAAATGAAGGGCGGTTTAGACTTGTCCCCAAATTGGATCGTAAATGTAAGCCACAATAAGCTCGGTTCTACTTTCGTACAGTGGCGGAGTTAGAAATTTTATCAAGGAGGGTCAATCTTAAATAGCAAGAGTGAAAATTTTGCCTAATTGATTGGCTCATTTGATTAAAGAAATCATGAGAAATCTTACGAATTATAAGGTGTGTTTATGTGATGTTGTGTTAGAAAAAAGATACGACTAGAGCCAAGAGGGATTGTTTGCACTTGGTTAAACAAAGAAAATAAGAAAATAAGAAAGCGAGTAAACTGAAAAGATGAGAAAGGTCAGTCATGTAATATAGAAAGTAATTGAGTAAAATGCAACAAATGCAAAAACAAATTATCAAGGATGAGGGGTCAAGTGACCCTTGTAGGCCTCAATTGGCTTCGCCCATGCTTTCGTACAATCACGGATACAAAAGAATAAATCTTCATAAAATAAAATAAAAAGAGTAACATGTTTACATACCAAATGAACATATTTACCAAAACACAGGAGAAAGTAATAAGCGAATAAGGAAAAAACGTACAGAAAATATTTAAAGAAATCCACACACGCACAAGCAGATACAGGAGGAAAATAACTCCAAAAACCTAACCATTCACAAAGCAAAAAAAGGAAAAAACAGAAAAGACTTGGCCTGCCCATTGTTTTCTTGGACGGAATTGGTAGCCCATTGTTTCTCGAAACCGTTTTAAAACATTCTTTCCTACCTATAAATATATCCAACCATGAGTTTGTTTCTGCATAAACAAAAACTCTTACCCCTTGCTTGCGAGTTACTTGGTAATTAGGATGTGTAGGGTAGCTTCAGAAACCCTAGGTGGTGAAGATGAAGAGGAAAGCGACGCTGATGATGAAACTGAGGGTTTTCATAAATCGAATTTGTGATTCACCAGAGGTATATACACTTATATATAGT
Source organism: Prunus avium (assembly GCF_965620075.1). Taxonomy (NCBI): domain Eukaryota; kingdom Viridiplantae; phylum Streptophyta; class Magnoliopsida; order Rosales; family Rosaceae; genus Prunus; species Prunus avium. The sequence continues at coordinate 28,614,182 of NC_142286.1, forward strand.
TAAACACCAGAAGCCGTTTTTAGCTTTTTTTGGTCTGATTAATTTACAATTTGTTTATTGTTTGATAGTATCTATGAGGTCGCATGCATGTGGAGATCAATTGGAACAACCGTGTGCGTTCCGGAAATATAAGAGCTCATCATCACCTCCTTTTTAACTACAACCTTCATCATGTCAAAAATACAAGTGCAGGTAAATAAAGGGGCATACAGATATATACAATTTTATTTTCACGTTTTTATATTTTACTTTTAATTTTCCCCTGATCATTTGTTGTTTGATGACTAGACAAGCTTACTCCTTGGACATGCGGCGACCCAGTAGAAAACCAAAGGTTTTTCTTTTTGTCCCAATCAAGTTGGTGTTGTTAGAGGCTGGCTTCCAATATGTTGGGACTGCTAAGAGTATTTGTCCTTAATTATATTGAAAAGTTAAGGGATACAGTATGAGTATAAGGAGTTGGGCTACTACTCCTCATTACTAATTGGTTTTAGAGTGGAACCTCAACTCAACTTCCTTCATGGTATCAGAGCAAAAATGATAATCAACCCCTTTTTTGTCAATAAATTCTATGAGTGTAATTCGACATTATACTAATTTTCATATGTCATGACAAATTTGGATTAATATATGACTAAGTTGGCAGAAGAGGGATGCCTATTTGTCTTGTTAAAGTAATCTTAAATTAATATATACCCAGTCGACATCATCTTTTGTGACCCGATTGTATTCCAAATCTAAAGCAAAAGGTTGCTGTTTGTACAAGATTTTGCACTTGTTGGCTAAATTCTTTATTCTAGCTAAAATACATGGTTTAGAGGACAAATCATGAAATATACAATTTTGCCCAACGTTATACAGAGGTTGGAGATTGTTTACACCATAATTAACCGAGCATGTCCAGCCTTAAAACAACTAGCACCAAGGCAGACTTGCCTTCTCCCCTGCCGAAGGAAGACACTCTTCCAAGATGCCAGACACCTGCCAAGGCTCCCGACTGCTGAAGGTCCCAATTGCTGAACCTAATCTCAAGGACACGTGTCGCCACCACAGCGCTTGGACATAGTCCCACATCGGAAATCTACACAAACCTCTCATTTTCACTTCCTTATAAGTAGGGAACAATACCCTGGTAACTGGGGGGACTAAATTCTCACTCTTACTGTTACTCTGTCAAAATTACCACTTACAGCTGACTTAAGCATCGGAGAGCCTTCGGCCGGCACCACACCGGTGTCCGAAGCTTAACGACTGTTTCTTCCTCTTTGTCTTTTGCAGGGTATCTAGATACTGAAGGTCCTAGCCACCTAAACTGCTGAAGACCCAAGTCTTTACCTAAGTTGACCCTCTCCCAAAAAGAGCATCAACAGTTTGGCGCCGTCTGTGGGAACCGACTTCTGAATCCCAACTCCCTCTACCAGCCCAGCTGGCTCCTTCCCCTATCAGGCCCCGTCGCCTCTTCCACACCCCACACTCCACTATGGTGAGCGAGGCTAGCCATGCTACCCAGCGCCCCACACCCCGTGGGGATTCCTCCCGAAAGAAACCTTCGGCAGAGGGGGATCTCCAGGCAGAGGTGGAACGCCTCCGCGCTAGTGTAGTCAAGATGTCAGAAAACTACGAACATCTTCGCACTAAGAATGTTGAGCTGGAGCACGATTGCCGAGCCCTAAAGCGCAATGTGGAGAACACTCGCCATCGATTTATCCAGCAAGACCTCACCCAGGATGTCGAGCACACCCTGCCGAACCAACATGCCATCTCCCGTCATAGCGCCCCCATCCAGTCGAGGCCTGACAAAGGCAAAGGCCATCTTCATCCGGAGATGACCAAGTCGCGACCCCTCCACATCTCCCCACCAAGAGATCGGCCCCATAGCCCAACCAAAATCTACAAAGATTGCCGGGACCGTATCTCAGAGAAGCGGAAGAAGCCTATCCCCATCAATGTCGACCTCAGTGACCCAAGGGTGACGCACCTCGGTCCCCTACCAAAGCCAACCCGCGTGCTTACCCAAGAAGGAGTGGGGGACTCGGACGACTGGGAACCTCGCAACCCCGAAGACTGGGAGACCTACCATTCCGAAGACTTCGAACAATGGGAGGATTACCCTCCCCAACCCACCCAACACTTCAGGTCTTCGGCACCCAATGCTCTTCCGCATGCTGACCCAGCCATGCGCCTCCTCTTTGAGAAGGTCCGGCGCCTGGAGAGTGAGCAACACCGCAGCCACCAGCCTCTCTGGGCTAAACCTCGCCCTGGGCCCTTTACCGAACGCATCCTCAATTATCATCAAGAGAAGGACATTCAGCCACTTCGTATTGCCTCTTACGCAGGCACAGAGGACCCCCTTACCCATATCCATTCCTTCCAGTCCGCCCTCGGATGCAAGGGCCTTAGTGATGAGGGCATGTGTCTCCTTTTCCCTTCCACCCTCAGTGGCGCAGCTCTGAATTGGTTTTACCGGCTGAACCCCCGCACTATCAACTCCTTCGACAGTCTGAAGCAGACCTTCCTGGACCATTTCATGATCCAGACCGATCGCCTCTACTCCGCTGACGATCTGTACATGCTTCGGCAGGGTGAGGACGAACCCCTTCGGGAGTATGCTGCCCGCTTCAGCCACGAGTACTCTCGTTGCCCAGACACCGACGATCGAGCTGCATTCGGCGCTTTCAAAAGTGGCCTTAGAGAATCCAACTTCCGCTACCTAGTCCACAGCAACCCATGGAACACATATGCGGAGCTGATGAAGCAAGCAGCTATTCACGCCAAGGCCGAGTACTTTAACACCAAACGTGGCCCAGCCAACCAGTCGAGGAGCACCTTCGGTAATTCCCCATCTGCTTCAGCACCCACCCCGGCCAAACCTCACCATTCAGCTCCCGTTCCTGACCACCAGGGTACCCAGTACCCTAAGAGGAAAGACAGCCACCAGCATACCTTCAACAACGAGAAGCGTAGCAGACACGACAACCGCCATCAGCCCCGCGGAGGCCACCCTCCCAGGCCAAGTGGTCGTGCCCCACTCCCTTTTGAGCCGAAGCCCAGGTTCGAGGTATTCACCACGTTGAACACTACTTATGAGAATGTTCTGGTCCAGGAAGCCCCCATTATACCCAAACCTCCCCCTCGGAGACTGCCCAACAAGCCTATGCCGAACACAGGCGTCTTCTGCCGATTCCACCAGTTCACTGGCCATGATACCGAATCTTGTATCACATTGCGCAACATCATTGAAGGCCTCATCCGGGAAGGGAAGCTAGACAAGTACGTGCACAACCACCCAGCCCCACCTAACCCACACCAACGACAGATCAACATGATCTCTACCATTAGTGGTGGCCCTACATTGGCTGGAACCTCCAATAACTCCATCAAACATTATGTCCGCTCCACCTATGCGCACCAGGTCTTCAGCACCGAGCAGGGACGCTTGCCGAAGACCCATAAATTAGGCTGGGCCCCCATTACCTTTAGCGAGGAAGAGGAGCGTGGTGTCATTTTCCCTCATGACGACCCACTCATCATCCGGGCGGACATCTCTAACTTCGATGTTGGGCGTATCCTGGTGGACACTGGCAGCTCGGTCAGTGTGATGTTTGCTGAAGCTTTCAACGAACTCCAAGTCCCTACTCACTTGCTGGACCGTAGCATCACACCTCTGGTGAGCTTCTCTGGCGATGTTGTCCAGCCTATTGGGAGCATCCACCTCCCTATCTCCATTGGTTCAGCACCCCAGCGAGCAACGATCACCACTCCCTTCCTCATCGTCAACTGCCCCACGGCATACAACGTCATCCTTGGACGCCCAGCCTTAGCAAAAATGAAGGTATTCGTCTCCACTCATATGTTACTACTAAAGTTCCCCACCCCCCATGGCACAGGCATGGTGCGCGGCGACCAACTTGGCGCCCGAAGCTGCTATGCCTCAGCAGTGAAGTCCACCAACCACCAACATAGGGGTGAGGCCCTAGCAGTAACCAAGGCCCCAGCCCCTCCTCGAGCTGGCACTGAACGACCTGAAGACCCCAGGGAGGAATCTGTCACCCAGCTGGCCGAACCTGTGGAAGACCTTGAGCTGGTTACTCTCCATGACAACATCCCAGACCGGCAAGTTCGAATCGGCACCTCCCTCTCACCAGAGCTTCGCTCTGACCTTGTCGCCTTCCTCCGCCTCAACTCTGAGGTCTTCGCCTGGTCTTACAATGACATGCCTGGCATATCACCAGACGTTATATCCCATCGGCTGAGCATTAATCCCGCAGTCCGACCCGTTCGGCAGAAGCGTCGGGCCTACGACCCAGAGAGATACGAGGCCATGAAGGCGGAGGTGGACAAGTTGAGCAGCATCGGCTTTATCAAAGAAGTAGACTACCCCACTTGGCTAGCTAACGTGGTCATGGTTAGGAAGCCAAAGAAAGGCTGGCGCATGTGTGTAGACTACACCAACCTCAATCGGGCATGTCCGAAGGATAGCTTCCCTCTACCTAGGATTGACCAACTCGTGGACGCCACAGCAGGCCATGCCCTTCTTAGCTTCATGGACGCCTACTCCGGGTACAACCAAATCTTCATGCACCCTGACGACCAGGCCCACACCTCCTTCATTACAGATCGCGGCCTCTATTGTTATAAGGTAATGCCATTCGGCCTCAAGAACGCTGGTGCCACTTATCAGCGCCTAGTGAACAGCCTCTTCGCCCCATTGATCGGCAACACCATGGAGGTCTATGTCGATGATATGCTAGTCAAGAGCCGTACCGCTGATCAGCATATCCCTAACCTATCTGCCATGTTTGCCATCCTGAAGCAATATAGGATGAGACTCAATCCCACCAAATGCGCATTTGGCGTGGCTTCGGGCAAATTCCTTGGCTTCATGATCAGCCAGCGGGGCATTGAGGCCAATCCAGAGAAGATCCAAGCTATCTTGGACATGAAGGTACCGACGACAGTCAAAGACATCCAGAGCCTTACCGGGCGCGTCGCAGCACTCACCAGGTTTATCTCCAAGGCTACTGATCGATGCGCCCCCTTCTTCAAAGCTCTTAAGGGCACTAAGCGTCACATCACCTGGACCCCAGAGTGTGACAAAGCTTTCAACGAGCTCAAGGAATACATGAGTCGGGCCCCTTTGTTATCAACCCCTGAACCCGGAGACATCCTCACGATTTACCTATCCATCTCAGCTACAGCGGTTAGCTCTGTACTCATCAGACCACATGAAGGTACTGAGCATCCAGTGCATTACGTTAGCAAGGCATTACAGGATGCTGAGGTTCGATACCCAGACATCGAGAAGCTGGCGTTTTCCTTAGTAGTATCCGCCAGACGCCTGAGACCTTATTTCCAGGCACATACCATTCATGTCCTAACCAACCAACCACTCAGACAAGTACTGCAGAAACCAGAGACTTCCGGTAGGCTAGTCAAGTGGGCCATCGAGCTTGGCGAATTCGATATCCACTACAAGCCTCGCCCAGCTACCAAGGGTCAGGCGGTCGCCGACTTCATCTCTGAGCTCACAGAACCCCGGGCATTGGTCACCCCCCAGGTCATACCTGCAGGGCCCACTCCTCCATCGAATCTGGTTCACGTCGCCAGCCATGGCACCCTCGACCTTACTCAGCCCTCGTGGACATTGTACGTGGATGGCTCCTCCAATGCCCATGGTTGTGGAGCTGGCCTTGTTCTCATCTCCCCAGATAAGGTTGTCCTTGAGTATGCCCTCCGCTTTCAATTCCACGCTTCCAACAACGCGGCCGAGTATGAAGCGCTCCTAGCTGGCCTTCGGCTAGCCAAGGAGATGGGCGCTAAACAAATCCAAATATTCAGTGACTCCAAGCTCGTTGTTCACCAAGTCAACCAGGACTTCACTGCCAAAGACATCTCTATGACTGCATACCTTCAACATAGTCGCCACATGTTGACTACTTTTGACGCTTATCTCATCAGCCAGGTACCACGATCGGAGAACAGCCATGCTGATGCTTTGGCTAGGCTAGCCTCGGCCTTAGACCAGGGCAGCGGCCGAAACATTCACATCGAGTTCCTGGACCGCCCTAGCACACAAACCCCACTCATCTGTACCATTGATCACAGCACTACTTGGATGGACCCCATCCTTCAATTCTTGCAAAACCAGACACTACCTACTGATCCTGCTGAAGCACGACGTGTTCGTTATCGCTCTGCTCGATACCTGATCATCAATGGCTCTCTATATAAGCGTGGTTTCAGTCTTCCTTACCTTCGATGTCTTACCCCAGAGGAAGGCAACTACGTCCTTCGGGAGATCCATGAGGGCATCTGCGGCAATCATTCAGGCGCTCGTTCACTAGCACACAAGGCCATTCGGCAAGGATACTTCTGGCCTTCAGTTCACACTGATGCCCAGGCCTTCACCCAGAAGTGCGACAAATGCCAGCGATTTGCCAACATACCACAGCTCGCAGCTGAGCCATTAACCCCCATGGTCAGTCCCTGGCCATTTGCCCAATGGGGACTTGACCTCATTGGACCTATGCCTGAGGGCAAGGGCCAGGTCAAGCACGCAGTTGTTGCCGTAGATTACTTCACCAAGTGGGTTGAAGCTGAAGCCTTAGCTACCATAACTGCAGCTCGCATCGAAACGTTCGTTTGGCAGAACATCGTATGTCGCTTCGGCATCCCCCACACCATCGTCACAGACAATGGCCGGCAATTTGACAACGCAAAGTTCAAGCAATTTTGTTCCAACCTCAAGATACGTCTTTGCTTCGCTTCCCCAGCCCATCCTCAGTCCAATGGCCAGGTCGAAGCTGTGAACAAAATCATCAAGAAAACCCTGAAGACCAAGCTTGACAAAGCCAAAGGGTCCTGGCCAGAGTTACTCCCAGAGGTCCTCTGGTCCTACCGCACCACCTTCCGTACCTCCACAGGAGAAACACCTTTCTCTCTGTCCTTTGGTACCGAAGCCGTGGCCCCAGTGGAAATTGGCCAGCCCACATACCGAACCTCCACTTATGATGCCGAAACCAATGACGAGCAGTTAGCACTAAACCTCGACTTCATTGATGAGCTTCGTGACCAATCCAACATGCGCAACGTCGCATACAAACAGCGCATCGCCAAGTACTACGACTCCCGGGTCAAACCCCGTGCATTCAAGGCAGGGGATTGGGTCATACGCAAGGTTTCCTTGGCTACCAAGAACCCTACTGAAGGTACCCTGGGCCCCACGTGGGAAGGCCCTTATGAGATTACAAAAGTTTGCCGACCCGGCACTTATCAGCTTCGCGATCCCAAGGGCAAGACCTTGCCTCATCCTTGGAATGCTGACCACCTCAAGTACTACTATAAGTAAACACACCTCGACCCTAGGACAACATGTTTTACTGATATTTATCTCTTGTACCTTTTGCCTTACGATATTTATCTAATATAATGCCTGACCTTGGCTAATTCTTACCAATCACATGATTACCATTTTTGCTAAGTACAACCGATATCAAAAGACAACAAGTAATATCATGGCAAATCAACATACACGTGCCCCAAGCAAGGCAAATTGTTCATACATAGCAAATACAAACGAAAGGAAGACGACGCCTTCAAGTCTAGGCAGAAGCGGCATCCGCAGGGCCTAGCTCCGACTCCGGCACAGCGGTAGTGTCATCAGCAGTAGGACTAGATGTTGGAGACTGGCCACTGGTATCAAATTTGATCTCAACCGAAGGGTTGAACCTCGCCAATCTCTTCTCCCAGCGAAGCTGCTCATCCACCAACCGGTCCATGATGTAGCTCCTCAGCTCCTCGGACGACCAGAACTCCTCGGCCGCTTCGGCTCGGGCAGCAGCCACCTCTTCAGCCTTCGACCGCTTCAGCTCTTCCACCTCTTTGGCCAACTCCGCCTTCTGCAACAGCAGGGTATTCCTTTCTCGGATAGCCTCCTGTGCCTCCGCCATCTTGCTCTTGGCCAGCTCATCACGCTTTTTCAACCTCTGAATCTCCTTATCTGCCTTAGCCATGTTAACATACATCTCGCCAAAGGCCTACAACACAAAGCATCATTAGTCAAAAAAAAAAAAAAAACTAGAAAGATAAGCACAAATTCATAAACAGCTCACTCACATAAGCAGACGTGAGAATCGTCTTCTGGGCCCGATCTGCAAAGTTAGAAGCTTGCGTCTTGGCCAAAGCCTCAGGGTCACTCTTCACGCCCTCCAGGAAGACGTTCACCAGAGGTATCTCCTGACGATGCATGGCTAGGTTCGCCTCTTTCTTCTGCCGACGCATCTTGAAAAAGTCCACCTTCTCCACCCCTTCAGCAAACACATCATCAATACCGAAGGGCAACTTCGGTGGCGCCTGCAGGTTATAAGAAGGCATCCTAGGCTCCGTCCCCATCACACTCCGGTGAGCTTCCTCCAATGCCTTCCTCCTCCCCAGCACGTCGGCAATTAGCCCCTCATCATCACCCCTGGACCGCTTCCCAGTCGCCGGCTGGCTCCCCCCCTTCTCCGCTGTCTTGGCCCGAGACTCTCTCAGCCGCTTCTGCATCTCGGCCTCATCAATATCCACAACCTTCGTACTGCCCTTTACAATACCTGCCACTGCACATCAAAAACTAAGATGACCTAAGTACCTATAAAAAGGAATCAGAAGACAAACAACCAAAGTAACCTAGATACTTACTTCCTTGCAGAAGTCCGGACTCAAGCAAATTCTTCTGGGTGACCAAGTTTCGGCACTCACGCTCGGTCTCTGACAACAGCGACCTCACCTTCTCAACCTCGTCTTCTTGCTCCTTGGAGATAGACCCCCACTTCACCGAACCTGCAGCAAATGTTACACACTACTCAGCCATTTACACTTGCACAAGCAACAATGGAGAATCAAGAGAAACACAACAAAACAACACTCAGTCTTAAGGGATGGGGCCAAGAACCTATAGACTGGAAGTGGGTAGGAATATGTTTGGCAATGACCTTCCCTGGCGGACACTCCCAGCCACCATAAGCCAAACACCACTTGTTCCTCCAGGTCTTCTGAGTAGTAGGCATATGACTGATAAAATAACCCCTCTCCTTCGCCTTTCGACAATTAGCTTGTACCCAGCCAAAACTTCCCTGTTGCTTCGAAATTGAGTATAAATACATGAACTGCTCAAAGGTTGGCTCATCCAACCCAACCAACCACCAGGCAATGTAAAACCCGTGAAGAAGAATCCAAAAGTTAGGATTATATTGACCCGGCGCATACCCCAGCTTAGCCAACATCATCTGGACCCAAGGATGAAACGGCAGTCTGAAACCATGCTGGTACATACCTGTAAAAACCAACACCGAGCCATCTGAAGGATATCTAACCACATCAGCTGCACTGGGTAATCTCAAGCCTACGTAGGGTGGAACACAATAATCCGCCCGAAGCTCGGCCAACTTCACTTCGGTAAGAAAATTCCGCTTCGCCAATGGGACACCAACCCGTATATCCACTCCCTCTGACGCTGAAGCCAAAGCTACGCCTACAGACCCAGATGGAGATGCCTGATTACTCGAGCCCACCTCGGTTGTATGAGCACAGGCTAAGGCCCGGTCAAATACGGCCTCTAACTCCTCGTAATTTCTCTGCATCCTATTATATGAAGACAACCCAGAGCTAACGGATGGCTCAACCCTATCACCCTCATATACTACCATCCTACTCTCTATAGCGCCGTCTACAACACCCTCTGTCTGGGAGCTCTCACGTTCTGAACAAACATAAAGGCTTGGCTCTGACTGGGAACTCTCACTTTCGGTATCTTCCCCGCCAAAGGCAAAGGGATCATGACTTTCTCTATCAGAACTCTCAGACATCTACAATTCGCAGAAACAATAAAAGGAACTAATGCACATGCAAAAATGATCGAAGCATACATTCAACAAGTTCATGTCAATGTTCAGGATGATTCATCAAGTTCATACTCATACTCAAGGTGTTTATCCTAGTCTTCAACATGTTCGTACAAAAAGGACGATTCAATTTGAAAGTTCAAGGCAAAGGAGGTCTAACCTTGTTTGCACCACCACGGAAAGCCAGTCGGAAATCTTTCTGATCAATGCTCTACCACCAAGTCTCTAGCCGGAAATCACCTTTTCTCCTCCCCACTTTCTCAAAATTTTCCTCAAGTATGAGACATTCTCCACTCCAAGCTCCTATTTATAGACCCTCAAAAGGTACCAGCCTTGGGCCATGAGAGTACCCTAGCACCTTTTTCATTTTCCCTCCCAAATCTCCTACACAGTTTGAACTTCCAAAAAAAAAAAAAAAAAAAAAAAAAAAAAAAAAAAAAAAAAGCCTGCCGAACGGTAGGTAGCATGCAGAAGCAATTTGAGGGGTGATTGTTGGCTGACCTAGCCACAAAAAAAAAAAAAAAAAAAAAAAAAAAAAAAAAAAAAAAAAAAAAAAAAAAAGAGAGAAAAAGAATAAGCCAAAACATCTAGGCCATACTTTTGAAGCTTGACGCAACTTCTGGGTTGCCAACTTGGGGGACTAGGGAATGCCCTACGACTCATACTAACCTAGGAATGCTCGGTCATAATTATGCAAAAAACTTACAAGTTCCCAACCCAGAAGCTACTTCTTGACCGCGAACTTGGGGGACTACTGTTTACACCATAATTAACCGAGCATGTCCAGCCTTAAAACAACTAGCACCAAGGCAGACTTGCCTTCTCCCCTGCCGAAGGAAGACACTCTTCCAAGATGCCAGACACCTGCCAAGGCTCCCGACTGCTGAAGGTCCCAATTGCTGAACCTAATCTCAAGGACACGTGTCGCCACCACAGCGCTTGGACATAGTCCCACATCGGAAATCTACACAAACCTCTCATTTTCACTTCCTTATAAGTAGGGAACAATACCCTGGTAACTGGGGGGACTAAATTCTCACTCTTACTGTTACTCTGTCAAAATTACCACTTACAGCTGACTTAAGCATCGGAGAGCCTTCGGCCGGCACCACACCGGTGTCCGAAGCTTAACGACTGTTTCTTCCTCTTTGTCTTTTGCAGGGTATCTAGATACTGAAGGTCCTAGCCACCTAAACTGCTGAAGACCCAAGTCTTTACCTAAGTTGACCCTCTCCCAAAAAGAGCATCAACAGAGATCATTTCTAGTAAGGAAAATTGGTGTGAGAGACAAGGGCATCATGGTGTGCATGCAAATTTTTGATATTCTTTTTGTAAGAAAGAATATTAAAATAAAGGAAAGATGAGGATTTTGGAGGAAGCACGTTAAGTGTTACACCAAAGGAGAAGGTGAAGTAGAGAACAGGCAAGTGGAGGATGATAAAAGAATGATTTTTTTTTTTATTTATGGTAACTGGATATTTCATAAAACAAAGCCAAAAGGCAGAGCCAAACAGAACAGGACAAGACCACAAAGATAAAACTACTACAAAACAGAGAGCACAAAATTAAATTAAATTAGCCCCAGTACATGAAGCAAAAACAGCCAAAAAGCAGCCTCAGGACTGGGTGGATGAAGTCGGAGGGCATGACAGGCCATCACGAGACAAGATGAAGACCAGGGCAGTTGGAGGTCTATTGACCCACGCCTCAGCGCACAACCCCCTCTTAACTTGCGAAGCTACCCAATCCGCTGCTTGGTTCGCTTCCCTAGGGACTCAAGACTGATCGGTTCATAATTGTATATCATTTTGTACCCTTCTAGCTTATGATTTGGTTATGTTATTGAGTTAAACTTGTGCTTTTAATTCATTTTCTGTTTTGATAAGTCCATAATTTCATACACTTGCATGCCTTCTTTACTTAGTGATTTTGCTTAGTTTCTCTTTATTTTGAGTCACTTACCTATGTTTGTGTGTTTTGTAGGTTAAGATAGCAAGAGATAACATTTGTTGCAATCCATGCATGTTAAGGGCTGATTGGCATATGAGGAATATGAGCTTAAAGACAAACTAATTTTGGCTACAGCCCATTTCCAGCCTAGTTTCGTAGGTCAACTTCTTGGCCTTGGATCAACATTCTCTAGGGCTCGGATGAGGAGACATTCTTCATAGAAGTTGTTCAATTGGGTGTCTAGTATAACATATCCAAAATTCAGCCCAATTGAACATATGTGGAGTCCTTAGCCCGTCCAACACTGAACCATGCTCAGGAGGATTTGCAGCTGCCAGCTTTGAGCCTTGTCTCCTCCTTTAAGCCATGTGCCTCACCCATGCTGCAACTGACTTTGGATCCAACATAATGAGTGAAGTGGGGAGGCATTCCAGTTATGAAATTCTAAAGGAGCAAGTTGGTACATGCTGGAGTTATTATAGAGAAAGCATGTGCATGCATGTAAAGCAAAGAAATGAAATGAAGTCAATTCCAGTCTCTGTTCGGCAGCCAACTTGCAAGGCCCAAAACGCACACTTCTACTGCTCCGATGGGAATACTTTCTTCATAGAAGTTGTTCCAATGGGTGTCTAGTATAACATATCCAAATTTGAGCCCCATTGGATACGTTTTGAAACCTCTGGCCTTCCTACACCAAGACTGGTTCAGAAAACTCGTTTTTCAGCAACCAAAAGGCAACCACATGGGTTGGCAGCAAAAGGCAATCACATGGGTTGGCAGCAAAGGGCAGCCACATCTGATCACCTTTGAACCCATGTGAATAAGCTTGAGGTGCAGCAAAAGAAGTATGGGATGAGATTGATTCCAACCACACTAACATAGACAAGATGAGGTGGGAGTTATGGGTTGTATTAAAGAAGGAATGGTGGTATTGAATTTCATCATGATGTTCCTCCCTCTTAGCCCTATAAATAGAGAAGTCTTCAAGCTTCATAAAACACACCCCAAGGGGGGGAGCTCTCAAACACTTCTCTAGAGCTCCCTTCCCTTCTCTCCCTCAAATTCTCTTAGTTTCCTTTCAAGTTGTAAATTGTTGTAACAAAATGAGTTTACTAAATTTTCCTTCAAGTTTTCTTAGTTCCACTTTACTTTTATTTGTAATGTACATTCTTTCTTAAGTATTCAAGTTTAATTAGTTTCCAAGTTTCAATTATGATTTTTGTTCTTATTCATTATGCTTATAAGTTAATATGCTAGTTTGAATGATTGATCACCATTTAGGCTTGAATGTTAGCTATCTTGGTTTGAATTAAGAGTAGACACCATGCTTTAATTCGAATTGAACTATGATTAGGAAGAGTATGTATGGACATTCGACAACAGGGATTAGATACATGCTTGGTTGTTTAAATTGTTCTTCTATGCTTAATGGGTTCCTAATGCTTAGTTTTAGGTTAGACAACAAATGATCAAATTAGGGAATTAGGAACACAAGGTTATGACCAAACACCATGGCTTAATCATACTTTAGCTAGAATCAATCCGTTAATCTAATTGAACTTGGGAACTTATTTGCTTGAGTTATTTCATTCTTTCTTGTTTTATTTATTTTCTTTTTTCATTTCTATTTTGTGTAGGGGAAACAAATTGGATCATTCAATCACCAATCCTCGTGGGATCGACCTCGCACTTACATATGATATACTACCAAACGGCTCGTGCACTTGCGAGTATCACAAGTTGAGGATGCAGTTGAAACCATTTTGGTGCAGCTGAATCGAAGCAACAAAGACCACCGGAGCGATTCGAAGGAAGCCCTCAGATCATTTATAGCATGGAAAATAGGAAACAACTGCCACTTGACACAAGGCAGAGCATCCTTTGCCGCAGAAAAACAGACCTTTGAGTCCGTCTCCACAACTATCTTGAGAAAACTGTAGTTCTTGGCCAAACTTAGGCCATTCAGCAAAGCTTCACCCTCAGCTTGGTCAGCTGACAGCACCTGGAACGTATTAGCCATACCACCAATCACCTCCCCATTATGGTTTCTAAGAACGACACCCGAAGAAGCAGCCTTTGACGTATGATCCCACGAACCATCACAATTTGCTTTAATGTAGCCTACTTGGGGGGGGGGGGGGGCGGCAACCAATTACGAGCAGAAGGTCTTGGCACAAGCCCCTCAGTACTTGGGGTGGTGACACCATCCATTTTCATGCAAATTGCAAGAAATTCATTGGCATCCCGACTCGCCAATTTGGCCACCACATCTGGAGGGGGGAGGCCATCTTTATGATGGTCGTAAATAAAGGAGCACCGAGCTTTCCAGATGCTCCAGCACACAAAGGAGGCATGAGATAAGATCCACTGCTTCTCCAGGCTTGAGAAAGCAGAGCAGCAGGAAATGGCCAAAATCCATCTATCCAAGGAAGAGAAAGCTTGATCATCAGGCCTGAAGGATAGATTACTAGCATACCAAACTTTTCGAGCCCATGGGCATAAGAAGATGACATGTTCCACTAATTCAGGAAAGTCCAAGCAGAGAGGGCAGAGGGGGGAGGGGCTTAACTTCTTTTTGAACAAACTGGCAAATGTAGGAAGAATGCCATGGACAGCACGCCACATGAATAATTTGATCTTTGGGAGAGTTTTGCATTCCCAAATGCACTTCCAGACTTGCGTATCCACCTGGTGAGAGGATTCAATCCTATTTGGCTGAGCACGCTTGATATTCCCAATGATCCAGTGGTAGCCCGACTTGACTGAATACGAGCCATTTTTCGTGTGAGGCCAAATCAAGCGGTCAGGGGTATCTTTACCTCCAATTGGAAGGGAAAAGATCTCATTGGCCTCATCCACCGAAATCAGATTCTCAATGTCCACTAAATCCTAGGTCTTATGCTCCCAATCAATTATATCTGCCACCATCTTGGGTCCAGGGGAGGGCACATGAGCAAGAGGGCGGAGGTACCCATGATTAGATTGGGGAAGCCATGAGTCTTCCCACAACCTAACAGAATTGCCTCCCAGTATTTGCCATCTAGCGCCACTCAAAATAACATCTCTTCCTTCAAGTAAACTATTCCACGCCCAAGAGGCTCTGCCACTCTTCTCAGCCTCAAGGAGACCACAATTCGGAAAATACAAGCTTTTGAGAATCCTAACCCAAAGAGCCTGAGGGTTATTAAGGATTCTCCAACGTTGTTTCGCCAATAAAGCCTTGTTAAACGAAACCAAATCTCGAAACCCAAGTCCACCACAGTTTTTTGCCTCTCCCAAGCTTGCCCACTTCTTCCAGTGAACCTTTCTCCCGGAATCATTATCTCCCCACCAAAAGGAAGCCATGACCATATTGATCTCATTGCATAGAGTAATTGGGAATTTGAAATAGGTCATTGGGTAAGCCGGGATGGCAGTGGCTACAGCCTTAATTAACACTTCCTTTCCAGCGTGGGAGAGTTCCTTGTTGTTCCAACTGTGTATGAGCTTCAGAATACGCTCTTTAATATAGCCAAGGGCCTCTTTTTTTGAGCTACCCCACACCGACGGCAAACCCAAATACCTCCCTGGATTGTCCGCCTCCTTAATATTTAACACTGAGCACACACTTCTTTTGATATGACTTGGGGTATTTGGACTGAAGAACATATTGGACTTGTCCAAATTAACGAGTTGACCATAAGCTGCACAGTAGGCATCCAGAATGTGGGACATTCTGCTGCAATTCTCAAGGGAGGCTTTGATGAATAGAAGGGTATCATCTGCGCAAAACAGGTGAGAAAGAGTGGGGTTGCCATTGCATAGTCTAATGTCATTAAGTCTCCCACTAGCACACTCAGATGATATGAAGTGAGAGAGAGCATCATTAACTAAGATGAACAGGTAAGCCGATAATGGGTCTCCTTGGCGAAGACCCCTGGAAGGCTTGAAGAAGCGGCCATTCTTCCCGTTCAAACCCACTGAGAAGCTTACGGAGGACAGGCACCCCATAATTAAGGAGGTCCATTTTCTGCAGAACCCCATTTTCAACATAACCCCTTCTAAGAAATCCCACTCAATGCGATCATACGCCTTGTTCATGTCCAATTTAATTCCCAATTGGTGGTTTTTCCCCTTCTTCTTCAGTCTTAATATGTGGAAGGCTTCATGGGCGATTAAAATGTTGTCTTGGATCTGTCTGTTTGCTACGAAGGCGTTCTGGAAGGGCGTCACAACCTCCAGCAAGAAGGAAAGAAATGGAAATAAGAAAATATATGATGTGATAATTTATGTCATCATTGTATATTAACAAATGAAATAAAGCATGCAAGTGGTTACAAGTTCAAAAATTTGTCCAATTTATGGCCAAAACATTCTCTCCCTTCACAACTTTTTGACTAAATTCAGTAACATTCACGATTATTTCATCCAAAAACAAGCTGGACATGTACTATTTGATGTCCACGTGGCAAAATAGTTAAGAGGGTTGGGGAAACCAACGGTAAATCGCAGTTCTGCATGGGCTCAATGGTCTTTTACCTATCCCAATCAATTTCAAAAACAATGGCTGAGAGTCATTTAAGGATATTAATTGACAAAGAGCCAAAAATAATCAAATATTTGGTTGTTAATTTTTATCATATTTTGGCATTGAGGAAGAGTAATCCAAGCTGGAAGGGGTTTTCTTCATCACCACTTATCCATTAGTGGTGAGTGGAATGCTTTCTAATTGTTATTCTTCAAATATCTAATGACCATCATCATATCTCCCTACCTATTGCAATTTGAATAAAAAGGAAGAGATAAAAGGTGGGAGACCATCCACAAATATTGACAATGCGTGTGAGAATGAAAAGTTGGTGGAGAAGAGTTAACCAAAGAATGCAATAAATAAATATTATTTCATCAAAGTGATGGAGCAATGTTTGTACAATTGCTTTTGCATGAGCCGAAAGTTACATGCAATCATCCAATCAGTAGATTAAACAATATTTGTTTATTGAAAGAACCAAATGGATGGCTAGCCAAGAGGAGGAGTATTTTTGCTCACCACTTTAACCCAATGTGTACCCTCACCACTCTTCTTATAACTTGACACTTGTCCATACTTGTAACCATAGTTAACTCTTTGATTTTAAATCTTTTAAGTATTTAAAATTAAAAATTAAATAAGATTTAAAAAAACTCTCTCTCCTTCTTTCTCCCCCCTTCCCAACGAGACCTACCCCCACCAGCCACCAAATTCCCTTGCAGCAACCCCAACCACCTCCCCCACCTCGTTCAACCTCAACCACGCACCTCCCCACAACAACCACCCACACTGACAAGACCCGATTGGGGTTCGTCGGCGACGCTGTGACCGGATCCGTCAAAGAAGAACCATCATGAGACCCGATCTGACCAAATTCAGAGCGTTGACGAACACCTGGCATTCAACTTGGTCTTATTGGAGCCAAAGCTAGCGGGGGGTTGTTCCTGAGAGGGAAGAGGAAGAGCCTAAGCCTTGCGAGCTTAGCAAAAGCGCGGTAAAGCTGGTCGTACTCGATGATCATGTGGTCGAGGTCCTTGTCGTTGGTGATGGAGATGAAGGCGTCAAGATCTTCGCTGGGGACCTGGTACTTAACGCAGACAACATCATTCAAGGTGTCATAGAATGAGGCAAGCTTGATGTTGTAATCTACGATGATGATTTTGGTGTCGTTGTTGACATATGCGAGTTGGTGGTAGTTGGTGGTTGTGCAGGCGAGGCTAGTTGGGGTTGGGGTGGGGTTGTGGTGGGTCTCATCGGGAAGGGAGGAGAGAAGGAGAAAAGGTTTTTTTTTTTTTTTTTAATGTTATTTAATTATTATTATACTTTATCTTTAAATTTTAAATACTTAAAAGATTATAAATCAAAGAGTTAACTATGGTTATAAGTATGGACAATTGTCAAGTTAAAAGAAAGGTGGTGATGATACACATTGGGTTAAAGTGGTGAGCAAAAATGCTCCCCCCAAGAGGAGGAAGCAAATAAGAATTAGAACACTACCAGTGATAAGGATTGAACAGACAAGAAATAGTATTATCTTTTGGTTTCTTTATTATAAAAGAATGTGGGTGTGCATCATCCAAGTGAAGAAATAATGACGATACACTAAAATATCAAGAAGGCAGCATAGATAGGATTAGCGTGCGATTCCTTGAAGATGACAGCTGTTAGTTTTGGTTGCCTTCAAACCTCTATAAATATAGAAGAACAAAACAGAACCCCCAACCAAACAAAAACTACTCAAACAAATTGATCAAGTTCAATTATTTAAACAAATCATTCAAGCTTACGAATACAGAAGCAAAGCCAGCAAAGGTGCCAAGGACCTCTAAAGCTATTCTTGAGATTTTGCTCAGAATTCCAGCTCACGATCCCAATCACTTTTGGCTCCAATCTGAAGAAAGCTCTGCCAATACACAGTCATTGGTATCGATTGCTAGCTAAATTCCAGTTAGTTGAAGATACTGCCGATTCAGTAAAATCCAGTCTAGTCACAAAAAGTCCAATCCAACCTAAAAAATAAACGTCTCTACAATGGCGTTTCAGGCAGAAATTGAAGTCTAATGTTCTGATGCTTTTCTAGACTTGGCAGTTCCTTTCATGTATTATATTTCAAGCGGTTCTACTTAAACTTGTTTGTTTTATTTTCAAGTACCTGTATTTTCCTTTACTTACTAGTGTTATTTAGATAAATTGTGAAGTCCTCACTAGTATGAGGAATAGAAAAGAACTTTCTTGGGAGGCTTCCCCACCCCAAATCACAATCGTTTGTTTAAAGTCAAATACTTGGGGCACAAATATATTACATCTTTTAAGCTTGTTAGGGTTTTAACCGCTAACAGTAGCACACTCACATAAAAGAAAGTTGATCTAAAGACCATTAATAGTTAAAAGAACACTTTAGATGAGTACACAAGGGCCAGTCCTGAGTTTTTTAAGGCCCATGATGAAAGGTTAAGTTATGCCCCTTTATAAACGTAATAATTTCTCAACAACGAAAAAAAGTTGAAGAACTTTTAATGGCTAAGATTGGATGTAGACTCAATTAAGGCCAACAATTAATACACATTGGAAAAAAATAAAACATTTCAAAACATTTTAAATATTTTAAATATTTTTATTTTGTCTTTCCTCCCCCCTAACTCTGCATTCTCCTTTTGTTTTTGACTCTGCTATTTGTCACGTGCTTAGTGGAATTGCTTAAAGTAGTGGCTACATGTTTTTAGTTGATGAATACTTATAGAGTTCCCTATCTTTTAAACTTTAGTTGAGTAATTGTAGGAGTCTAGTTAGTCACTCTCATAGTGGAGAGATGTCGTGAGAGAGTGTTTCCTATTTTTATGCTTTCAGTTAGAGTCTGGTCTATGTATAAATTCCAATGGCTTTTCATTAATGGAACGGCAGATAATATTCCTACTATTAGCTTATCTAACTTGGAGGTTTTGGGTTCCCTCGAAGCAACCCTTTTCATCTACTTCTTATCCCAATTGAGCTTCCTAGATATTGCTGCAACCATAGGAGGCCGTAAGAAGAAGACTACATACCAACTCCCTGTATCTAACCGCCCAATCACACGAGCCATGTCCCAAGCACATAATAGCTTGGTATCAGAACTGGGCATGGAGGCTCAGCGAGTAGAACTCATGGAAATTGAAGTGAGCTCCCTAGCCACTGGACAAGAAAAACTACTCAGGGAGATGCACAAGATGTTCTCAGCCATGAATGCTTGCTTGGATCAAATTTCTCGGACCGGTGATGGCATTAGTAGTACCTTCAATGGTGGACGAGGCTGAACCTTTGGAAGTGGATCTGGCACTCCAAACTCTCGCACCTCTTACCTTCCTAAAATGGTGAAGCTAGACTTTCCTCACTTCAACGGATTGGAAGACCCCACAAGTTGGATATGCCGTGCTGAAAAATTCTTTGACTTTCACCAAACTCCAGAAACTGAGAGAGTTCCGTTAGCTTCATTCAATCTTGAAGGGGATGCTCAATTGTGGTTCCAATTGATGAAGAAGGAAACCCCCATCACCACGTGGGCGACTTTTAAGCAAGGACTGCATGACAGGTACGGCCCCACCCAATTTCAAGACTTTTTTGGTGATCTAACGAAGTTACAACAATCAGGTTCAGTATGAGATTATCAAATTGAGTTTGAGAAATTATTGATTAGAGCAGGAAGACTAACTCCAGATCAACAAGTTGGTTGTTTTGTGAGTTGTTTGAAGGAAAATATCAAAACTGATGTGCAAGCGTGCAAGCCACAAACACTCTCTGCTGCCATCGGATTGGCTCGCCTATATGAGTCCCGTAATCAAACAACTAGGCGATACTTAACTTTGGATGTGAAGTAGCCCTGTACCAATTGGGGTTACGAAGTCTGACCATTGACAAAATTTCATGCCAATTAAGCGGTTGTTTGCGGTCGAACTAAAGGAACGAAGAAATAAAGGACTTTGCTACAATTGTGATGAGAAGTTTAGTCCGGTGCAAAAAATTATTTCTCATTAAAGGTTGCTGGTCAAATGAAGAAAATGACGCCAAAGATGCAGATACTCATGAAGTGGAATTGGGTGAAGAAGTATTTCCTGAAATATCTCTTCATGCTATTTATGGTGGTCAAACTCCACAAACAATGCGGGTGCACGGAAAAGTGGGTAAGCATCAAATGACATTCTTGGTGGATTCTGGAAGCACCCACAATTTTCTGAGTAATAAAGTTGCAAAGAAAGCTGGTGTTAATCCCACTGGCTATGGAAAGTTTGAGGTGTCAGTTGCCAACAGTGAAACGCTTACTAGTGCTGGGCTTTGCAAAGGGGTGTGCATGCTAATCCAAGGAGTTCCCATCATTGTTGATTTATATCTTTTTCCTTTAAAGGGTTGTGATGCTGTTTTGGGCGCACAATGGTTGCGCACGTTAGAGCATCCGCAATGGGCTCCCTAAACCACCTCCTTAGACAAATTTTAGGGAGGAATTGTAAAAATGCAACTCCAACCATGCTCCCTATCCACCTCCTAAAATATGGAGTCCTCTAGGAGCTCCTAAATCTGAGGAGAGAGAAAGTACTCCTAGTGGCTCCATAATAAGTATTTCAAACCTTTATTTAATGCTAACTATTTTTTATTTTATTTTTTAATAGAGATGGACCAATCAAAAAAGAGTTATAGCATTTATGACTCTCCAAATTAGGGAGTATGGTTGGAGTTGAAAT
Source organism: Prunus avium (assembly GCF_965620075.1). Lineage (NCBI taxonomy): Eukaryota > Viridiplantae > Streptophyta > Magnoliopsida > Rosales > Rosaceae > Prunus > Prunus avium. The sequence continues at coordinate 28,635,232 of NC_142286.1, forward strand.
TTTTTAGAGAGCTCCTAAAATAGCTTTATTATATTTTTAGCTAAATTTTAGCTAAGAAATAGAGAGCATCATTGCGGATGCTCTTAGGGCCAATTGTTTGGGATTTCTCTAAACTGCAAATGGCATTTAATGTGGGTGGACAAGATGTGGTACTTAAAGGGGTGCCACCTCCAACAACAAAAATTGAAAGTGAACGTGAGATTTGGAAAGAGGTGGAGGAAAATAAAGATGGAGCTCTTCCCCAAATCTATTGCCTCGATCTCAGTTTTTCATATGTCAACCTTGAGGACAAGGTTTTTTCAATGGGGGAAAGGAATGTCACGTGCTTAGTGGAATTGCTTAAAGTAGTGGCTACGTGTCTTTAGTTGTTGAATACTTATAGAGTTCCATGTCTTTTAAACTTTAGTTGAGTAATTGTAGGAGTCTACTTAGTCACTCTCATAGTGGAGAGATGTCGTGAGAGAGTGTTTCCTATTTTTATGCTTTCAGTTAGAGTCTGGTCTATGTATAAATTCCAATCGCTTTTTATTAATGGGACGATAGATAATATTCCTACTATTAGCTTATCTAACTTGGAGGTTTTGGGTTCCCTCGAAGCAACCCTTTTCATCTACTTCTTATCCCCACTGAGCTTCCTAGATATTGCTACAACCATAGGAGGCCGTAAGAAGAAGACTACATACCAACTCCCTGTATCTAACCGCCCAATCACACGAGCCATGTCCCAAGCACATAACACTCTTCATCTTTCATCACTCTCAAGGCCACCCACCTGAAAATTATTCTTTTATGGCAATGGATAAATGAGAACAAAAGGCCAGCAATCATAAAGAAAATCATACCTGAAAACTAAGGCCAAGAAACCTCAAGAATAAAAAAGAAAATGGATTACATGAGAAATATATCAATCCCTTTATTTTTTTATTTAGAGATTTCAATCCCAGTATGTTATTTATTCAGGCTATCTCCGGTTTTTATTTTATTTTATCGAAGGCTATCTCCGTTGGTCCTACAATAAATGTGCCGTAAACTGACTTTATTTTTTGGGGCAAAAAAGAACTGAGTTATTAAGTAAAATATTAATTTTTTTTTAAACTAAGATAGATATGTGTAGGTCACTTTAAAAATTTTGGGCCCTGGGCTTGTGCCCCGCTCGCCCTGGGCCAGGGCCGGCACACCGCCGCCTCGCCTCCCCTCTCTCAGCCTCGATTACCCTCTCGCCGTCGACCCTCTGAGACTCAACCCTACTCTCTGGTCTCAGTCTCTCTCTCTCTCTCTCTCTCTCTCTCTCTCTCTCTCTCTCTCATCTCATCATCTCAGCCTCACATCTCTCATCGATTTGAAGCTTATCAGTGGCCTCTGAATCGCCATCTCCTCCTCCTCATCAGGTAAATTTTTTTATCCAACCCTAATTTCTGAAATTGAGGGTTTCAATGAGGGCTTCGAATTGGGAATTCTAGGGTTTCGATTTAGGGTTAAATGATGCTTTTGAATTGGGAATACAATTATTATGCATATCAATTTTGGGGTTTAGTTTAGGGTTTTGACTTTAGGGTTTCGGTTAAAGGCTTTTGAATTAGGGATTCCAATTAGGTTTCGGTTCTGGGGTTTAATTAACCAATTCAGTTTTCAATTGGGGGTGTAATTAAGCTTTTCTAATGATGTTTAATTGATTTTTGGCAGGGATTGTTTGCTGAGCTTGGATTGGAGGCTTGGAGCTGTTGTTGCTGGCTGGCTTTATAGAGGTACACAGAAATTAATCTGCAATTTGGGTTTTATTGCGATTTCATTTGAATTAAAATAAATCTGGAATTTGGGGTTTATATAGGGTTTAATTTGAATTGAATTATTATGCAATTTGGGGTTTATTTAGGGTTTAATTAATATATTTGGTAGCTGAGAAAAGGTATGGAAAGAAAATATATAATTTTTGTCTAAATTTTTCTGTCTGGTTGTTGAGAATTGGGTGATGAAACAAAAATTGTAATTCTTCTTGTGTTTGGTCATTTTTGGACGTTTTCTTGGTTTGAGCTTTTGTTTTATGTTTTTATTGAAATATACTGCTGATCACAAAGCTAACATTTAGTTCATATATAAGCTGAGGTTGATCTCTATTCCAATGACTCCGAGTTTCGTATTTGAACCCCCAAGCGATGAAGAATATTCGGATGGAGAACAAGGTCTCGGTGATGGAAATTTTCAATCCTCATGGGACTTTGCATCTTACTTTGAAATTGTCTCCCAAGAACACGTCCGTGGAAGCACCACCTCCGTTGATTTCAAGATCACCAAAGCCCTGCAGCAACAACTAATCTTACACCATAGTGCTGCTGAAGAAGATGATGAGGGTATTAGCTCGGAATGCGAATTCGACAAACAAGTAACTACTTAGCCCTCACTATTCATTTCTGTTTATTTGGTTACTGAATATTATTTTATTTTCATTAATTCAATCAAACTAAAAATTCATAAAGAATAGTATATCATTGGTTGTTGTGGATTTGTTTAGGAAGATTATAAACAGCCAGAATCCGACAAGGAAGAATACCAGGAGGAAGGTGATAATGATTATAATTCTCCTTCTAATGTGGATTTGACCAGCTGGGTTCGACGTCCATGGGACCATACTAAGCCCGCTCCAATTCAGGTTTAGAATTTTATAACATGGACAAATTTTTTCTTCTTGTTTCCACTTATTTTTATTTCATTTACTGTATATCCATCTTGACAAAACATTAAAGAAAATGTTGACTAGCTGGGTTCGATGTCCATGGGGATAGCCAAGGTCAAGGGGGCGCCTGTGCAGGTCTTAGTGTCATGTGTGTAAGTCTAATAGTTATTGATGGAGTGCAATGCATGTTTTGTGACTTAGAATTGGTGAATGAGAAAGGAGACCAAAAAAAAATGGAAACTGAAAACTGAAATAAATTTTAGATAGATTTCAAAATATGGTTTGATTTTGAAACATTTTTAGATTTCAAAAAAAGTGACTGAAATCTGAAGACTGAATGAAATAATTATCAAATGCGCTCTAAGTAGCCCAAGTACAGGAGATCCCAGTTGCTCGATGCAACCCAAGACAGAGCCCAATGTATCTTTTAGCAGCCCAGTGTCCTAAGAGATTACTAAATAATATTGGTTGTTCATTACAATGAATATTGTTGGTCGTTGATTATTTTGGGAAATTCTAAGCAGCCTGAAGATGAAGAGGAAGTCGATGATGATTCTCCTCCTAATATTGCTGATGACAATAATCAGCCATTTTTTGCTCCGTCAGAGGGAATGTCGTTTCATGCAAATTCATTCATAGAGTTGAATTTGTCACGCCCTTTGCTTCGCGCTTGTGAGAAATTGGGCCATACCAAGCCCACTCCAATTCAGGTTTACAATCCTATACCGTTGACAGATAATTCATTTCTTGTAATATTTTCTTCTGTCATATGAGTTTTACTGAATTTATTGGGTTTTTTGTAGGCAGCGTGCATACCATTAGCCCTGGCCGGGCGTGACATATGTGGGAGTGCCATTACTGGTTCCGGGAAGGTAAATTAGTTTGTTAAGATCTTTTTGTACCATGGAACTAGGGATTGCGTTATTGGTTGTAGTTGGATCAAAATTGTCTTAGTTCACAGCATAGCTAATCTTTCTATTTTGTCTCAAATCAGCTAATGCGTTTGCTGTCATTTTTGCACAGACGGCTGCCTTTGCATTACCAACTTTGGAGAGACTATTGTTCCGCCCCAAGCGGGTGCCAGCTATAAGGGTCCTTGTTTTGACCCCAACCAGGGAACTCGGGCTTCAGTAAGTTTAAGATAGTTCCACCATTTCTTACTATTGACAACTACATTGTAAGAATGATTGATGATAAGGGATGGATGAAATTGGTTGACAGATTTGTAGATTCTTGAGTTTATAATAGTCCATCTAATTTTATTTTCATGGCCAATTTTATTTTTGTTGATGATTTTGATAGCCTATTTCATCAGATTATACGAGTTGATTGAACATAATTGTATTCTTATTGAGGAACAGTTCTTTTGATATCTTATTCCGATTATATTTTTGTGATTATTTTCTACTAATTAGTTTTGGATCTAAATTTTAACACTCTTTAATTTCAGGGTTCTAAGTATGATTGAGAAACTTGCCCAGTTTACGGATATAAGATGTTGCCAAGCTGTTGGAGGGCTTCCATTAAAGGTTTGATTTACTTTAGTTTCTTATCCCGTATTCTGATTTTCCTGTTTTGAGGCGATGTGGATTCTTACATCTTTTAATATGATGATAACCGTATTTTTTCACACAATGGAAAAGTTTGTTTCTAGGGAATAATAGGATACCTTAAACGTCCAACTCATATTGGTTTTGTCCCTACCTAGCACAATGAGTTAACATATTTCTACACATATGAGGACCTTGAGTAAACATTAAAATCATGTCACACCTCACAAGGGAAAAATAAACATATTAACTGAAAGGTTATGCATGTGGATGGAATGCATATGTCATGTGGCTTATTACATAATGCTATCTAGTCGACTTCTGTTTACTTTTTTGCTCATCTGTTTTCATAAAAAATGCGGTGCTGATGCCATTTTTTTATCAGGCGCAAGAGGCAGCCTTGAGGTCAAAGCCAGATATTGTTGTGGCTACTCCAGGACGCATTATAGATCATTTACATAATTCTATGTCTGTGGATTTGGAAGATCTCGCTGTTCTAATTCTTGACGAGGCAGATCGACTTTTGGAGATTGGATTTAGTGCTGAAATTCGCGAGCTGGTATGCTCTGCCCTCTGTTGGTGCATGCAGGATAACAATTGGGATATAGCTGATTTCCTGAAAAACCAAAATATATGCTTTTTAATCTGTCTTTTTGGAATTATTTCACACTTTTTAATCATTCATGGTTTGCATGCCAGATTCGTTTATGCCCCAAAAGGAGACAGACCATGCTATTTTCAGCTACTATGACTACTGAAGTTGATGAACTTGTTAAGCTTTCTCTTACCAAACCACTACGTCTCTCAGCCGACCCATCTGCTAAACGGCCAGTGGCACTAACTGAGGAGTAATTCCTTCAGACTCGTTTGTGCTTTGATAAACTTAGTTATAAATGTTGCAGAATTTGATTCTATAATTCAATCGTGAGCACGTATATGTTAAAACTTTCTGTATGATTGATCACCTCATTGTCTGTTGTCATTATGACTGACATGTAGGGTGGTTAGGATACGACGAATTCGTGAAGTAAATAAGGAAGCAGTTCTACTTGCATTGTGTTCAAAGACATTCACTTCTAGAGTGATAATATTCAGGTTTGTAGTCTTGCTGGTAGCTGTTATTGTCTTAATAAATTAATATTTGATTTTAGTTCCTTATTTTGGTTGATTGCTTGATATCTTTCATCAGTTTTGTATAATCATATGTCATCTACTGTCAGTGGCACAAAACTGGCTGCACATAGGTTGAAGATTTTATTTGGGTTAGCTGGCTTTAAAGCAGCTGAGCTTCATGGAAATCTTTCTCAAGACCAGCGCCTACATGTGAGTACTCGAGTGCCTTGATATACTGTTTGTTTGTCCGAGTTCTTTGTATAATCAGTTTGTTGCATTGTCCTATATATATATATGCTCACATATATAATCGAAACCTGTTGGATATATGTGATAGTCTGTTGCTTATATCTTACTACCTTCTTTAATTTTAATCTGTAAAAATCCTACTTTTTATTGTTTGTGTAGGCGTTGGAACTTTTCAGGAAGCAGAAAGTTGATTTTTTGATTGCAACTGAATTGGTTTCCCGGGTAAGAACTTGTTCACATTTCTTTTTTGGTATGCATTAGTGCTGCTAGATGTGTGTGAGCATCTTAGTCACTCATGCCTTTGTATTTTAATCTTACTCCCTCAGACTTTGGCCGATGTTTCTGCATTGTACCAATACTTAATGGTCATTATCATACTGCCTCTGTTACACGTAGGAAACTACACATTCATTTATTGAAAAGCTTCATATGGATTTCCAGCCAGAATTTCAAGAAAACTGGTGCCCGTAATAATCTATTATTATAATCCACCTCTGCTCTTTGAGTCCCCTTGTTAGCCTGCATATGTTATTTTATTTTTTTGCCTGTGTATTTGAAGGGCAAGGAGACAGGTGAGGTTGTTGGATTGTGGTCTCTTCCTCCTTCATCTGGACTGTGCATGAAATATAAAAAGTTTGCTGCTTTATAGAAACTAATAAATCACCAACTTCTGTAGGGCATTGACATTGCTGGTGTTCAGACAGTTATCAACTATGAATGTCCTACTCATCTTACAAGGTAATGACTGGATCTCTCATTGTTACAATAGGTTCATCATAGTCCTACCATTAGCATACTGTCATAAGCTACTGCTTGCTTGCATTTCACATTTTCTTTATGCACTTATGGTGTGTGTGTTATTCCTCTTTAATCTCATTTGTGCTTCCTTTTGACTTCAATTATGTTTATTTCTTGGTGCAGCTATGTTCATCGAGTGGGTCGTACAGCAAGGGCTGGTAGAGAAGGTTATGCTGTTACTTTTGTGACAGATAATGACCGGTCTCTTTTAAAAACCATCGTGAGCATCTTCTTCTTCCTTACATAGTTCTAAGGCCGTAAAAGAAAATGGGTTCATACTCAAAATTTTCTAATTAATGCTCTTGAGATCCAGCATTTACGTTTACATATCTATTGTAGAGTACAAAATTGATGTTGTGATTTTAGTAAAATTATGATTTTAACCTACCTGTTACATGGGGTATTCAATTTAATAGACAAAAAGAGCTGGTTCAAAACTGAAGAGTCGAATTGTTGCCGAAGAATCAATTATTAAGTGGTCCCGGATAATTGAGCAAATGGAAGATCAAGTGGCTGCAATTCTGCTAGAAGAAAGGTTTTAGTATTGTGCTTCACATAGGTTTACTTATTTAATTGTCTTTTGTGAAACTATTAAAGATTGTCAACATATGCAGGGAAGAACAAGCATTGAGAAAAGCTGAAATGGAAGCAACAAAGGTATTTCACACCTCTCTTCCCTTTCCTGCCTAATTCTTGTCATTTTGAGCGCACAATCTACAATCAGATGGTTTATCCTTCCTCTGAAATTGTTGCTAGGAAAGTTGATGTTATCTGTTATCATTTCTCTGATTTTATGTTTGGGGCCTTTATACAGGCAGAGAATATGATTGCACACAAAGATGAAATTTATTCACGCCGCAAGAAGACCTGGTTTCAGACAGAAAAGCAAAAGAAGATGGTAGTGAATGCAGCTAAGGTAATTTCTTGTTTCAATGATGTTTGTTTTGTCAACATGATTTCTTCATATACAAATTGTGTTTAGTTAACTGACTTCAAAATTGACATAAGAAAAAAAAATGCAAACATATTGAAAATATCCTAGATATGGGCACTTAAAATACCGTTTATATTATTATATATCTGTTCGTGTTCCTGTGTTTTAGTTCTTTTTCCTGATAGGAGTAAGAATGCTATCAAGTGCAATCTTAGATCTTCAACATAGCCTTAATTTTCACTAAGATGACAATTTTTTTTTCTACTGCAAGTGTTTTTCTTAAATGGGAAGTAAGAAAGTACACCATGACATCAGAGTTTTTCATTGACAGGCATCCCTTGGAAGAGAAAAGCATTCTGGAAATGAGGTAATCAGTGCCCAACAAGCCGAAGACTTAAAAATGAAAGTAAAGAGGAAGCAGGAGCTTGAGGTGACTATAATCACGCATCAAAGTCTAGGATTTTTCATATCTATGTTTTATTGATAGTTTTTTATTTATTTCTTCTGCATGTAACTTGATATGTTTGGAACAGAAAAATTTGCCTCGCAAGATGCGCCGGAAATTGGAAGCAGCTAGAGAAATGTTAAGAGGATGAAAATCAAATGGAAAGTTAAACTTACCCATGCCACATCACCCAACTTAATGATTCTTTCCAAAAAATAGACAGCTCAGGAGGTATACGGGGTCATCTTAAAGTTCAGGGGGCAAACTGAGACAAAATAGAAAGCACATGGGGCATCCAAAAAAAAAAAGCATTTTTATTATTCTCAAATAGTTCTATCAGACATATTTTCATTGTTTTTGTTTTTGTTTTAAAAACTATTTTGCAATTAAGCTTCTAGATGCATTTTCGAATCTTGCAATTAAGTTTTGGAAATTCTACTATAGATTTTTTATTTTATTTATATTACAATATTTACATATATCATGATGTTATAATCGTTATAGAAACTAGTAAAATAACTTAACTACAATAATTTAATGTAAAATATCAATTTTTGGAAGATGTTTGAAACTACAATTGAATTTTATTTTAAAGGTTATATGAATAGCCAAAACTCAATATCTTTGTATTGCGGTCTATTAGTATAAATTAATACTAACCTGGGTTTTCAAGGGTTTTTATGTTTTCATCACTTAAAGTCTCGAGTCAATGACATTAGTTAAGTTTAGTTAAATCAATTAAACCAAAGATAATTAAGAAATTAAGTAATCAAACATATGATGTTAGGTTAGGCCATAAAATACAATTCGGGATTTTAGGTCCATTGAGCTTGTGACTTGAGTTGTATGACAACTTAATTTCAACAGGCCCAATAGGCCCATTGACTAGACATGGCCGGCCACGTACGAGACATATTGGATTTCACTTGTTTTAAGCACTATTTAAAGAACTTTGTGTTGTGTCTCTCTTCCTATTCAGCGTCTATGCATTTGAGATTTTTGAGGCTGAGAAGCAACACTCCTATTCTCTCCCAGGAAAAAAATGGCTCCCTCACAGAAGATTGCTAACACCATCATGTCTCTATGGTTTCATCTATTACATATGTGCCCAAAGGCAAATCATAGGAACATATGTGTTCCTAAATTTATTAGCAAGGGAGAAGTTATTCTTTTATGTATTTCAAGAATAAAAGAGTCCAAGAATAGAGACATCATGTCTCTATTTGTTGCCTTAAATTTCTGTAATCTATTGCTAGAAACTAGTCAAATGTATTCATTTCAATGGTTGCTCACCACTTTAACCTAAGGCGTACTATCACCACTCTTTTCAACACTTGACATGTGTCCATGGGCATAACCATAGTTAATTATTCGCTTTAGATTTATGTAACCATGGTTAGACTCATGAACACATGTCAAGTATTAAGAATGGTGGTGATGGTACACCTTGAGTTAAAATGGTAAGCAAAAATGCTCTCCATTTCAATACAGTACAATGATGTAATTTTTTTTCCTCCGGCTTTAAATTTACCTTTTTTGTGTGTGTAAGACTTCGAGATTTGATAGGAGCCACGCATTCAAAAACTTGTATTACAGAATCTTTAGAAAAAGAGATAAAGCCAGAACATAAAGAAAAAGAGATATTAGTCATATACCCATTGTTAGCACTAAAATTATAAATAAACCCTATACAATTTAATTTATATAAACAAACCCAAAAAAAACCCAAAAAATGACAGTTAGCCCTATTGAATTTAATTTTGATTATTAAATTACTTTGAAGCCCTATTGAGTGTTTTGGATTTTTTTATGAGGTTTTGGGGTTGGGTTTCTTTTAAGAAATCAATGACAGTTTTGTAATTTAAAAGAAGTTAAAAGCCATTTTGTTATGTTGTAAAGATTTTTTTATTTTATAATTTGGGCTCCTATATTGGGTATAATAGTGAATCTCCCAAAGAAAAATTATAAAGAGAAATATTATAGAACCTTTAAAAATTTGTATTTCACATTTTTTTAATTTTTCCTTGGTCCTATTTCCTACTGATCACAAAACGCACAATTGTCAAGCAGATACAGGAGCGAAGTCTTGAGTAGAGAAGAACTCCAAAAACCTAATTAACCTTTCACAATACAAAAATGGAACAGAAAAGACTTGGGCTGCCCATTGTTTTCTTCGACGGAATTGGTACTTGCATGGTAATTAGGATGAGTAGGGTAGCTTCAGAAACCCTAGGTGGTGAATATGAAGAGGAAACCGATCCTGATGACGAACCTGGCACAGTTTTCATAAATCGAATTTGTGATTTACCATAGTTAGGCAGACTTTTAGTGTTCCTACACTAAAAAGTTAAGGGACACACATAGCATGAGCTTATAAGGAGTTGGGCTACTCTCCTCATTTCCAATTAATTTTGGGGTGTAACCTCAACTTCTACATGGTATTACAGAGCATGATCGATAATCAATCCTTTTTCTTTCGTCAATAAACTCTTTTGAGTGGGCATTCGACATTATACTAATTTTCATATGTCAATCACATATTTGGATTAAAATCACTAAGTTGGCAGAAGACCAACACCTATTTATCTTCTTAAAGCATTTGCCCAATCTTAACAAATGATTGGTCTCACTCTCCCATAAGTTATACAACTTAAAGTGTGCACCTAAAATATTTTGGAATATACTTTTTCTTAAGTAATATATATACTCGGTCGACATCATATCTTTTGTGACCACATTGTATTCCAAATCTAAAGCAAAAGTTTGCATAATGCAGAATAGCTTTTTTTTTTTTTAACTTTACCTCCGTGTTAAAATTGGCCCACTGAAAACCTCTTTATCCAGAAATCCTAATATAGAGCACATTTTATGTGTGTATGATGTATGTGGGTGTTCTCGGGGTTCCATATATTTATATGTATGTTGATCCAATGTTAGCTGGTACAATGTGCATATATAATTCAGAAAACTATCATTTTGTATCATGTTTTAGTTTATAATTTCTGATAATATTTACTTCTCGGTTCCTTATTTTAATTTTCAAAAAATATTCATATAAAAGTGTGATTACAGAAATATCACGGATTAAGAATGCAATTGACGAATCCACTTTTTTACTATAAAATAATTTTAGGGTTAAATATTGGGGGTCCATTTCAAAGTACAAATTAAAAACAGCGTACAAGTTCAGGAGTAAATGAACAGTTAACTTAATAATTTTATATTTATTTCATTATAAATTTGGTTTGGTAGATCTTCTTTTCAGTCTGAATAATTTTGGCAGATCTTTATGAGTACTTTCTAAAAGTCTTTCTCTTTGTTTTTTTTTTTTTTTGGTCTACTCTTTTAAAAAAGTTCTGATATTATATTGGAAGATAAGAATGCGATCAATGTTGCCACCAGTGCTTTCTAAATTTATTCTCAAGCGTATGCTACACCTTCAAGCAGCGACATATATATCCATATGATCTAAGAATATTGAATCTGCATCTCTCTCTCTCTCAAATGAATGACAAAACATCCTTGACCTTGCCACTTGTTGAATATCTAAGCTTTGAATACAGTACCACTTGTGTTTGAGAAGAGGCAACATGAAAGGTGCAGGCCAGATGAAGTAGGGGCAACTAACAGTGATCATCAAACTACCAACACTACGTCTTTTTTGAAAACTTGTTTCAATGGACTTAATGCCCTGTTAGGTTCTACTTCTTAATTATATGACCAGTTTGGGTATTCTAGCATTTCTGTTCTTGAAGAAAAAACCCATAACATGTTCAGTGAAGAACTCAATATATTTACATATTTTGATTAAATTGATAGATTTTCATTTCAATTGTACTTTCCTCAGTGCAACCTTAGTCAATATTGTGTCGTTTACTCCTCTTAATTTGGTTTCAGGAGTTGGGATATTGTCAGTTCCTTATGCACTGTCATCAGGAGGATGGCTAAGCTTGATACTTCTTTTTGTGATTGTTGCCACTGCATTTTACTCAGGCTTGTTAATTCAAAGATGCATGGATGAGGATTCTACTATAAGAACTTATCCAGACATTGGTGAACATGCATTTGGGAATAAGGGAAGAATAGTTTTGTCAATTTTCATGAACTCAGAACTCTACTTAGTTTCAACAGCTTTCCTAATTCTAGAAGGAGATAACCTACACAACTTATTTCCAAACATTGAACTGCAAGTGTCTGGTTTCATAATTGGAGGAAAAGAATGTTTTATAATAATTGCTGCACCTATTGTGCTGCCAACTGTGTGGTTAGATAACTTGAGCCTTCTTTCTTATGTCTCTGCAAGTGGGGTTTTTGCCTCTGCTATCATCCTTGGGTCAATTTTGTGGACTGGTGCTTTTGATGGAATTGGATTTCACCAAGAGGGATCAGTTCCACTTAATTGGAATGGAATCTCTACTTCTGTTAGCTTGTATGCGCCTTCTGCTATTGTGCGCATCCGGTGTTCCCTACACTCTACACATCAATGAAAAACAAACGCCAGTTCTCGAATGTAAGTACAAATTAATTGTTTGCTTTCTAAAGGAGTATCAGACTTTTCTTTGCAAGGGTTCTAAGTTCGATTCTTGTTCCTTACTTTTTTGTTGGTCTATAGGGTGGAGGGTTGGCCTATTCCCTAAGAGTTCAAGCTTTTGAGACTAGTTTTTGTCTATCACATGTATGTGACATGTCATCCGACTTTCGTCAACAATTATGCTAGGGTTTCATCACCTAATCTTTTTTTCCACTAGGAGATTTCATTATGGATATCATGAGTATCAGAAAATTTGGTGGATGTAGCAATAGATATTTTATTATGATCATTCAGATACTCTATTTTTTTCAGCGGTCTTGAAATCTGTTTACCAACTTTCAATACGTTTGTTTTTTATGTTGCAGGTCCTCCTCCTGTGCTATATCTTATGCACCATTGGATATGCATCAATGGCAGTTTTAGGGTACTTAATGTTTGGGTCAACAGTTCAATCACAAATAACTTTAAACCTCCCAACCGAAAAACTTAGCTCAAAAATCGCAATATGGACCACCCTTATCAATCCACTATCCAAATATGCTTTAATGGTTACACCAATAATAAATTCAGCCAAAAATTGGTTTCCAAATCACTGCAATAAAAGACCCTTCGACCTTCTCCTCAGTACTGGCTTGGTAATCAGCAGTGTTGTAGTAGCTTTGGCGGTTCCCTTTTTCGCATATCTCATGTCACTGGTTGGAGCGTTTTTTAGTGTATCAGCTTCACTTCTATTTCCATGCTTTTGCTACCTTAAAATTTCAGCTACGTACCGAAATCTCGGCTGTGAGATGTTGATTATAGGGTTCATAATTATAATGGGGGCTGCAGTTATGATTCTTGGTACTTTCACTGCCGTATCAGAAATAATAGAGCATTTGTAAATTGATGTAGCAGCTTCTCTTTTTCAACATTAATATATATTGCTGCTGCTAGGGTTGAAGAGCTTTTATAGTACTGATGGCGATAGATTTGTGGCAAAAAAGTCCCCAGCATAACAAAAGACTGGCACGTAGATGTGGTGATGGCCAAGGAGTCTTCAATTTAGGTTCACGTATAACAATTATTTTGTGGAATGTTGTCACCATGGTGATTGCTTTCCAAACACAGTGACTGTTTTCCAAAAATATTCTTTGATCTCCCTAAACTCTTCACATGATAGTTATTCAATTTGTAAGATCTCAATATTCACTTGTAAGTTGACTCAAATACTCTCATCCAAATCAGCAAGAGGAATTATGGCTCTATTAAAAAAATATATAAAAATATCCTAAACATATCCTAAACTTACAACAGTTAATTTGCATTCTTACGTCAAAACAACTCCAAGAATTTTAGCTCAACCCTATAAATCCTTGATCCTCAATTGAGTTTCCAAATGGCCCAATGCACCCAATAAACACCTCAAATTTAAAAGTTTAAGTCCAATTAGTAATAATTCTTCTCTTGTTTTTTTTGGCTCTCAAACTTGAAATATTCAATAAAAACACCTCCGAGCTCGGAAAAAGTTCTTGAAAAATTCTACGAGTTCCTAATCACCAACACTATATGTTTCTATCACCTCTAATTTTACAAATAGCCTCAGCATGTTTCCAATTATTTTTCTAAACACTTCCAATAATTTAAAATAATTCCAAACTAATTCAATTTAATTTTCAAACTTTTCATTTATCACAATATTTAAGTTTACACCCTTGTGAAATCTTCTATATTACAAAATTTTCCAGGAATTAATTCATAGCTTTATTAGTCACATTACCATCAAGAAGTCTGCAAGGTTCCCGAACCCGGTGCGTGATTAAAAAATAAATAAATAAATAAAAGACTAAACAGCCTTCTCAAAGAATATCAGAAAATATCTACATAAACAAGATCTGCTTCCTCTTAGGCTGTAAGTTAACTTCAGCTCGCCTAACCTCTCAGTTCTCTAGGTCACAAACCTGCAAAATATTTGTTGTAGGGTGGGCATCAACAACTCAATAGGGACATAAAACATTACCACAGTAGATTGATATAACTAAATTAAGTGACATGACATCATATAATCATGTAACAAATCAATAATAATACTAATGCATGATGGAAATGCAAACTCCTCATCTGTTCCCTTTAATTCATATAATTGAACAAGCAGACCTTGCACGTCGCATACCATGCTTATACCACTTGGTCCTGAATGCCCATTTATATGAACTAACACTCATCTCAATCATCCCATAATTCCCCTTTTGTTAGTCATCTTACCTGACTCGTTGTCACCAGTCCTGAATTACCTAAAATAAACGTGTGCACTGTGGGATCCCTGGAACCTACCAAGAGTTAGACTCAACTACAGAAAAGATCCTTTCGAATATCCTCTTTTCCATAATTACTTTCTCAACCCAAGAGTTCCAATCATCACCACTAACATGAGTCATTTCTCAAATAATTCCACATCTCACTGACCACCTTTCAAATGCATGTAAACCAAATTATAATCCAATCATCAATAAACATATTTCAAAATTAATTCCACATCCAAACAATCTCAAGTGCATCAATCAAATAATATCAAGAATATAGTCATTTAACAATATTGAACATCCCAATAATACTCACAAAATTTAATTAAATCAACCTCCACAAAGGTTCCCAAAGAAACCCTCTACTTGAATTCCAAAGCAAGTATACGCAACGCCACTATCAAACACTAAACTCCAAATCCCCAGTGAGCATTCTACACTTTGTTACACCTAAGAAATGTATATAACTAAACTTAGAATCTCATATTTGACTAATGAATGAGTTCCCCACACAAACTAAGATAACGTGTATTGGCATGCAAACCAAGGTACACATATCTCTAGACGATACCTCATCTAAGATGCGAATCAACTCCACATCCTTGAATTTCCAATCTCTTAAGTTCTAATTAGCCAAAAGTAATCACTTAAACACATCCTAACAATGTGGCCTAAGTAATCACTTAAACACATCCTAACAATGTGGCCACTATCCAACGGTCCAATCTTCATAGATCATACAATTGGACGGCGATCGAACAACGATTGATTACTATAACCCTATAATCATTCATTCGAGACCTATGGACTACACATTCATGATCCGCAAGTTCATACACAATCTTAGCAACACTAACAAAAATATACTAGAAGTTGAAGACAATCCAACTGTCTGATCATATTCAATCAAAAGATCCACAATAGGCGAAACCCAAATTGTCGACCAAACCATCGAATCTTGCGAATTCGAACATACCTTTCTACTCGGGACATTGAGGACATCACGCTGGACGAAAACAGGTAGCCCCAACTACCTCCACGAGCCGCCACCGTGCGTGGGTGTCAGAAGAGAATTTTGGTGACGGAAAAACTTAAGCATTGCCAATCAAAACCTATACCAAAATGTTCAAGACAATGAGTAGAGAAACTTTAGTGAAGGACCTGAAAAAGTCCCTAACAACTTCAAACTCACCTAACATCTACGTTTCAACTCTAATTTTCAAACCGTTTGTGCCTAGGCGCTCGTAAGCTCAAGCTATGTTTTTCTATACAAGAATCATAATTTTTCAACTTCATCATCACTAATTAGTAAAGTTTTCCTAAAGATGGCCCTAGCTCTAAATCCCTCCAATTATCCAATTTAAGGAATCTAACACCAAAAAGACTTATATCGCCATCAAAATATAAATTTCCTTAAAATTAGGACTCGTAGAGTTTGATACAGTAATCTGAAACTTCTTCAACAAAACACCCACTAAAATATTCGGTTTCTCGTTGGCATTGTACTTCCTTTTAATGTAAGTGAAAAATCTCATGTCATTGTCCATCTACATAACTAACACGAATTGGAGATTTAGAAATAGAGGTCATGCATTGCAGAAAGAAATAGGGTCTCTTCTCATCGAGAAGTTAGAGACAATGAAATGATAAATAACCCTAAAAAAACACTTAATTGGACATGGGAATTACAAACATTATGGCCCATTCAATGATGACAAGAATTCACATCTTTTTAAATATCGTTAGTGTATAAATGGTACAAAGAAAATTCAATAAAAGAGTTTAAATACAAAGCAACAAAGCTACATAGCAAACATTAAAGCACTTTTTTACTAAATCCACATCGTTTCAATCTCTTTAGAATAGGCATGAAATGGGAAAAATGATACAGAATGACTAGGCCGAACCATGAACGCCCATGAATTCATATCCTACTACAGGTTATTAGAATTAGCCCTAAGCGCGGATCAGTTTGGAACGGTAGAGGGCTCTTCCGTTAACCAAACCAAAGACTTTGAAAGACCAATTTCTCTTCCGTTAACCAACCATTAGGACTTTTAATAGTTCGGATCGATATAACATTCGGTTCGGATTGGTTCAATAGGCAGGTAGTACCGTAATAAAAACGTACTAATAAAAATACAATTTATAATCATTTCACATAATATAAGTTCTTGAACAAATACACCAAATTATCCTTGTAAAATGTAAAAATACAATTTATAATCATTTCACATAATATAAGTTCTTGAACAAATACACCAAATTATCCTTGTAAAATATAAAAATCCAATAGTCTAATTCATCCAACTACGAAATCAAATAACTTAGTTTTAAAGTTACAAACTAACATGAAAAATGCATAATAAAATAGCAAATAACGTTTACAAAACAAAAAGAAATTAGTTTAAACTTTGCAAAAAACCAAAAAACTGCAACAAAGAGGCCTAGTAATCTTCAATTCAAATCTGATTCGTGTACTGCATTCAAAGAAAAACAAAGTTAAAAATAAATATCAAGCACATGGGCATGTTATTTGAGATAAAGGAAGGTTATTAATAGTCACTATACCATTCAATATGTACTCAAGATGTATTGGCAGCAACTTACTCTTTCATTTAGGAACTAGAATATACTTCTACATCATTAAAAAAATTATGAAAGTGAGAAAATACACATATGTCATATGAATGCAATTGAAAACCTAAGAAATATACAAAATTAAAATTACTGACCAGTCTCAATTTTCTCCAAAGCATCATAGAACTCAAGTTCCTCCTTAGTGGGATCTTTGTAAAAGGAGAATTCCTCAACTTTCAACCAATCACTTGTGCAAACCAAGGCCTCCACCATTCTTACATATGCACCTAGGTTCATCATCATTCGTATCTTCTTCCTTCTTTATCTTATCAAAATGTTCCCACACATTAGACTGAGTTGCAGCTTTTTCTTTTAAGTTATTCGTTTGTGGAAGTGGAGAAATGACATTTGATGAACTATCTGTAGTTAGTGTAGCTTGGTGTCGAGGTAGAACTTGGGTTGATCTCTTACTCATTTGTAAATTGTACTTACAAGAACAAGCCTAATTGAATTAATAACAAACAATTATTCAGTCCAACCCAACAACATAAAATAAACTAATATTTAATAAAGCATGTGGACTTATTTAATAAACAATTATTCAATTGAACAAACAATTATATTAAAGAAATTGACCTGAGCATGTACAATTATTACTGTAATTTCTATGGTGGCATTTGAATACTAGAAAACAATAAATTACTCATGAATAGAAATACATGTGCAATTGAAGCAGAACCTAGAGGACCCAACTTCATATCCAGTGATGAATTAAATGTGTAAAGGTTTGAAATCAACGTGGGAGGAATTTTCAACATAGTAGATCAATATAAATCTCTGAGTTCGAAGATATTATCCTTATCTCTTTATTTGAGTGTTTATCAATTTCTCGTGCTCAGCTTTATATTTTTCATATATCTTCTCATTATTTTAGATAATAAATTACATTGAGTTGTTTACATAATTTTATTTATCAACAACCCTATTAAACCCCCCAGCCCCCATTTCTCTTTAAAAAAAAATGTACATTAAATTTATGCCAAAACATGACCCTTTCAGACTTTAAATTTGATAAATAAATAAAAAAGGAAAAAACTTTCCCAACAAATTCCAAGATGGAGCACGCTTCATGGGTTGTGACACATATATTGAAAATTAACTTGAACAAAGCCAGAAAAATCTCAATTCCAGCTAGACTAGGTCCTCACCAAGATACTAAAAGGAAGGTAGCACAAAACTTCAATAATACAAGGACCTCGAGTATGAAGCCCTCTAACCCTAATGGCACAAAAGATTCAAAACTTATTAACTGAATTTTAAGTAGTGCTACACAAAGATAAGACTTAATCATGCATACAATAGAAACAACCAGAATTGATTCTATTGAAAATCGAGCTAAATTTTTAACATGCAAATAGCATAAAACCCAACACCAATTGAAGCAACGAAAGCCTAGAACCAAATCCATACTACAAAGGATACTTGGGAAATTCAAATAATATAGAAACCCAAAATAAGGAATGGAGATCATGCCAAACCATAGATGTAAATGAGCACTAAAAAAAATGATTAGTGGTCTCGAAAATAGAGAACCAATAAGTGCGTATAGAAGTGTAAGATAACCCTCTGCAACGAAGCAACACATCGGTGATTACCTTTCCATTAAAGTATTTATAGTGGATATCACCATGGCTAGGAGGGAAACACAAATTCAATGTTTTTCGGCTCACCTTTCAATAACAATTATACATACACATCGGTGATTAACATAAAGAATGCTAAGAAGCGTTGGTGTGTTTGATGATTTTCTTTATCCTTCATAGTGCAATAAGCACTTATATTTATAGGAATGCTTGTCTCTCAAGACAAATTAAGCCGACAAATATGTTCCTTCTTGAAACTCAATCTCCTAATCCGATATCACATACCTTGAAATGCAAGTAATCCCATCCAATTCTAACTCATCCCATGATTCTATCTTATTTCTCTCTTAATTTCTTAAAAACTATGTTTGTCAAGGAAACATAGAAGCAGTGTTTGCCAAGGAAACAATTTCTTCAGTGAGTTGGGTCGCAATTATGGGTCATCGACGTCTCAGCCAAATGAGTCGTCCTTGACTTCTATGCTCACTAATAGTTCCAAATAACTCTTTACTATAATCTGAATTGGCCACCTAGCCCAAATAACTTATGAAAATTTTCCAGGCGCAATTAGAACCTTCATTAAACATCATCCCTACCTTTCCGGCTAGGAGAGTGATAGTTTCCATGTTGGTTATTCATGATCAAGGACTAAAATATCAATAATATTGCCGATATTATAGTTTTTTTGTGGTCTATGATATTTTGGTACATATTCATACACATATCGTATAATTATCAATAATATTGGGAAATATCGACGTCGATAATTTCTCACATGCTTCAACAATATTTGGCCAAAATATCGCGATAATATCGATAATATCGAGATGATGAAGACAATGAAAAATTTGAACCTCATAGGAACTCTATGTGGTACTAAATCGCTCATGTATCTTACCATGCAATGTATAAAGTGCAAAATATTGTAGTAAATTATAATAATGAAATGATTATGGTGTGTTTAATCTTCTTTCATTAATTACTACGTATTTTCTACACTTGCAGTGTTTGTTAGCTCTCTATATAATTAACTTAAATCAGTTAAACCCATCATTCAATTGATTTCCTTTCAATTTTTTGTAATAAACTAATAGATAATTGACTAAATAAACATCCTCCAAAGTTTCAATAAAAATTTCTAAGTTTTTCTTACAATTTATGTGGGTTTTATTCAATTTTTACCAATATCGATAATTTCCTAATTTTTCCATCGAAATTTCCGTGTTTTTGGACCAGCGATATTTCTGAAACCATCGATATTTTAGTCCTTATTCATTATCAATGTTATAAAATTAAAAAACAAAATTAAAAAGACAAACAAGATAGTCACAATGTCATCATGTCCAATGAACTATTTCCCTTAGAATAGTCACACACTTGCATCAGAGTCACTGCACTGATGAATAGAGAGTCATCATCCTCCTAATCGAGCAAGCACAAGAGTATGCTAGTGTTTATGTGGATTCTTAATTTCTAGTTGATTATCCTTTTGATTATGAGCAATTTAGAAATCAAGTTGTTGATATACAAAATATCTCAGGCCAATGGGGTCTAATCTAGTGGAAAAAGGGCCTTAACTTGCATACTAGCGATCTCAGGCTCGAATTCCCATAGCACCTTAGCAGTGTGTGTGAGAAAACCCTCATCCCCTTCCTAACTTTAGCAACAAAACAAAAAGGTTACAAAAGATGTCGGCTCTTTAAACTCCCTTAGTTCTTGCCAACTTAGATTGCCCTCCGTAAACTTTATTCATACAACCACGTATAGGGGCAACTCTCTCTCTATCTAAAGACCCAATCTTCCATGGGAATTTCAACATAACCTAAGCTTCCACAAAACTCACAATAGTAATAGTATATCTGTTAAATACCTATGCATATGAGTGTACCTACATTAAGGACTAAAATCAATTACTTCAACTAGTTTTAATAAATAATATATATTCTTATTGAAGGATGAAAATCTAAATACCCATTAACATTATTTCTGATTTTTCCTCCAGTCCATACGAAAAAGAATGTTTTTTACATTATTTTATTATTATTATTTACAGCTGCTATTTACAGTTGATTACATATACACTTTGATAAATTATGCCTTAGATGTGCAAGATGATGATTAAACATATAATCAATAATCCCTGCAGGCGTGATCCAGTGATAGAATCACTTAGGTGCAAGACCATAATAATTAATTAGCTAATGCAAGAATATCACATAAGTTGATGATGACTATTTAGGGCTAGTTTGGCATTGCTGTGCTTTTAAAAAAAACTGCTTCTGCTGTGCTGTGAAAATAATCAGCTGTGAAAAAAAGCAGCTAGGCGTTTGGTAAACTGGTTTTGAAAAACTGCTGTGAGTAGTCAAAGTGTTTGGTAAATTTTTATCAGAAGCGCTTTTAGTGTGTATAATGACCGAAAAAGGCATGATGATAAATCGGTTTGTTTTTTCCTTTATTCTTTTTCTATTTTTTTTTTAAAGAAACCCAACTTCACTACATAATTTTTTTTCTTTTCTTAATTTACACTTTTTTTATCAAAAAATTTAATCTAAAAAATATTGTTATATATATATACTGTTATATGAATAAAATAAAAAAATATATACAAAATTAAAATTAAAAACAAACAAACCCATCACCGTACCCACCCCATCTCTTTCTCTCTCTCTCTCTCTCCTCTTCTCTTCTCCATCGCCTCAAAACACCGATTAAAAAACAACCCAGATCAAGAATTTTAGAACCCAAAACTCAATCCAAACCCAGATCAAGAGAGGTTTGAGTTCATGGTCCTTTGCTCTATGTATGTGAGTGGGATTGTAAGATTGGATTTTATTTTGGTGAGAGTCTGCCGCTTGCGAATTTCCTCATCTGGGTCTCTATTTTTATACGCAAAGCAGTGAGATTTTATACTTGTGAAGATATCACAGATGTGATATGATGCAAAGGGCAAGTAATTTTCTGGGCACAATCTTCAACAGAAGCCCACAACTTGGTTGTTTGGTGTTAGGTGTTTACTTCTCCACGCTTTGACTTCGCTTGAGTATGAATTCTTCCTTGATAGAGACTGGAATTTTGAGATAGGGGAGGAAGAAGAAGAAAAGTGAGAAGAGCAGAGAGTGAAGGTCTCAGAGAGAGTGAAGGTCGCGATATCTATTTTGTGAGAGGGACAAACGTTGTTCTTTCGTAAAATGTTTAGGGGCATTATAGGAATAATGAAACTTTCATTAATCAAAAAACCGGCTCTTTTTTTAAGCAGCTTTTGAAAGCTGGGTATTGGCGACTTTGAGTTTTTGCTTTTTATGATGGGTGTTTTTAAAATAAGCGTGTTTTTTTGGGTTTACCAAACACCCAACTCATGCCAAATTTTTATTAAAGCCACTTTTTTTAAAATTTAAGCGGAGCCAAACGCTACCTTAGGATCATTATAACTAGCCCCAGCTTGTTTACAATATTTAATTCAAAGAGCATTAACTTTACTCTTTCTGCTTGACCCAAAAAAAAAAACCTTTACTCCTTCTGGGCGGCACTTGAGAAAAGAGAAAGTTCCCTAGCCCTAGCTAGGTCTATGTTTACAATTTATTTTAAAGAGCATTAACTTTACTCTTTCTGCTTGAACCAAAAAAAAAAAAACAAACTTGTCTCTTTCTGGCTGGCAACCACTTTCTCTTCACTCAGTTTGGTGATGTCAGAAAAAACCACGCTACGTGTACTTAATTATTAGAAGAGATAAATAATTTTGAAATGGTGTAAAAAGAAAAGGGTTTTCTAACCCTCCGTTTAGAGAAGGAATTGAAACTTATATAGAATTCTAAAATGACGTAATTTAGACTTCCATCATTTCAATTTCTGGCAATTGAATATTTCAGTGTTTGGATTTATGTATGTCGAATTTTGTAAATAACAGAATTTTGTAAATAGCATTATGGAAATTATGAAATGACGCCTATTTTGTCAAAAATTAAACTTGGGAATTTGATGCCTTAATTTCCACGATTTTTTCCACGTGTCATTTATTAAATTTCGTGCTTAAGTTACCAAACAAGGGAACTGTCAATTTCTCCTTTTTAAGTTCTCGACTTTTATCTAAATTCGGAGTTATTTTTCCTCATCTAAACGGAGGTATTTCTTATAAACGCCAAATGTAAAGAATTTAATTATGAGGAATTTTCTTTGGCAAAAATTGTGAGTAATTTTCACTAATAATTGTTTTGTTTGACATGTGTGCAGAAATTATTCTTTTTGTGTTTTCAATAAATTATTTTTACATATATGTGTCAAACAACATGAAGGAAGACTTCTCCGAGGGGATGAGGGTAAGGAGTGTTCAAAACCAAACGGCTATTCAAAATGGTATTTAAGCAAAAGAAGAGCACCAATTCTTCTTACTTAGAGTATCTGCAATCATGCTCTCTATTTTTTTTAGTTAAAATTTAGCTAAAAATACTAGAAAGCTATTTTAGGAGCTCTCTATAAAATTTCAACTCCAACCATACTCCTTAGTTTAAAGAGTCATAAATGTTTTAAATATTTTTTTAATTCAATTTTTGAATACAGTGTAGATACAAAAGCAACAATAAAAAATACTTGGCATTAAATAAATGCATAAAATAATATTAAATATAGAAGCATTTAATTATAGGTAGTCACTAGGAGTCCTTTCTCTCTCCTCAGATTTAGGAGCTCTTAGAGCATCCACAATGGGCTCCCTAAACCACCTCCTTAGACAAATTTTAGGGAGGAATTATAAAAATGCAACTCCAACCATACTCCCTATCCACCTCCTAAAATAGGGAGTCCTCTAGGAGCTCCTAAAATGGAGGAGAGAGAAAGGACTCCTAGTGGTTCTCTATAATTTAATGTTGCTTTATTTAATGAGTATTTCAAACTTTTATTTAATGTTAACTATTTTTTATTTTATTTTTTAATAGAGATGGACCAATAAAAGAAGAGTTATAGCATTTATGACTCTCCAAATTAGGGAGTATGGTTGGAGTTGAAATTTTTTAGAGAGCTCCTAAAATAGATTTCTTATATTTTTAGCTAAATTTTAGCTAAGAAATAGAGAGCATCATTGTGGATGCTCTTAAAGATCTCCCTATTTTAGGAGCTCCTAGAGATCTCTCTATTTTAGGAGCTGGATAGCATGCTTGGAGGTGGGTTTTTTCAATTCCTCCCTAAATTTTAGCTAAGGGGGTGATTTAAGGAGCCTATTGTGGATGCTCTGATAGGCGTGTGGTGGCTGGCCAACTCCTTAATTATGGGAAAGGGAATTAGATTAACTTCAAGAGCAAGGAAGTAATTGTCTTTTCTTTTTTTCTTTTCTGTTTTGTTTTTGTTTTTTAGTTTTTGGTCAAGAAATTATAATGACTGACTTAATATTTAAGCTACGTAATAACAGTTAGTACTATTAGCTAGGTCTATAAATAGGTCTTTATACTTAAGCAATGTGGTAGATAGACACACAAACACACACTCTAGGTCTTTATCAAGTTGTCAATGGCAACCTCCAACTGTGCTGTTAGTTTGAAGCTTCTAATTGATACAAAACAACAAAAGGTTTTGTTTGCTGAAGCAGGCAAAGACTTTGTGGACTTTCTTTTCACTCTTCTATCTTTGCCTCTTGGCACTATCATTAGGCTTCTCTCCCAGGATGAAATGGTTGGCAGCTTGGGAAGGCTTTATGGGAGCCTTGAAACCCTAAGTGACATATACATGCAGCCTAACCTTAACAAGGACACTCTACTCAAACCAAAGGCTCAAGTTGCTGGACAACAACCTAGTACTTTCCTTATTAATATGCTCATCACCAACGATGGATATTCGACTAGTACTAAAAAGTTGTACGTGTGTCGTTCATGTCGAAACTACAGCGGCCGGCCCTACTATGTCTCCGACGACCCTAAGGCCCTCTGTCCACAGTGCATCAATACCACTATTTCCACCCAGGCAATTTACGTTGCTCCGCCAAATTCTACTACGGGAGGAGAAACTTCGTCTGGCAAGGGAGGCTACGTGAAAGGTGTTGTTACGTACATGATAACGGATGATTTGGAAGTGAAGCCTGTGTCTACCATTTCATGTATTGCTGTGCTTAACAAGTTCAATGTTAAGGATGTTAGTGCCCTTGAAGAAAAGGTGGTTCATCTTGGCATGCAAGAGGTCCCAATATTTTAATTATTTCTTACTATATTCTAAATATATTCCACTTTGCGATAATTAATTAAATGCTACTAATTTTACGATGCTCAGTTCATGCTCACTAATGTTTTTCAGCCTCTATTTTCTCATATATTAATTTTGTTTTGATTTAATCTAATTTTACACAAATTAATATGCTGCTACTATGCTATATATAATATTTACTCAGAACTAGATAATTAAGTGTTTTGCTCTTTTAGGGTGTGCTATTGCTAAAGGCATCGTTGCAGTCAAAGTCAGTTCTCACCAATGTGTTCCTTGGGAAAAAATAAGCAGTCTGAACCAATGGCGGAGCTAGAAGCAGATGATGCTTAAGAAATAATGAGTTTTTCATGGAGTTTAGGGGACCACGGCCATGGCAGGCCTGCATGTGGCTCATTTCAAACGTTTAACGGAGTGGTTTTGGATTTCAATCTTTTCTTTTCTTTTTAATGCTCTTCTGGATTCTCAAAGGATGTGCTTACTTTGTTTTTTATTTTTTTTATTTTTTTATAATTAGGTTTTGCATGGCTTGAGGTGCAAGATAATGATATTGAAGAAAATGTACTAAATTTCTGGTAAAAATAATAATTTGTGTTTATCTGGTAATATAAATTAGCATGTCAACAAAATGAAAATTCAAAAGACCCTTGCCCTCTTTAAAAGAGTAATACTAGGGACATCGATTTATTTCAATTACTTTTTTTTTCTTTGTAGCACAAGCGATTGAGGGAGGGGTTTACACAATATTTCAACTTTTAAGATATTAGCTGATATGCTAATGTTTCGTATGTATTTTTGTCTTATTTATACACTGCAAGCAACCAATATTTGGTGCAATAACTTTTGATGCATAATGAAAAAAAAAAAAACAAAAGTTGTGGTGCATAGACCCAATAGTAATTGATGCTTTTCACTTACACTCAAAATTAGGGCCCATGGCACAGGCTTGTGCTTGTTTTCCCGGGATTTTTCATTAAACATCAATTCCCCTTCATAACAAGCTCTTTAAAAATGAAAAAGTTCATTTCATATACCGGCGAAAATTAGAAATGCGATTTTAGCTAATAGAACCCTGCTCAATTTTAAAACTGAATCTTTAGATTTGAAAACAATGAAAACTAATTTTGTCCCCATGAACTCTCTCACCTAAAAACCAGAGCAAAATTTGCCAAATATGAGAGTTTGGTACCTCTTTGCCCAAAACCAACGTTTTTACAAGAATTGTGGGCAAGCCCAGGGACACTTGGCAGCAAGCCATTTGTGTTAGAATAGAAGAAGTGTTAGGTGAAGACCCACAGCTAAAAAGTAGACCAAAATAGGTGAAAACTAAAATTAACTAGACAGTGTCACGTGATCACTTAAACTGAATCGTCAAAATACGTACACAGAAAATTAGTGCAGATGACTAGTGAGTATGAGTCTAAAAACTGCACGTTTTATACAGAATCTTGAGCAATGCATGAACTAGTCATCTAGGAATAAAAACTGCCAGAATTAAACAAGAATGTCATGCCAATGCATGCTTTACCTTTGGAGATCATGAGTTTCAGCTTGTATCAAGCTTGAGATGACTATGTCTGTACCTATCTAAACCTAGACTAAACATTTGAGCTTGAATCGGATTTAGAAAATTACAAGCAAGAATACAAATTTGGCAAGGAAAGCCAATACTAGCAAATATGCATGCTCTGGTATCTCAATACATAATTTGATATCAATCCTGTTACTTTAGCCACTTTTGTTGCCTTTATAATCTCCTCATGGATCAAACGAATTTTTACAACTTCATCATTTAAAATTTCATTATTTCATGTCAGTAAATTACTGAAAATAATTAGAAATAAAAATTAAGTGATGGTTGGTGATACCGAATTTTTATTACGGAAACATCTATTAGAATTAAAGATTAAGAATAGACATTTTGAATTGTTGAAACATAAGACAAAATGGATCCTACAAGGGTGTCCTTCAAATAAATTATTTGAGACATTCCTCATTTGAAGTTCCAACTGAAACAACCATAGAAAATGACGCATATATTTAAACATTTGACTTGCGCAAGTCAAATGTTTAAATATATTTTCACAACATGAAAACCTCAACAAATTTACAGGGAGGTTGACGGTGCATTTTTTGGATATATTTTAAATTTATTATGAATATTTCGAATTAAATAGAATAAAATATTATTAATAAAACCCACAAACCACGTCGGCGTTAAGAAATTAACGACGTTGTAAACCATAATAAACGACTTACTTTTAAAAAAAACGTCGTTTAAAGACAAAACCATGGCCATTTTTCCACAGAAAACGACGTACAAACAATATTCCACGACTTAAACTCTTAACTTCTCGCCGTCTAATTTCAATTAAACAACGTCATTTATAAAACCCAAAGCGTCGTTTTAATAATCTTTTACGTCTCTTTTTAAAAAACTATGACGTTGTTATGTGTGTACAATGTCCTTTTAAAGAAACGACTGTTTAGAAAGTGCCCTTATGTTTTTCACAACATGAAAAACTCAACAAATTTTGTTCAGCATGATCTTGGGTTTTTCACAATATGAAAACCTCAACAAATTTACAGGGAGGTTGACGGTGCATTTTTTGGATATATTTTAAATTTATTATGAATATTTTGAATTAAATAGATATAAAGACGACGGTGTTTGATATAATTATGTCGTTGCAAGAGTTATTACACGTCGGTCATGCAATTTCCTTTTTAAATAATGAAAACCTATTTTAAATTCATAGGGAAAAAAAGAATGTACATTATACATAAAATTTGCACAAAAACTTGTCTAATTCTAACCAATTTTGTACAAAAACTTATCTAATTCTAACAAAATCTGTACATTTTATAAAAATGTTTAAGTATTCTAAAAATCCTCTACTCCATATGAACACAAACAAACTCTGCCCATTCTTTCCTAACTTCTTGAATGGCTTCTTGGGAGTATGGCGCTTGATCCTTTCCTTTCACAAACTGCAATCCATAAACAATGATTATTCTAACAGACGACGCTATTTTTCATTTACCGACGTAGTATATATATTCAACGACGGTATTTTTAATTTACCGTCGTTGTAATACAAAAAACCACATAAAATAAATCTGAAAATTTTCTTCTTACCATCTTCTCAAATTCCAGGGAAGGATCCAAGATGATGTCTCTCATACAGCGCATGACATAATACCCGCATTCTACACTGCTTGGTTGCTTTGGAGTGCCGGGCAGAGTTTTCCAAAGAGGTTCTTTACGGCCTACTCTGCCTATGTGTGAATTATACATTTTTAAAGCACTGTTCACTATGTTTTTCCCATCCTCATCCACAACTCGATTTCCAGGCAGTGGATCCAGAAAATAGACGGTCTCCTTCTTTGCTCTCATAATGATCAAGACCCAATGACGGCTGCACAAAATAAATATAAAGGTTAAACAGTTTTATATGCAGTGCATCATACAAACAAAATCCTATTTTTTGTTTGGAGACTAACCCTGGATTGTAAAGCATCAGGAAAATCTGTTCACCATATGTTTTTTGAAGTCGATTGGCTACGAGACGTGATCTTTCAGTTAATGAACCAGGGTCGGTACTAACTAGAGCAGGGTCGATAAAGCCAACCATGTTCACCATATTTGCAGCTTTCAAACTATCAAATAGGCACCTAAATATATGAAATGAAACCATGAGTGTTTTTTTTGTTTTCAACATAAAGGAGAGCGTGAAATGAATATTTGATAAGGACAAACCTCATATATACTGCAACCACAGTAGCCCCAATTTCTTCCACGCCAGCAAACTGTGTAATATCTTCATGCAAGACGAAGGTAGTACGATCTATGCCAAACACCTCCTTCTCAATTGTAAAGGTCATAGCCTTCTCCTGAGGCTTTAGTGTCGTTTCCGCATAACGACAAAGGGATTGTAAAGAAGATGGCAACTCCAGCTTTGAATAATCTGGTACTTCATTATTCTGTTTGAAAAAATAAAGCAACATAAAGCGACGTGGTAAATCAATAAACACGACGGTTTAAATAACAAAACGTCGTCTGAAAATAAGTTACACGACGGGAATCAAATACCGTTGTAATGAATACTTTATTACGTCGTATAAAAAAAACAGACGTCTAATTCAAATGCAAAATTCATAGATAATGAATTTACCTTTTCAATTTGCTTTTCTCCAACACTGGACTGCTGTTTTAATAAATAAAGAGAGAGAGAGAGAGAGAGAGAGAGAGAGAGAGAGATATATATATATATATATATATATATATATATATATATATAAGAAAGCTTGTACAACAATTTAAACATTCAATTAAAAAAAAACTGTCGTGGAAATGTAAAACAAACGATGGTTTAAAGAAAATATCGACGTCTGAAAATTGAAAAACAAATGAAAAAGGCAAAGTTATGAGAATTTACCTTTTCATCTTTCTTTTCTAGATCCCCGGATTTCTGTTATAAAAAATAAAGAAATATATATAAGACATTGTACAAAAAGTAAACAAAATTAAAAAGTAAAAAAAAATTAAATTAAACCGTTGTGGTAATAAATAACAGAAGACGGTATGTAAGAATTACAGACGTCTAAAAAGAATTAAACGATGGTAAATAATAAACGTCGTGGTGATTCATGTATTACGACGGTAAGAAAGCTCGTACAACCATTTAAACATTCAATGAAAACCAAAACTGCCGTGGAAATCCACGTCTGAAAATTGAAAAGCAAATGAAAAAGGCAAAGTTATGAGAATTTACCTGTTCAACTATCTATCTGTTCAACTATATTTCCTTCTATCTTTTCTACACTCTTTTCTACATCCCTGGATTTCTGTTTTAAGAAATAAAGAAATATATAAATGACATTGTACAAAAAGTTAAAAAAATTAAATAAACCGTCGTGGTAAATCATAACAGAAGACGGTATGTAATAATTACAGACGTCTAAATAACATTAAACGACGGTATATAATAAACCGTCGTCTAAATCACATAAAATTTTTCAGAAATTCAGATTCCAGAGAGTACTAGCCTTTTTTAGCAGAAACACAGACAACAGCAATTGCAGAGAAAAAGAGTGAGAGAGAGAGAGAGAGAGAGATACAGAGAGTGGGATTGTGTAAGTGAAGATAGCTTGTAAAACAAGTAAACTAAATACTACAGTAACTCAATCCTTTCCACCGTCGTGGTATGAAACACAAACGACGGTTTAGTAAAAAATGCGTCCTGGTATAACTTTTAAAACGGCGGTAAATGTAAAACAGAGAATTCACGACTGTGATTCAAAATAACGACGGTTTAGTAAAAAATGCGTCATTGTTTTTTAATATTCATGACTGTAATTCACAATAACGACGTCTAATGTCTTTTTGAAAAACAGAGAATTCAAAGTTCAGAGACGTTACCATTTCTTCCTGCTTTTCCCCATTCTTGGCAGTATCCTCCTCA
Source organism: Prunus avium (assembly GCF_965620075.1). NCBI lineage: Eukaryota > Viridiplantae > Streptophyta > Magnoliopsida > Rosales > Rosaceae > Prunus > Prunus avium. The sequence continues at coordinate 28,665,670 of NC_142286.1, forward strand.
AACTGTAGGGCTCTAACATCAAGTGCCCCAGAGCAGCTTGCTTTGTCCGACATTGGATTTTTGGGACTTTGCCCTTGGATTTGACCGGGGTTAGTATTCAATTTCAGCATGCTTGGATCAAAATTGGGGATGAGTTTGGAGAGCTGACTCAGCAAATTTTCCCTCTCAGCTTCTACCAATTGCTTGGTTCTAGCCTCCATCTTTAAAGTCTCTTCTCTTGATCTAGCCTCCATTTTCAAAGTCTCTTCTTGAAGGACAAGTCTTACACTTTCCTTCAATTGATCGGCAAACCTTACCTTCTGTTGTCTAGGTAATTGGAAGTATTGCTTAGGGGAAATCCCAGCCCCCACCCCTCTAACTCTTCCTGGATGCTCGGGACCCAAAGCCAATGTCAACACATCATTACTTCCTGACACAATAACAGTGCCTTCAGAGACTTGTTTTTGTAAATCATCCTAACACAAAGACATAATAAAAAGTCAGCATAAGAAAACACACGACGGTTATTTATAAAAAATCGATGTAATATAATATTTCACACAACTTAATAACATAACAATTGACATAATATAATATTTCAGACGACGGTACTTAACTACCGACGTGGTTAGTTTATTAACACGACGTCAATAATAAACTACCGACGTCTTATGATATAATCACAAAAAACAGAGTAGTGATTCCAGATTCAGACCTTTAACGACGTGTTTTAAAAAATTTCGACGTAGTAATATTTATCACACGACGTAAAAATGTAACAGAAGACGTAATAAGACTTATCACAGCAATACAGTTTAATAAAAATTTAAAACAGAGTGAGTAGGCTTACAATTAATTTTGCTTTCTCTGCAGCCTTTGGATCCGGGATGTTACCATGTTTGTCTTCTCTAACTTTCTTCGATAAGGTAGACTAATCAATATCTACCCCGGGCATGATTTCCTTCAAGCGATCCTCCAAACCAGCATATCCTTTTCGAGACAATCGATGATTGTACTCAAGTTTCTCCCTCCTCTGTGATTGTTCAAAATGCACACCCACAAATTTTTCAGATAACCTTGAAGCTACAAAGGCATCCCAGTCAGCTTTCTCTATGAATTTGTATATTTCAGGGGGTTGCCTTAATTTCTCCTTCTCCTTGATGAATGAAAGGATATGAACTCTCGTTAGTGTAGACTTGAAATCCTTCCATTTCTTGGCAGCTGAAGATAACACCATTTTCTTGCCCCCTTGACCAACCACAAAAGCCATGTCAACGGCTTCCCAAATCTGCTCTTTTATATCCTTGGATATTTGAACCCATTTCTTGTCCACAAGTGGGACTCTGGAGCGTGCCAACACACCAATGTAGGACTGCATCTCACTATGTGCAGGGCCATATGCTTTCCCCTTTTTATTGTACTCAACAACAGGCTTGATTTTCTGAAATTTTCTCTTCACAACACGGGGCATTGTGCTTATACCTCGACCTGACTTTGGCTCCTCAGAAAATGTTGTCATGCTGCCTGCTGGTTCTGTCTCAGCAGATGAAACAAACTTCATCTTCTTCGAGGACTTGGCTTGAGGATTTACAACTGTAAGCTCCTTACCTCCATTTTTTTTCAAGCCAGAGTCCTTACTTTGGGATTGAGAAACCATGGTTACAAACAAATCAAACCTGCAAGTGAAAATATTTCAGTCAAATTAAGAAAAAACACAACAGTTATTTATAAAATCCGACGTTTTATAATATTTCAAACGACGTAAGAACAAAACAATCGACGTAATAATAAATTTTCACAATGGTAATTAACCACCGACGTGATTATTTATTACAACGACGTTAATAATAAACAACCGACGTCTTATGATATAATTACAAAAAACAGAGGATTAAATATTACAATGACGTTAATAATAAACATTCGACGTGGTATTGAAATTAAAACGACTAAAATAATAATATACCGTCGTCTATACCACAGAAAAACAAATTAGGACAAACGTATAATATTTTGAACAGAAAAATAATTAAAAAGATTTTCAAAACAAAAACCATTGTTCAGAGAAATCAAACCTGCGATGAATATATCCTAAAAAATCAAATACAAAAAAAGAAGATCATTTTAAAAAACAACGAAGAACACTTTCACACGACGCTAGGATGACTGACGAACCGTCGTGGTCTATAAATCTAACCACGTAAATAACAAGCCACCGTCGTCTTATTTAATTGAAGTAAAAGAATCAGAGTAGTGTTCAAACTTGGAAACTTTCCGTCTTTGTCTGCAAATTTTATCAAACTTGGAAAGAAAAAATGGAAAAAGATTTTAAAAAATGAAAACGATATGCGCATGCAAAACAGGAACAAAAATCCTTCCACAAATGCTTACCCTTTGCGTGCAATGAAAGCTTTCTCCTGGAGTTTGGTGTTTCAGTTCAGAGACGAAGACGAAGAGGAGAGGAAGACGAAAAGTTTTCTCTCGGAGACGAAGACGAAAGTTTGAAACAGCGCTTTGAGAATGAAAAATGAGAGAAGCTTGAAAGTTTTTCTCGGGTTTGGAAACAGTGCAAGTATGGGTCAGGAAGGCGAAAAGTTTAAAATATTAACAAACCATTTCATAAAACGACGCTATTAATAGGATGCGCCCTAGTATGCAATATTATACGGCGCTATAGGTTAACAACGCCCTATAACATTACTTTCCACGACGCATAGTTTTAAGGAACCGCCGTTTTTA